>NC_139723.1:32219926-32429195 GCF_964211835.1 Anser anser | reverse complement strand
CAGCATCCAGCTTGCATTTCTAGACATGGTAAGGCACAGGCAGATTTATTACGTGGCTCCTGAGGGTTTTGTATGTGCTTGGTCTTCTTGTGCAACTCTCACTTTGCACCCACCCACATCAGGTGGATGTGCACACACAAAACTGAGAGTGGGGCCCACTTGCTTTGCTGCATGATGCCAGCTACACAGCTGAAAGCTGGTCCAGGATGTACCCTGTGTGAGACTTCAATTAATAATGCCATATGCTATGGTGATACAGATGAGTACAAGAAAATCAAAAAAAAAAATCTGCACAATGATTTTTTTCGTTTTTAAAGCTCCCATGTAATTTCTTCCTCTGCTTGTACATTGCAGAGACAGGGAAGTAAGGCAGAAACTGGAGTCATTTTCCCTCTGGCCTGTGAAGGGAGGTTGATCCTCATGCATTTCTCAGCCTGGTGATATGTATCATCTCAACTCCCACGTTCTCAAGACCCCTGTGTTACTCAGTTCCAGAAGAAAGTAGGCATACTCTTTTTTTTTTTTTTCTTCCTTTTTTTTCCCCAGGGTCCAAGTGATTATCAAATCATTAGACACATCTCCCAGCTCATGTCAAAGTCTAGGAACTCTGGAAAGTGCTAGGGAGATCAAATGAATCCTTCTATGTTTCTGTCATCAGCTTCTTCTAATATTTTGTAGTAGCTACATGGTTTTTCCAAATTCAGCACATGTAATAGCTCGTTTTGCAGACCTGACACCACATAACCCTTCCTTCTTCCATTTTCTCACATCCGTATGATTCTGTTGTTAGAACATTCCCATCTCTTGCCCTTCCCATGCTTATTGGAAGCTGATACCAGGATCTTCAGCTCAGGCATTCTGTTCTCATACCTGCAAGAAGATGTTTGGCAACAGTGCCATTTCTGGTCCCTTACTGAAGGCACTGGGTGATAAATGCCACATATCCAGTCCTGATAGCTTTGGTCTGTTTTCTGTAAACAGTTCTTCTGTTGCAAGGAAGTCTCTTTGGATTTCCTGTTAGGCAGCGCCCCAGGAATGTCTGGATTGTGAAGGCTGCATGCCTTTGTCCATGCTGCCTATTTTGTCTTAGTTATCACTGCACTCCTCAGCTCCAGGTAGATATTCCCACTAAGTATGCACAGGCTATTCATAGTCCTAAACCAGCAAGCAAATCAAGTGCTTAAGGACTCTTTAGAACTGAACAGCCTTGTGTCTTGGAGCTGAGCAGCAAATGAAAGGGAAAGCAAGGAACATCTACGCCTCTTCTGCCAGAGAGTATGAGAGCATAAGCATTACCAGGAAATCTTTCCCCTAACACTTTGCAGGCTGGGAATGAGGGCTGCACAGCATAAGGACAACCTTGCTGGTTCTGCATGAATCTGGAACTAGTTAATAGTCAGCTTTCTGGGACCTGTACTGCAGAGGGGAAGCCTGGAAAGGAGCCATCTGTTCTGGCCAGGTCTACACCTACATCTGTACCTCTCTAACCTCACGTCACAGTCTGCAGGAAGAACCAGGTGCTGTGATTCAGTTTGTATTCACACAGATAACCAAAATAGGTCAGAGTAGTCATGCTCTGAATGCATGTACCTCTATTTACTGGTGGGAGAAGAGAGAAAAATGCCCATCTAGGTCAGATGTAGTTCTGGGTGCAGAATATGGTGGAAGTTAGGCCTGGCACACATAGAGGAGGTAGCTCTGATGCGCCTCTTGCTGTTTGGTGTGCGCCATGGTAAGTGCCAACGGCAGGAAAGAGCATGTCGGAGAAGATCCTGAGTCAGCTCCCATGATTTATCAGGGCTAGTGCCTGTGAAAAGTTGTGCAATTTGTGCATTGCCTACGTGCAATGTGAGTAGTACAGCAAGAGGTGTATGACATCCTCAGAGAAAGACACAGACCAACACTGGGGCTGCTACTGGGGGCAGCAGGACATATGGTACCGCTTCTGCCGTAAAGATGACACTGATTCTCCCCCTTCACTGTCAGGCTGCACTTCAGGGACCTGTTTCTGATCCCTCCTCTAATTATGTGTGTATTGCTCCTGACACTTTCACCTACCTAGGCTGCAATTCAGACTTCAGGGTGCTACCCACATGCATTATTAACCCGTGCCTCATGCTCATATCACCATGTGGTTACTTTTCTGTGTGGCAGAAATGTAGCCAGAAGTGCGTTTCACAATGTGGCAAGAGCACACAAGATATGTACATACTAACTAGCAAGTCTTTGTGTCTTACAAACATCTCCATATGATCCATCCATCCATCCATCCATCCATCCATCCATCCATCCATCCACTTTTACTTGTTGTTGCCATGGATCTGTTTAATAAGGAACATGTCTATAGAATCTTACTCTGCATTCCTCATCTGAAAACATGTTTTTCTAGATGCTAAATGGTCTTTTTAACTCCCCCCCCCCCTTTTTTTTTTTTGCAATTGCTTGCATCTCTAGCAGCCAGTCTTGTAGCATGACTGTTGTCTTTGCCATAGCTCAAGGAGCATCAGCACTGCTTTCTTCAGTGCATCAGCAGTACGTTTATACCTGTCTTGCTGACATCACTCTGGGTTGAATTTCGTCCACAAGGTCAAGAGTCATAACTGGTTTGTTATGTGTATTCTTGTAGTGTCTAGTACTACCAGACACATGTTCTCATCTCACTGCCACAGAGATTGTGTTAAACAGAAAGAGATAATTGTACTTGAAGTCAAGACAGGGCTGGTAGGTGTAGGTGGGCATGGCATCACGGGAAGCAGTGGGTAATTTTGATTACTGTAGTAGGGATTTATTAAAAATTGTAGTCTGTTGCAAGTTTTAAAGGAGAGATTTGCTGGAGGATGATGGGACATTAGGACATGTATGAGGAGATCTTCACACTATGAGGAGTGTGAGGGGATGAGGTCCCTTATGGAAAATTGGTTTGGGGGGGAATGGGGTCTGTTACCTTAGGCATGATTTCTGCAAGGGCATGGAAAATGGTTTAAAATGGAGACAAGCATCTGAACATGTTGGAAAGCAAAGAAGGAGCTGGTGATTGCTACTGCCACAGACGTATAATTATTATGGTCTGTGGCAGCTCATGATCTGGGCTTGTGGATGACACTGCAAATTATCTGCTTGGAGATTTCCCTTTTGCCTCAGTATTGCAATTAGAATTTGTAAGCACAAAAACAATACAAATTTTGTTATTGTTTGTGCTGCTGAGTCTGGGTAGAGTGGCGGTGTCACAACAAATGCCATAACTTCAGAAAACAGAGTTTTGGTTCTTTTTCAAACTGGGGTTACCTGTCTGTGCTGTACCTGGAATCTCAGCAGATCTGCCAATAGAATGGTTAAATTCTGATCCTTCAGGCTGTCAGGTCAGGTCAGAGAAGCGTAGCTTGAGCTTTGAAAGGCAGAACAGACTCCAAAAGTAAAGGTCCACAATAATCTGTGCTATCTTTCTGAAGTAAAAAATAAGCATGATAAAGCCAATGGAGGAAAATAGCCATACCATAAAATTAGAAAGGAAACAAAAATGTGTCAGGATTTCCCACACTGTGAAATTGAAATAGAAATAGGTAGCTTTGGCTAAAATAAAATTTCTAAAGGCAAAGAACATTTCTTTCCTTTCTTTGTTAGCAGGTGGGGCCAAGCTCACAGAAGTCTGTCCTGTGGTTTGAAGATATCCAGATCTCTCCATGTAGCTTAGAGAGGATCATTCTTGTTTCCCCAATTTGCAAGTGTTCAATTTGCCAGATTATTTTATTCTGAAGTAGCATTATTGAATGGCTCCAGAAATGGTACTAGTTTGAGGTATTAAAATGACATGAGTTATTAGAGAAATCAATCTGTCAACACAGTATTTTCTGAAAGCCTGACTCCTCTCTTGCATCTCTTTACCTGGCCCATGCCAGTATTAAAAACCAAGAATGAATGCCACGCATGAGCATTTTTATTCAGGGATGCAGATCCTTTGCCTGTAGCAGTGCTCGGAACCTCAGCTTCCCGCAAAGTATATGCCTCTGCTCTGTGTTAGGGGGAAAAATGCTTTCTCTTTGACTGCAATTGGACAGCATGACAAGAAAGATGGGGTTTAGGCTGTGCTTTTAGTTCCCTTTTATTTTGCATTTTCTCATTTTAAGATGGGGTT
Source organism: Anser anser (assembly GCF_964211835.1). Lineage (NCBI taxonomy): Eukaryota > Metazoa > Chordata > Aves > Anseriformes > Anatidae > Anser > Anser anser. The sequence goes on along the minus strand of NC_139723.1, from coordinate 32,425,063 downwards.
TAGGCTGTGCTTTTAGTTCCCTTTTATTCTGCATTTTTTCATTTCCTTTGTAATGCCATTAGAACCAATCTCCATAAGTTAACAAATCTGGCGCTCCCATGGATGTTAATGGAGGGTGAAGGAGCTCAGCAGTCTGGAGTTAGAGAGTCCATTTTTCCTGTGATACCAGAAAGAATGGTTCACTGTATTTGCCAGTATTTCTTTCATGTCACTTCTCCATGCTATTCTGTATATTCATTTCTCTGTATATTCATTTATTTTTCAGTCAGGAACAGAAATTCTTTCAATAATATTCACTTTTCTTGTGAAGTCTGTTGTGGCTTGGGATATTTATTTATTTTTCTTCCAATGTTGTCTATTATCTGTTCTTGCTGCCCTGTTAATGAAACCCCTCTTGACCGTGAGCTAGGTAAAGAATAACCACAGTCTTCAGGCTTCAGCCCTGGGTTGCTCTCTGCAGCCCAAACTATATGCTTTCAGACCAGCCTCCCAGAGCAGGACTCTGCCAGTTGGCATAGAAATGCTGCAATGTAAAAGTGAATGGGAAATAAACAAGGAAAAAAATCCTTGTTTAGTGAGGCAGAATTTTTTCCAAGTGAGGCAGTTTGTGTCTGGCCAGGTGTTAACAGTTTAAAATCATGCTGATCCCCCAGCCCAGCTGGCTGTGTGACACACACATGGCTGTGTGAGCCATGCAACTCTGCATGCTATTTTCTGTGTCTCCCAGCACCACTTGGAAAGCAATGCAGTGCTGAAAAGATCTGCTAGGAACTTCTCTCCATCAGAGGAGAAGGAAAATGTGGGGCTTGACACGGTACAGAACACCCCACGGTCCCTCTGGCTCCTCAGAGTTAATCCTTAACCACAGAGTGTTTGTCAAACTTGAAATCAAAGAATCAGCACTCCGCTTCTTGAGTTCGGCATTAAAACAATGGAGACCTGCTTCATCAAAGCAATGTCCTTGAAGACAAACAGGATGCTGAGCCCTGCCAAGAGCTCTTGTTTTGCTGCTGTCCTTTACTTGTTCTGCACAGACTGCAGTAGTGTGGTAGGAGAGCGTCGCACTGCAGTGCGCGGTCATCAGCTCTCGGCGCAGGCATTGGAGGCTGCAGTGTGAGACTGCAATGCTACACTGCAGAGCTGCTGAGCTTTCGAAAAGCCGCAGTTAGGTCTGGTTGAATGAGCAAAGTGCTCACGTGTGGGATTAAGCCCGTTTTGCTGTTCATGCCACATCTGTGAGCAGATTGTGTTCTTTGCAAATGTTTCTGTAAGAGCCGGAGGACTTGACAGAAAATGAATCCTCTGTGTCCTTGTCAGGTGGGAGAAAACGGGGTTAGTTCTGGCACCCTTCCTATGCACACCTGAGTGTGGCACCAGAGAGGTCTGCATGTTGCACGGTTTACTAAAACAATGCAAAACCCCCCTGAGTTTCAAATTATGTGGTTTGGTAAAATATATTGGTGAAAGGGAGGGGAGAACAGCAGCGGCACAACCTGGGGAGCTGATGCAAAGTAGGAAATTCCTGCTGGACAGGAGTGTTGAAGTTTTTTATTTGAGCGACCTGACTTTCATCAGGAAAAGCCAGGAGGAATGTGAAAGTTTTCCCTTTTTCTTTCTCAAAGCTCATGCTGTGGTCCTGTGACGATGAATAGCTGGGTTTGTGGGAGGAGGAGGAGCAGAGCTGCCTTTCTGAGGTGACCCAGCTTTGGTCTTTTCTTCCTCTCCCCGCTTGACCACCACTGAGAGGTAGTTCTGGTGGCTGAAAACTGGGACCTCCAAACTAGTTGTTGGTCAGAAGCATTTGGTGGCAGCAAGGCTCTGTGGCAGTCTGCTGATGTAAGAAATTATTTGAACACCTGCCAATTGCTCTGGTCAGCAAGGTCACAGGATAGTGCTCTTGTAGCCTCTTTGTGTGGTCCTATTCCCTATAGCCTGGTTCTGTGCCCAAGAAGAAAACACTGGAAGGTAGTAAGAGAAGATGAGGTAACTTGAAATAAAATCGGCCTCAAATATTTAAAACCTGCTAGTGTGCTGCTACTGGAGGACAGCACAAAACTTGTTGTTGTGTACAACATGTACATGTACAATTTAAAAACATCAGGGTCTTTACCTCTCATAGAGCAGCTGAGATTGTACCTTCTTGATCTCAATCAAGCAAATTTGACATTCAGCCTTCTCTTGTTGTAGTCCCCACAGGTGGTGTGGCCAAAGACTTCTCTCACAGACCTGTATTCAGATGTAAAAAAGCCTGATCAGATGCAAATACGCCCCATTTATACATGAGTATGGGTAGCTGTGCAAAACAGAACTCTTCCTCAAATGCTCATACAAAGAACACTGCCCTGTAAATGAAAGGAACAGCAAATGGAGGCTGCCTATGTTTCTTGGCACAGACAAGTCTCTTCTGGGCAAATGATCGTGTCTTCTGTTCTCTCACTGCTGCTGCCTGGCACGCCCACATCTGCAGCAGCCCCTGTCAGACTGAAGGTCTTCCTAGGAACCAGAGGTCTGGGATTTCTGCAGATGGAAACTGTGTGTCTGAGAGGGATGGATGATGTATGTGCCCTGTCTTTGTGAACTCCCTGAAGTGGTCATTATATAGGACAGCTCCCATGGCAGATGACATTTGGTTAGACACAGAAAGGTTGCTCTCAAGTTTTTTTTTTTTTTTTTTTTTTGTGAGTTTAATAGCAGCAGGAAGCACTACAAATTGATAAGACCAGAATCATCCAAAGTATAGACAGACCCTTTCTGAATACTTTAAACAAAGAAGCACCTGCATCTTGGCTGCCTTTTCCTGGAAAATAATGAGAAGAACCTTTTAGTGATTTGCCCATTTTCTTCACAGTAAGGGGTCAAGGGGTGGTGAAGGTACCATGAGGCCTTTGATCAGCTCTGTGGACAGTGGGTTCAGAGCTCTTGACTACAGAGTGCTGATTTCTCTTCTAAAGCCTGCAGAAAGAACCTTTCTTCAGAAACCTATTTTTAACACACTCACTGCTTTTCAAACTAATAAGAGCCAGTCTAGCACGTCTAACACAACGGGCAGCTTGAAATGAGATGTATGTGCAGCTTCAGTCTGGCATATTTCTTGTTTGATTATTGTTCACATAACACATTTGGAAGGGATAGTCCCTCTGTTTGGCCATTAAATCTTTCCAATATATTTCAGCTGTGATCCATCCGTTGTCAAGGAGAGGAAAAATGACAATTATGTTGTTGGTGCTCTTGCTTTTGTATTACCTGTGCAAGCTTAATGGTGGTCTTAAAAAGAGATATTAAAAAAAAAAAAAAAAGGGAAAAAGAAAAGAAAAATAAAAACCTGTAATACATAAACAGTTTACTTTCCACTTTGTTAAAAAAAAAAAAAAAAAGCAAAACTTAAATAACAACATATTTTCTTTCCGTGCAGAAAGTGCTACAACTCTACAAAGATTAATTCCTATTATATTGTACCGCAAATCTTCCTTAAGAGAAAAAGTATCCTTTAAAAGGAATTAGAAATGCATATCTGACTGACACGTGTGGGAGGATGGAAAGTCTTTTCATTGGCTATATATAAGATGACAATTAAAATCCCCTCCAGTTTACACTTAAAACCCATCAGAACAATTGAGCTATCATTTCTTGACATGCTATTACTAATTCTTGTGAAAGTTAATTTGGGGAAAGTTAGTAAAAATAGAAGTTCTAATTGTGATGGAGATTCAGCAGTTGCACTGCATAGAACAATCCATGATGTACTTTTGTCAAAAGCATCCCAGAGCTGATAAAGGATGCTCTGCAGTTCCTCTACCATCCACCAGTGGGTTGATCAGCCTAAAACATTTCCTGCAGAAAAGGCTGAAAGTGAAAAAATATCCTCTGAAACCAAAGCTGATACACCAGAAAGCAACCAAAACTGTTCAGATCTGTTGAGTTCTAAATTCCCAGTGTTTCCCTCATTGCTGAGTTCAGATTGAATGAAACAGATTTGCAAACCCTTCTTTCGAGGGATTATGTTCTAACTATTGCCTTGAGCACTGGAACAGAAAAGAACAAATTAAAAGACTCGTCTTGGTATTATTCCCTTCACAGAAAGGGAGGGAGCTGATAATTTGAAATTATTTGCCTTTTCCAAATGTCTGTTTTGGAACACACAGATGGAGACTTGCATCGGAGAATTAGTTAATAAAAGAAACCACAAAATCAGATTATGGCCTAATGATGCAACGAATCATGTTTTAAGAGACATTTCAGCCATTATATCAATGCAATACCCCATCATGCTGTTTATAAGTAACTGATTATATTTTAGCACATTTGCATATGAATAATTGAAATGGCTATGAAGGTTCTCCAAGAGTCTAGTGACAAAAGCAAGCATATAAAGATTTTTGTTTCTTCCCTGGGACTGAGAATTTGTGCATTTTCAGGCTTCAGGCATATTCAACACAGAGGCAAAGAACTTTATATATATAGGTTGTTATAATCAGAATGTTTTGTTGCAAGTTTTTATGTTGGTTTCTTTCCAAAGAAACTGTTATCTAAAGTCCAGATCAGCATTACTTTGTTGTTCTTCGGTATTTATGTGAATCAGTTTTAATTTTGAATGATATATGTTCTTAGGTTGTACAGTGACAGCATTTGCAAATGATGCACTGCAGTAAGCTTTATGCAGTATAGACAGGAATTGATCTACAAAACCATGAGAAAATGTGTAACTCCATTAACAAAACTAAAAATATCAAAATATATTAATCTTTCTGATGGGAAGAAATGTTTATTTTTTTATGACTAACTAGATTTTTTTTTTTAATTCTTGGAATAAATTCAGAAAGTTTATCTTGGGTGAAATTTACTAACAAAGCAAGACTGCCTGAGCCATCTGTGTCTTTTCATATGAGAGGTAGTGTAAAGTGCCTCCTGTCTCCATTCTATCCCAGACTATTGTGTCTGACTACATGTTCCTGAAACCAGTGTGACTACAATGGTAGTTGTGTTCAGTGACAACTAATGTGAAATGTAGCTGGTCACAGTGGCTAACTCCTTAGAAAAGAACTGAGAATATGTGAACTGTTGTGTTGCAGTGCTACAGCCACTCAGGGGGAAGTAGTTCAGTCAGCCTGTTAGGAAAAAAAAGTGCAGTTATTTCTGATTGAAATTGTGTCCAAGCACTGTACATTCTATTTTTTTTTATTCCCCCCCCCCCCCGCTTTTTTTTTCATATTATTGTTTGTTGAAAACTCTTGAATTCTTGTAGGACTGAAGCTTGTTTAACAGAAGCATGCTGGTAGAGTAATTGTTCAAAACTCTGAAAAAGATTCAACCAAGCTGCTAGTGTTCTGGTAATTCCTGTTCTCTTGTAACAGCAGAATGGTATTTGTGTTTTCTTTTGTTTACATTGCCTCCATCCCCTCTACTTTTTTTTTTTTTTTTTTTTTTTTTTTTTTCCCCTATGGATTTATTTTAGCTCCTTGTGGTTTTGGGTGAATAGGTACTGTAAGAAATCTGACCCATGGTTGATCACCTCCTTAAGTACTGTGTTCTGTTTTGGGCCCCTCACTAAAAGAAGGACACCAAGGGGCTGGAGTCTGTCCAGAGAAGGGTAATGAAGCTGGTGAAGGGTTTAGAGAACAAGTCTTAAGAGGAGTGGCTGATGGAGCTGGAGTTATTTAGCCTGGAGAAAGGAGGCTCGGAGGAGACCTTATCGCTCTCTGCAGCTAAATCCAGGTGGGGATCAGGCTCTTCTCCCAAGCACTAAGTGATAAGACAAGAGGAAATGTCCTTAAGTTGCACCAGGGGAAGTTTAGGTTGGATATTAGGTAAAAAAAATTCTTCACTGAAAAGGTTGTGAAGCATTGGAACAGGCTGCCCAGGGAAGTAGGTGAATCACCATCCCTGGAGGTCTTCAGAAAACGTGCATATGTAGTGCATAGTGACATTGTTTAGTGGTGAACTTGGCAGTGCTAGGTGAGTGGTTGGACTTGATGATCTTAGAGGTCTTTTCCAACCTAAATGATTCAATAATTCTATTATTCTATGTTCCCAAGGGCTCAGTACTGGGATTATTTTTGTTTAACATTCATACCAATGGTCTGCATGAGGGACTTGTATGTACCTTCATTAATTTGACAGACAGTACCAACTTAGGCAGGACTGTCAATCTGCTTGAGGGTATGGAAGATTTGAAATCCATAAATTATATGGAAATGATTTCATGATGGGACACTGTAAGTCAGGTTGATGGTTGGACTTGGTAATCTTGAAGGTCTTTTCCAACCTAGATGATCCTATGATTCTATGTCTGCCAAGGAATCAAAGATCTTGGAAGAGAAGGAAAGAACAAAGTAGAATCACCTATCCTAAGTCCATCCACCTACTGTATCTGGACGGTAACTTAGATGCCAATATTGCTGCAGTGGAGGTGATTGTTATTGCTCAAGGAAAATAAGAGTCTTTACCTATACTCTGCGGTAGCTTTATGTTTTACAAGATGTAGACCTAAGGTTTTCATAAAGTTTTTGCTCTGAAATTGCCCTTGAACTAACATGAAGAAATTCTGGTGTACTTAAGGTAGTATTGCTAGTCCTTCTCTCTTCTGGTGGATGCTGCTGTAGAAAACTAAGGAGATGCTTTTAATTTGATCTGCATTTATTTCTTTCCTGCTTTGGCATCTCTTTTAACACCTGGTCAGGTAAATGTCTTAATCCTTGAAAATCTTCATTCCCCTTTATCGCTTTTTACATAACTTGGTAGCAGAGAACACATTTGCACAGTAAACAGTGACGTTCACACATAGAAAGTCTCCTTGAAAGACTGAAAAATGAAATATCTTAAAACAAAGGGGCACAATCAATTCACATGGGTCTGATTGTTCTAGAAGAGAAAAGAGGCTGCTACTTGTGACAGGTACATGTGGATGCCTTTAAATTGTTTCATATTGTCAGGAGCTTCCTAACGTTCTTGTAGTACATTCAAGACAGTTTGTATTGGAAACTCTGAGTCTATGCTCTGGTGATAGGAAAGGCAGAAGAAAGAATTGAATATGTGATTGAAAAGACTTTAATTTAATATTCAATTGATAAAAGGAGAGTATTTTAATTGGAATAGCTTCTATTAGGTATTCTTTCCATTATGCAGTTTTAGGCAGTTCATTAATTTAACTGTTGGTTGATAGGATTTTCTTCCATTTATTTCCATTTGTTTTCATTTATTTAATTCTTGCTTGTCTGTAAAAAAGGCCATCCTTGTTATTGGTATTTTTTTTTTTAGCTGGCAAGCTATGTAAATATTTTATTTCTGGTGGAAAATTCTCTTAGAAGTATATATCTTCTGTACATGATGATGTTTTCATGGTAACAAACACTAAAGATGTACTTGCCTGGAATGTTCTAATGTTTGGGTTGAAATATTCTTTACTTTATTATTCTATAAAAAAAGGAAAAAAAAAAAGCCAAACACTTTGGGGAAAGTAGTCTTAGTCATTCACCTAGCTTACACTGAAAAGGTTTTTAAAAATATTTATTTTCACATAAAGTACATTTGTCTGTAGACTAGATAAAACAAGTGTATTTCAAGTTTAAGTGTCAGAATCACTTGTCCCCCTTGGGACAGAAGAGTGGAGCAAGTGACTGCCAGAGAACACATTCTGCTGTCCTTGCTCTGGCTCCATATTAAATTTCTACATCTGCACCTAAGCAGGGACCAAATTAACATAAACACTGACTAGGATAGCTATCTTCAGACACTTGAGTCTTTCAGTACATTAACTCCTTAACTCCTTCAGACCTATGATATGCCCCTTGTTTAATTGAAGTCTTTTTTTCTGATCTTCAGGACTGCAGAGATTAGATAAGATTTTGCCTTTTTCTTCTGCTGTCTGATATTGGCTTAAAAGCTGAAGGAATTTTTTTTTTTTTTTTTTTGTTAAAAGGTCAGGTTTTTTGGCCATTTTGGGGGGGGAATAAGAATCATGGGATGGGATGACGTCTCCAAGACATTTGGAGAGAGTAAGACCATATTTGGTCACCAAAACTTTGTACCAATAGTGAGCTTTTGAAAACAGAGCCACTCATGTAAGCATCTAAACAAGGGTATCAGAACGAGGAGCCATATTATCTCTGAACAGGAGTTTTGTCTTTTCTTCAGGAGAAATTATGGCCAGAAAGGCTGCCAATGAACGTGCAGAAAACAGAAATGGAGACAGGCTATGCAGAACACAGTTTTAATATGAGACAACATTTCCAATCTTCACATGCTGCATCCCCCCTCGCCTGCTTCTTTTCAGTTTCAGAGGATTCCTCCTATTCCAGCAAGGAACACTGACATCTTACTGGAACCCACAGGAATCAGAAAACTATGGCTGGCTACAAGTGTCTGTTGGTGTTATAAAAAGAACAAGCTACATACAGGGCATCTCTGGCCTTCACACATTTCCATTAATAAAAATAAATAAATAAATTGATAAATAAAAACAGTATTAGTAATACAGGGCAGGGTTACTTGTTGAAAATCATTTTTATCCTTGCAATTTTTCCCCCCGTCTCTGCAAATAAATAAATAAATAAATAAATAAATAACAATTTAGAATGCTTTGTTCAGAATAAGTATGTTTTCACACAACCTTAGTTTTTGGCAAAAAGCTATAGTATATGTCTGTCAAAAGTCTGCATTTTAAAAACGCTTAGCAGGGGACAAAACAAACAAAAATGAGTGAATTAACAAATCACCCTCTGCTGAGATCCAGTAAGAGATGATGAAGTAGACACCAGCACAGGGCATAGCCTCTGCTGAACCTCAGTTTCTACTCTAGAATTATAGAATCATAGAATGGCTCGGGTTGGAAGGACCTTAAAGAGCATCTAACTCCAATCCCCTGCCAAAAGCAGGGATGCCATCCACTAGATCAGGTTGGACAAGGCCCCATCCAGCCTGGACTTGAACGCTTCCAGGGATGGAGCATCCACAGCTTCTCTGGGCAGCCTGTGCCAGTGCCTCACCATCCTTACAGTGAAGAATTTTTTCCTAATGTCTAATCTAAATCTATCCTCTTTTAGTTTAAGACCATTCCCCCTTGTCCCGTCATCATCTACCTGAGTAAAAAGTCCCTCTCCATCCCTTTTAAAAGTAAGTATTTATACCTTTAAGTATTGAAAGTCACAATGAGGTCTCCCTGAAGCCTTCTCTTCTCCAGGCTGAACAGTCCCAGCTCTCTCAGCCTTTCTTCATAGGAGAGGTGCTCCAGCCCTCTTTCTACCCTGTTTCCCTGAGAAAAATTAACAGTATGTTACCCCACAGTTTTCTGTAAATCTGAATAAATATTTTACTCCATTTAATAATTCTAGTACCTGATTGTCACTTTCAAACAAATTGCTGAGAGAAATGAAGACTCCAATGATATTTCACTTTATTAGGTTTTGAGGATATAGAGAGGGCCAGGTAGAGGAGAGGACACTATAGATCCTGTCACCACCTGAAGGAGACATGCTAATGAAAATACATTTTTGTTAGCCTTCAGAACATGTACACAGCATGGTATACCTCACAAGTGTTGCACTGCACACCACGTGGCTTTGCTTGTCCAGTGAAAAGTCAATGTGGGCTTAAAAATATGAGCTTGCTTTCCACCCATCTGCCAGTGAACCTGGGAGAAGGCTTTGTAATATTGTGGCACCTGCTCCAGTGCTGATAAATCTGGAAATTATCATGATAAAGCTGGAGAATCTCAGCTTCACATTTTAATCTGTTCCCACCACATCTGTTTCCATATTTTTTTTTACTATATGGTGTATTGAGGTGAATTGCCTCAGTACAGCTCTGATATTCTCTCTAATTTGATTCTATCTCCCCTCCATACTATTAATTTTTTTTTTTTGGGGGGGGGGGGGAGGGAGAGAAGGTCTAATTTCACTAGACTATGGAATAATTTTTATGTCTCCTTAAGAAATAAAACATGGGTACATTACTATTCTTGCTTTTCCTGAAAAAAATCAGTTGTATACAGCTGTTCCTGAAAAAAAAAAAAAAAAAGTTGTATATAACTCATTACAATATCATCAATGGATTTAACATAAACAACAGAGAGAATTCAGGATTATATGCGGCCATAAATATGATGAATTGTAATAAGAGAAGTGGACGACTTGAGAAGAAAGCTATCACAATGTCAGAAGTCTATGAAATGTTTTCCCATTTTCTAAGACAATTCTGTTCTAAGATATAAAATTCATTGCCTCAGATGGGGATGATCTTGACTTTCATTGGTAATGTTCATGCCTCTGTTATTCAGAGCACATTATATACTCCTAATTACATATGTTTATAAACAAAACTACACAGATTCTCTCTGGGGCTGAATTTTCAAATGCAAATAGCTATGCATGAAGAATAAGCTGGCAAAGCTCTGTTCTCAATTTGCCATTTTGCTCCCTGACTTTCACCCCCACCATCCGCAAGTCTTTTGCATGCTGGCCATGCTTCTGGTTTCATTGTCTTCATGGCAAACTCCAGATCAACAACAGCACAGTATTTATGACTAAACATAATAGCTGCCGTCAAATATAATTACTTGCTGCTTCATTCACAAAAACTTAAAGCCTTAACGCATTGATTAACTTTCTCTGTACAAATTCCACATGATTACTATTAACTCTTTGCCTTATAGTGCAGCCCAGATATCCCCATGGGGAAGGAAGCCTGGCTTTGAGTTAAATCCATGAAGTCTGAGTCAAAACCAGAGGAGTTAAACCCAAGTACCTGGTGTTCTAGTCCAGTAGACTGCTTGCTCAACATTTCTTGCCTCTATCACTTGGAGGTATGTCATTCACAGTTCATTACAAAATGTCAATCTGTACCCTGCCTCTAAATGAAAGCTGATTTTTCCCTTCTCATCTTTCAGTATAATTTCCAAACAAAACCTTTCCTGAGAAAGAAGCATCAAGAAGACACATATTGAGACAACAGATGCTTTACATGGTGTTGTGATGTGGCTTCAGAGGACTGATGTAACTATTAAAAGAGCAGTAAGAACAGAATTCTTAACTCCAACTTTTCTGTGAATTGGAGGAACATCTTAAACAACACAGTAAAATTCATAACACTTTTCTCCTTTGAGCAAATCCAGCATGAAAAAGCCAACTTAATTTATGAGGTATTGAGTATAAGGAGAAGAGAATCTTTGCTTTTCTGTATGCTTACACAAAGTATGGGTTGCGAGGCTTAAAACTGAGTCAGATCACCTGTGGAACTTGCAATTGTCATTTTCCATAGTATATGGGCAATAATCTTTTGTATCGGTGATAGTCTGGATCTACCGTGGGTGGACATAGCAGGTGTTTGCAGAGAATTCTTTGCATGTAGTCCTTGAGCGAATTACCTCTCTATGCAAGAGTATAGCATGCCTCTTTACTGCATGACTTCAACTTTGCTGGCTTCTCTCGATAGGAAGGATTCACCTTCAACCTTGCCAAAATGACAGAGCTTTTCTAAGGATGGACAGGATGGTGAGATTCTTCAAGGATTTTCCTGCCATACTCTGCACTGGTGCAGTCTTACCTTGAGTACTGTGTGCAGTTTTGGGAGCCACATTATAAAAAGGACGTATTAGAGAGTGTCCAAAGGAGGCCAACAAAGATGGTGAAAGTCTAGAAGAGAGGAAATCATATGAGGAGCACTTGAGGTCACTGGGTTGGTTCAGCCTAGAGAAGAGGTGACTGAGAGGAGGCCTAATGGCAGACTACAGCTCCCTCACGAGGGGAGTGGAAGGGCAGGCGCTGAGCTCTGCTCTCTGGGGACAGCGACGGGACCGAGGGGATGTCATGAAGCAGGGACAGGGAAGGTTCAAGCTAGATGTTAGGAAAAGGTTCTTCACTGAGAGAGGGTGGTTGGGCACTGGACAGGTTGCCCAGGGAAGTGATCATGGCACTGAGCCTGAAGGAGTTCAGGAACTGTTCGGACAATGCTCTTAGAAACATGGTCTGATTTTGGGGTAGTCCTGTGTGGAGCCAAGGGTTAGACTCAATGGTCCTTGTGGATCCCTTCCACCTCAGGATATCCTGTGATTCTATATTCTAGTCTATGATTATTTTTTTCTTTTTATCAATCTGAATCTCCCCTGATTCAATTTTTGACAGCTGTCTCTGGTTCACCTTCCATGCACCACTGTGAAGAGTCTGACTCTCTCTTCTTTATGACCTTTAAATACTGGAAGACTACTATTAGGTCCCTTTAAAACTGTCTTTTCCTCTAGGCTGAACAAACCTTAGACGCAGGACTGCATTTCACTTTGCTGAATTGTATGATGTTCCTGCAGGCCCATTTATCCAGCCTGTCTGGATTTCTCTGAATGACAGCTCTGTGCTCAAGTGGATCAACTGCACCCCAGTTTGGTGTCATCCTCAAATGTGATGAGATGCATTACATCTCTGTATGCAAGTCATTGATAACAATATCAAACACCAAGGAGGTTCCCAGATAAAAACCAAGATAAGCCACCTGTGACTGTCCCCAAATGGACTAGATGGCTAACTTTATTCTTGACTGCATTAGGAAAATATTGCCAGCAGGCCAAGTGTTGTGAACCTTCCACTCTACTTAGCATTTGTGAGGCTGCACCTGAAGTGCAGCTCTGTGCCCCCAGTAAAAGAGGGACCTAGACATACTGTGAAGAATCCAAGAGGTGTTGAGAGTGCTGGGATTGTTCAGCCTGGAGAAGAGAAGGCTCAGGGGGCATCTTATCAATGGAAATAAATACCCGAGGGGAGGGTGCAAAGAAGACATAGCCAGGCACTTTCAGTGGTGCCCTGTGATAGGACAAGAGGCAATAGGCAGGCACAAACTGGAACACAAGAGGTTCCATATAAGCATCAGGAAACAATTCTTTATTGTGCAAATAACTGAACACTTGCACAGGTTGTCCAAAGAGGTTGTGGAGTCTCCCTCCTCAAAGATATTTGAAAGCCATCTAGACATGGTTCTGGGCAACCTGCTGTAGACGTTCCTGCTTGACCAGGAGGATTGGACCAGATGGCCTCCAGAGATCCCTTCTAACCTTAACTATTCTGTGATTCTGAGTACCCATCACCCACTACATTCTAAACACAACAACTCACCCAGTTTTTCCACCACATCGTAATATGCCCACGTAGACTATTAAGTTCCTTCTTGGACATGCTGTGGAAAAGCATACTGAAAGTTTTGCTAAATCTAGCTTAGTGACGCTGTTTTCCCTGCATTTACACCGTTACCACAGTCATCTTCTCCCATGATTTTAAATGCCATGCTGTTTTCATCAGTGTACCTGGAACATGAATGTTAACTGTTCTAAGTCTGTACTAATAAGCCAAACCAAATAAAGCCACCGATAAATCTCATGCAGATCATCCAGCTCCAATGAGCTTCTGCATTCATCTCCTTTGCATCTCTTCCTGAACACTGTTTTCTTTTTATTGCTGTCTTCCTGATACCCATCTCTTAAATATTTTAGTCTATGACAAGAATGATGGGGAACAGATAAGCTCCTGGCAAGTGTGACATCAGTCGGGCTGCGAAGGCAGTAACCTCATGATGACGTGATTTAGAGACAAGGAGATGTAGCTTACCTTCATGGCTTATGAATATGGCATTTTCTTTTTTACCTTGGGGTAACACTCTCACAGTCTGCGTGAGAGCTATTTTAAAACAAGGAAAGTTAATATATTTTTCTGTTTCAACACAAGACTGACTGACCAAAGGGTCAGTGCAAAACTGCAGTGTGTTGGTTCATCTTGTTGCACAACTGTCATTCCTTGTCTTAATTTTTGTTTGTAACCTAGGAGTGCTGTGAGGCTCTGCAGATACCCTGAAGTAAAGAGCCCAGACTTCTGTTTTCCTTTAAGCCAAGGAATAGAAGCCAAGGGGTTGAATTACTTTAAGATAGTTCAGAGCGACAGCTGTTGTTTTCTTGCTTTTTCCCAGACTACAGTGTCACTACCTTTCAAATGTGTTAACCTCTTAATTTTTTTTTTTGACATATCCTCTAGACCCTCCTGCTTCTGATCTGAGCAAAACTACTGTATCCTGTGGACATTATATTACCATGTATCTGATAGAAACAAACCATAATCCACCAATGAGTCCTAGTGGATCTGCTCTACATCATATTACATAAGCAAGATGATAGTTGTCTCCTTATATGTGAATCTACTACAAACTACTTGCATAGCAAAACGTCACATAGAACATATTGTCTTGGGAATGACAAAAGGGGAACAAAATACTGAAAAGGTACAAAATAACCAAGCTTTTGTTGCTTTATTTTAGATACTGAGTGACGAAAAAGAGGGCTACCAGTGACTTTGACAGTGTTTTAGTTCTTTGTTGAAGATTGCATTGTGGTTTGTTCATTTCACATTTCTTGGCTCCAGTCCTAATGTCTTAATAAGGCTTTTGTGCTTCTTTCCTTCCTGGTCTGTAAAGCAATATTCAAGGGAGCTTTCCACAAGAAAGGAACTCCGGCAAGTTAAAGTTAGAATTTTTCAGTTTGCTGTAATTATTTTTTTTTTCACTGTATCCTAAGAAGGTTTTAAAAATACATTTTATAATACATAGCAAAGCATTATTTATAGAATAAAATGCATATGAATACATATATTTATGCATAAAAATCTAAAAGCTGTAGAACACAAGATTGTGTGGTAAAGCACAGTCCCTTGATCTTGCTAAAGTCTGGATCATCTACAATTACACACAAAGCTGGGAGAAATACGAGAACTCTGAATTTGTCCTTCCTGCATGAACGTATTTGGCTCTGCATAATTTACAGAACACACAGAAGGCCTGGTTCTAATTTCTGTGGGCAACTGGGATCTGTCTCTCTGACAATGCAAAACAGAAGCAGAAGTCCAAAAGTGTAATTTCCTAAATTTTGAACTGTTGAATTGTCAATGTGCAAAGCAGTCATATCACAAGAAATATATCTAAGGGGTTTTCATCCTTCAGCACTGTCACATCCTTCTTGTACAGCTCTAAGAAACTCATGCCCTTGTTCCCCACCTAATGACAACAGGTATCATTTTTTCGCCTTGCCTGTGCAACTCTGTTGTAAACTCTTTCAAGAATAGGATGACCCCTCAGCCATAGTATACACAGAACTACACCCCACAAAGCCCACCTCTGTGCTTCTGTATAACACAGTAATACACAGTAATAACACATTCTGGTGGTATGTGGATGTTTCACAGAATATCCATCACATTTACAAGAGAGCTAGAGATGGTTGAATAGTGCTGTTAAAAAAAAAAATTATATATATATATATATATAATAGCAAAGTTGCTATATCTGATAAGGAACATATGGGTGAGACAGACAAGAAAATGAAAAAAAAAAAAAAACAGAAGCAACTTTCTGAATACATGTAGGTTGGTGTGATAACCCCTTCATGGCATTTTTCATGAGACAGCCACCATGAGATCACAGCCTTCTATGCCCTAGCTTTTAATGCTGTAGCATTTTTACTGTCCAGAGAGACTTGTGGTCATAGAAGCATTTTCCTGAGAACCTGGAAGCATATTTTGTATTGAAGATTGTTTTGTTTTGTTTTGTTCTATTTTGTTTTGTTTTGTTTATTTCATCTGGGTTTCTTCAGGTCCTCCAGCATAGGTCTACTGGTATTTTGTTGGAATACTCAATAAAACCAATTTCTAAATTTCCTTTATTTAGCATTGTATTTAATATTCATAGTATTTCTGGAGTTGGCTAGCAGAGAGTAAGGATCAGACCTGAGACTGGGAAGGTATTTTGGTCTTCAAGGAGTCAAAAACTGTTTTTTGACCAAACTGACAAATTATTTCATAAAAAGGGCAGAAAAGTGCAGATATGAGGACTGGAGACTAGCTTCTACACGGCTTCAACAAAGCATTTACCAAAGAAATTGTCACAGTCTTAACTGTCACTTAGTAAACATCAAGGAATGGCACTGAAGGTACTACCTCTCCTATAGGTTCATGGAGAAGGAGTTTGGGAAAGTGCAAAAGCACTGCTGACTTTCTACCATTCAGGATCCAGCAGCTTTGGATACAAAGAGGAAGGCATTCTGCATAGCCATGACCCAGAGCCTAATTTAGGTTCCTACAGATAGAGCAGGTAGTGCTTCCAAGATGATTTGTACCTGAGCTGACAACCATCTGGCAAGGATGTATACAACAGCAGGGAAAATGAGGCAATAGAGCCTGCAGCACTGCATGTGCTGGCAGCAGGCCTCTCGGAACTTATCCTCAGGGTTTCCTATGTGCAGTTCATCTTGCTTCTATGTAATGGGTTTATGTGGCAAGGTTTTGCTAGCCAGGGGCTGCAGGGGCGGCCTCTGTGCACAGAGCCCAGCAGCTGCCCCATGTCAGAGCAGAGCCAGCTCCAGCCAGCTCCAAAAGGGACCTGCTGCTGGCCAGAGCTGAGCCAGGGAGTGATGCTGGTTGGGTCTCTGGGAGAGCAGATCGAGGGAAGGGAAAAAACTGCTGTGCTACAGCAGCTGGGAGAGGGGTGGTGAGAAAATGGAAGAGAGAAGCAGCCCTGCAGCCCCCCAGGTGAGTGCAGCAGGAGGGCAGGAGGTGCTCCAGGCAGGCAGCAGCAGTTCCCCTGTGGCCTGTGCAGGGAGAGGCCCCTGTGGAGCAGGCTGTCCCCCTGCAGCCCGTGGGTCCCACACGGAGCAGATCTCCACGCTGCAGCCCCCCCGTGGAGGAGCCCCCGGTGGAGCAGGTGGATGTGGCCTGGAGGAGGCTGCGGCCCATGGAGAGCCCCCGCAGGAGCAGTCCCCGGGCCGGAGCTGCAGCCCGTGGACAGGAGCCCATGCAGGAGCAGGGGGTCTGGGGGGAGCTGCCGCCCACCCGTGGGGGACCCGTGCTGGAGCAGTTTGCTCCTGGGGGATGGATGGACCCCGTGGTATGGAGCCATGTGGGAGCAGTTCTTGAAGCTTCGGAGACAAAGCGTCAGGGACTGACCACAACCCCCCTTCCCCATTCCCCTGCGCTGTTTTTCGGGGGGAGGAGGTGGAAGAGGGTGGATGGGGAGAAGGTGTTTTTGGCTTGCTTTTCCTTTGTTTCTCACTTCTCTAGCTTGTTAGTCAATAAATTTTACTATCTCCCTACTCTGAGTCTGTTTTGCCCGTCACGATAATTGTTGGGTGATCTCCCTGTCCTTATCTCAACCCTTGAGCCCTTTGCGTATTTTCTCCCCCAGTTCCTTTGAGGACAGGGAACGAGAGAGCAGTGTGGTGGAGCTTGGCTGGCTGTCAGTGTGAAACCACCACATTCTCTGCCAGTTGTGCACCATGCAGGCACCTTTCTGACTGTGAAAGAGACATGGTAAGTAGCTGATAACCTCTCTACTTGCCCCTTTATTTTCAATTCATGAAAACTTCTGTGCCAGTAGAACATCATGTTTACCTTGGAGTCTAGTATTTGAATGGTAGTGTAAATCGTTAATATATTGTCGATAAGAACCACCTGTATTGCTGAAAAACAATAGCTTTTCGGGCATTGTTCAGTGAGCTAAATTCTTCCCGTTTGTGTATAGCACCAGGCATAATTAGAACATATGGTAAGAGAAGAAGCCCTGCAGGCTCATGCAGCGTTACCTTCTTTCCCATCTGCTTCAGGAGCTGGGTGTCTTGCCTTTGTTGCTTATAAATCGTTTAGTCAAACTAACTGTTTCAGTTAAAAGTGAGATGGAAAGGGAAAGGGAATCTTGTAAAGGTCTTTGCCAAATCTGTTATTACTTGAGTGGTGCCTTTGTTAGAGCTCTAGCAGCTGGACTAGGAACATGGACAGCAGTTTGGTGGTTTTTGTTTGTTTTTGTTTGTTTTGTTTGTTTGTTTTGAGAAACATTTTAATTTAGCTACCATGGTTGAGGATAATATTTAAAAATAAACTTGAGTGTAGGCCAGAGTACTCCGTATAAGGCAGCAACCATGAACTGGACAGTAAAAAGAAAGACCACATAAACTCCCTGTTTTAAATGAAATTCTCCATTTGGAAGATTTGAATTGCAGTGTTTGCATACTTGGGATAGATGATAATTGTACTTGTATCTGAGAATTCTGCCAAGTGTTCCCATTCCTGTGGCCTGAACCCCAGATCTGTCCTCTCCCAATAGCAACTTGGGACTTGCCTTTCTGCAACTCGGTCACCTTTCTCCATCTCTGCCTAGACTGACATCTTGGGCAGTAGCCTCCAAAGTGAGATTGCCACACCACAGGGGCTGCACATGACAGTCCATTAGGAAGGAAATATTGGAAGGAAATATTTTTGGTACCATTACAAATAAGACAAACCAAAAAAAATAAACATATGCTTTATTTCATTGATAACTCATCATAGAATCATAGAATGGCTCGGGTTGGAATGGACCTTAAAGATCATCTAATTCCAACCCTACTGCCATAGGCAGGGGTGCCATCCACTAGATCGGGTTGACCAAGGCTCCATCCAGCCTGGCCTTGAACACCTCCAGGGTTGGGGCATCCACAGCTTCTCTGGGCAATCTGTGCCAGTGCTTCACTACCCTTACAGCAAAGAATTTGCTCCTAATGTCTAGTCTATATCTATCCTCTTTTAGTTTAAGACCATTCCCCCTTGTCTTATCATCATCTACCTGAGTAGAGAATCCTTCTCCATCTTTTCTGTAAGACCCCTTTAAGTATTGAAAGGCCACAATGAGGTCTCCCCAGAGCCTCGTCTTCTCCAGGCTGAACAGCCCCAGCTCTCTCAGCCCTTCTTCATAGGAGAGGTGCTCCAGCCCTCTGATCACCTTTGTAGTCCTCCTCTGGACTCGCACTAAGAGGTCCACATCTTTCTTATGCTGGGGGCTCCAAACCTGGACACAGTACTCCATGTGGGACCTCACGAGAGCACAGTAGAGGGGAATGATCACCTCACCAAGATGATGTTTGAACATCTGGAAGTTTGCTCTTCTGAAATTCAGGGTCATGACTGTTCTTAGCCAAGCCCGTATCCCTCAAGATCACAAACTCAACCAGTGCATGGTCACTGCAACCTAGGCTTCCACCAATCTTAACTTCTTTAATGAGGTCTTCTGCACTGGTGAGCACAAGGTCCAGTAATGCTTCTCCTCTGGTTGGTTTGTCTAATACCTGGACAAGGAAGTTGTCCTCCATGGACTCCCAAGCGTCTCCTGGATTGCTTACTGCCTGCCACATGGCTTTCCCAGCAAATATCTGGGTGGTTGACATCCTCCAGGATGATGAGAGCCTGTGAGCTTATCCATTTCTAATTTAGGGTATGCTTTATAAGGTACATGCTATATCATTAGAATGGTGCATGTGTATAATTTATGAATAAACATATATATATATATATATATAGGGGTGCATGCTCAAAAAGTTTTCACTGATATGTGTGCAATCAATCAAAATTTTGGATACCATTGACCAGGGAAAAACAATTATTTCCCTTGCAGAGTGCCTAATAAAATAAGATTTCCGTGGCAAGCATTGACTTTGTGCTTTATAATAATGGAGATCACACAACACTGGAAACACTCTGGCAGTGTTTTTTGCTTTTTTTTTTTTTTTTTGTGTGTGTGTGTGTGTGTGTTAAAAAGAGGCATTAGAAGAGAAGGAAAGGAAGTAAAAATCCATATTATGATGCTCATGTACTCCAGAGAGAATCAAATCATTATCCTTCTCAAGCTATTGAATATTGCAGCTAGTATGTGTTGTCCCACTTCCTTCAAATCAGGCTGCTCTGCCCTACGCCTGCCTCGAAAATCTTGTTTTTTTTGCAGAATGGCCTCTACTTTTCAAATTTCAGTACATATTTTCCACGAGAGCCCTAAGTGTTGTGGTCTCTGTGGATTTAAAGCCCTCATAGATTACACCTTTCTTTGCTGAAATGGTACAGAACTCAGAGAAAGCACAATTCTTAACATTCAGTAACATAAGTTATTGTTTTCAAGTTAATTATGAGAATGCTCTGCCCTCAGCCTTGTCATAATATGGAATAAATCACTTGTATCCAATTTCAGTTGAGTGACATAAAAGGTATTTTTTTCTTTCAACTTTTTCTGACTTTTTGAAGGCAGAAGGTTCTTGTGGTACTACGTCCATCTTCCCATCCTTGTAGTCATCTGCTCATGAAATAATTCCTTCATTTACCCTTATGCCTGCCCATCCATCCATCCATCCATCCATCCATCCATCCATCCATCCATCTATCTACCCGCCACTTCCTGAATAATGGAACTGGACTTGTAGGTAAGTGAATGTCTCTCACTGTCTGCATATTTGCAAAAATCACAAGAAAACATTTTTATGTACTATGATGAGAATCTGAGAGCTGTTTTCCTCAACTGAAAGAGGAAATATATATTCTGATTTTTTTTTTCAGTATCAAAGCTTTAGCGACTTCTTTTTGTTTACTTGTATAAAAAAAAAAGAGAACGTTATTATGTTGTGATGAAATTTGAGAATAAAAATTTTAACTTGTTGCATATAAGTGCACTATACTCTGTCATTGTGGCACAACAGACACACCAAGACATGCTTCATTTTTGTTTAAAGATGAGGATTCGATTGTAGGTGGGAGAAATTAAATTTCACAGGTGAAACTACGAGGTACAAATAATTTGAAAATATCCCTCATATTCTTTGGAGGAAGACCATCATTCTGACAGGAGAGGTATCCAGCTCTGAGTCACAGGATAAGATAACTACTGATAACCCCCTACTCTGAGTTTCTGGGCATGATGATACATACAAGAAAGAGGAGGATTTAAAAAGTTCAGTTAAGTTGCAAGAGACCTATTTCTTCCTCCCAACTAAATGAGGGAAAAGGTCAAGAAACAGGAATTTGATAACAACCCAGAAGACAGGTCTGGATCACCAGGGCTTCTTTAGCTGCTAAACCTGTCATGAAAAACTGTTGTCTGGAAACTAAAGATAGACATATTCAGATTAGAAATATGGTTCTTGCTTTTAAGGTAGAGGGCAATTAACCATCTTTTGATACCTTTAGTGAATCCTGGTCATCCAACTATAGGAAACTTTCCCCTGGCACAGTGAACTGTATGTATTTTATTTGAGAAAATGGCAGAGCTCCTGTGTGTGTTCTTGTAGAAGAGGAAGGCCATCTGACACTTCGTGCAGCATGAAGGTGGATGGTCAGAAGGGTGGATGCACAGGTTTTCGTAGAAAAGAAAAGGAAAAAATATTATCCTATTATCCCTGTATTATATCAATTGCATATACTATATAAATATAATTCGTATGTGTTTATCATTGTAGTTTTTTGTCTTCTCCTGTTACACTTACTCAGATCACACTACAGACATCATGCTTGGACAAGATAATGAATAAATCATGACACAGTGCAGTGGTCACTTTCCTAACATGCATGCATGGTTCTTCAGTCCTAGCATGCTATAGGTGAGGAATCAAAGGCTGAAAACAAAAAACGACTCCAAAAAGCTTTGAGTTCCTTGAATTCTGCTTCATTGATAGAACTCAGAAGAAAATTCAGTCACAGCTTGAAGAGAAAGGAAGCCATGGGAACGCTTACTGAAAACATGCTGCTCCACTATTTTAAGTCAAAAGTGTTCTTTCCCTTAGCTTCTCCCAGGGTTTGGATTAGATCAGCTATTCAGAGAGTCTTGAGGAACTGATACACAGCACATGTTGCTGAGTGATATGTACCTGCTAACTGAACTGCATTAGAGAACCTACTAGAAGACAGCTGGGAAACAAGGACTGAACTCTGCCTCTGTCTCCCTGAATTCTTTGATCTGTGATTACCTCAAAGGTCATCATGCACATCACCTTTGCCTGTGTTGTCCCATCTGACTGCTCTGAAAGTAGTTTCTAAATAATAGAGAAATAGAAATGACCTGGGATACAAGACATCCAGTTCTGACTAATTGAATTAGGGCACATGGATTGGTAAGATTACTTTAGCAGCTCTTAAGATACAATTCTTTGCTGCCAGATTTTATTGCTAGGGCCTCAGGGGGCACACAATACAATATTTAACTAGTCATGGAGGCTGGAGAAAGCCCCAGGAGCCTGGGGAGGTCAGACATCCTACTTCTTTGTAAAAAGAGAAAATGAGACAATGGGGAACAAAAACCAGCCAGACTTCATCTTGGGGAAAGATTCCTAGTCAAATTATTAAGCAATACGTTTACAAGCTCCCAAGAGCATATTAAGAGGATAGAAAACAGCTGATATGGATTTGTCAAGAATAAATCATATCAAACTAATACAATTTTCTTCTTTGACTGGATGTCTGGCCTTGCAGGTAAAAGAAAAGCTGCCAGTTTGATAGATTTTAATTTCAATGAGGCTTCTGAACCTGGTTGCCCTCGTTCTGCTTTACAGATGATGTGGAGAGGAAGGGGCCTCTACACAGAGAGAGAGATCCCTGTGATTCACCCCATGATATGATTTGAAGTGCCCTCAGGAAGAGGGCTCTTTTTGTTGACTGGCAAGTTCTTTCTTTCTTAAGAGACCTAAGCATCTTATAAGTTGTCTTGCCAGTTATATTCCCAAGGTGAGGTAGGCCAAGGCTGGACCATTTCAAGAGACCTTTCCAGCCCCTGACGGCTATCTCGATAACAGGCAGAGCTACCAGGGCTGGCTGACCCATGCACAGCCAGCGAGTATCTCTGCAGCAGCAATGGGGATAAAGATGACTTCTCCATCACCAGTCTGTGAACCAGAGCACGGGTTTGAAGGGAGCAAGAAACCCAGTCGTGATATCTATTTATGAGGGGTTTTGTGGGGTATGGGAGAGGGGATGAGTTGAGATTAACTGTGCTTTCCTGATAAATATTTGCTGATAAATATTGATTTCTTAGGTTCATTTTTGCCAAGTCTTATATAGGAAAACCTTGTATGAGCCACTTTACAAGTCCAAATCTGAAAACTGAGTGGTAGCTTAAGTGAAACTAGCAGGTCATTTTCAGATGTTGTTAAGCCAACAGCAGCAGCAAGCTGTAATCTACCCAGAAGTAGGCTAGACAGACAATCTGTATTCCCCCAGACTCTCTCACGTAGTTGCTCCTGTACAGCTGGCCTTTATCCATGGTGTGCTTCTCAGCCTTCCAGTACAGGATAGGAGCTGCAGGGGAACTATTCACTGTGACAAACTATACATGCACTGAAGAGCTTTCAAAAGGAGTCAGTGAACTGCACAGCTTCCAGAAGCATCTGAAGACTAAAGTATGCTGCAGGCCCCACCAAGAGAAGGTATTGTGTTACAATGCAGATTAAGTTCACTTGGAGTTTAGATTCCTCCATGTCCTCCAAGCTGCCTATTTACCAAGTAAGAACGTAAATATGTTAGTATTTCCAAACTAAATGGAATTGTATCTCACTTTAACATGCTATGTGGCTTGCATTCAATGTTTGATGAAGTTGTATTTTGTCCTCCTTCTCCCGTGTATTTCAGACTTTACAGAAGCGGTATCTCAATGACTGTGGGCAATACAGAAATCTAGAGCTGGACTGATTGATGCCTGCTTTGAATATAATGGTGCTTTGTAACATGGGAAAGGTTAGTAGCCTGTGAACACTCCACTGTACAAGCTTTCCCACCTTTTTCAAGGTTAACTGAAATCCACTGTTTGTCCCACTGGCAGTGGGTAAAGACAAAGTTGTCAAACTTTTCTTTTTGCTGCATCACATCTGTTGTATATTAGTTCTCTGTGCTGTGAAACCCAGGAGACTCAAAGTTCTTGCCTTTGAGGCTGTTATTTTGTGGTTGTTTTGTTGTTGTTTGTTTTCTTTGTTTGCTTGTCTGTTTTGTTCAATTGGCTCTAGCATGACATAAGACCAAACTCTGTCAGACTACAAGCATTTCGTGTATTATGGTACCTCAGACATTTTTGTGTCATTAAGGCACAAAATCCCGAGGTAGCCACTGCTGCTAAACTTATTCTTGGCATCAGTAAATCCAATCCTGTCTAAGCTCTTTGAGCTGCAGACAATTCAGGGAAGTGATTCCTTCTGACCCTGCATCTCCTTGGAGTCTACAAGAGATGCTTTCCCTCTCCATGCTGCCGTTATATCAATAGAAGAGGAATGTATAGGCCCAAGTGTAATGGTTACATTATGGTGGTCCAAACTTTAAGGCTTTGTTCTCGCTTCGTTTGTTACCTCAGTCATCCCAGAAAATCTTAAAGAAAACTAAGTCGCTTATAGTTTACTACATATTCTGCTGAGTTGCTTTTTTCTCCAGTAGAGATGCTGATTGCTCATCTTTCCTGGGCGTTGTACCCAGATGATGAAACTGCAGCTGTTGGCTAGCCTTTCATCAGTGCAGTGGAGCATGTTGAGGCAGCCTTGCTAGTGCTGTGAGGCGTGCACAGTCATGGTGAGCCTTGGCTTGTTTCAAAGTTATTCATTTTTTTCCAGTCACTGAGTGATTATCATTATCACTTGATATCAACCTGCATGCCAGAAACCAGAATACCCTAGGAATATTCTTGGAAATCCGATTTGCACTAAATAGTAGGGTCTTCAATGTAATTACACATCTGTTTATTACACCTGAAGATTCTGACATAAAATGAAGGAGACCGTTGCAGCATTACGTTATAGTAATGCCTTTCATCACCAAAATGTAGTCACTGGTTTCCAAAAAGGAAAAGAAAAAAAAAAAAAAAAAGCAGCTATTAGTTTTCCTCTTACTATTAATTAAATCATGCCTGAAGGTGTGAAACTGTCAAACAAGTCTAACGCTCTGAATAAAACATGAGAGGAGTTGTAAATGTTACTATTCAGATACAGTAGGTAGTTGCAGTTTCTTTAGCAGTGCGTCATCAGGAATGAGAGAGCTCTGGTGCAGTGAATTGCCAAGTGCATCTTCTGAAATATCTTAGTAATACTTGATCGAGATTCTGTATGACTTGCTTTCATGATTCTTCCTGGGATTAATAACTTTCCAATACAGGCAATGAAAGAAGGGTTTTCACATTTTCTGGGGAGATGTGACCCAATACAGAATGACCAGCACTTGGCATTTCATCACATTGCCTGTCGTAAAGAACCAGTTTCTGGTATTATGTGATTACTTCATCTTGCTCATTTAAATAATATGCTTTTAGATGTCTCCAGTGTACTGAAGGGCTTGAGAATGAAAAACATTCAGCTTTCAAGAGTCAAAACTGAAAAAGTCTTGGAGTTAAGAAAAGAAAGCACATGTAGTTTAAAAATACTTGTATTTAAGCCAATCTCATGCATAAAAATTATTCTAGGTGCTGCCAAAAACAAACAAAACAAAAAACAAACAAACAAAACAACAAAACCAAAACAAACAAAAAAACCACCCAACTTTTAATGTAAGACCATAGAGTCTAAAGTCTTTTTTAACTCTAAGAACACAGATTTGTAAGAGCTTTGTCTACATGTGACAAAGCTTGTTAAAACTTTGAGACCACAGAAACAACTGCTTGTAGTTTATCAAATTAAAAGAAACTACATACTAAAAAGACATGATGGAAAACGACTGTATCAAGAATATTCAGCAGAAGTTCACAACCTCTTGAAGATGAGTAAGTGCAAACCAGAGGGCTGAAATGAAGTGTTGTCTTGACCACCTTCTGCTAACATGGACAGCTCATGTAGCAGCTTACAGGATCCCCCAGTGCTTTGTGATCCATTTTGGCTGTTTTTGCATTCTCTCTTCAGTCCTTGCCGTGTACAGCTACAGAAAATCAAGAGAAAAGTTTCCAGTATTTCTTCTGTCTCTGCATGTTGAGTCATTTGTTTTCTCCAGTCATCTGTTTTCCTGGCCTAATTTTGGATTTTTGCAAAATGCTCTACATAGGACTTTAAATTACACTTTGAAATTTTCAGTTTGTGAAAAGAGCATCCATCAGATCTGAACTGCAAATGTGGTTCTGAGCAGCACAACGTAAGATGCCTGTTGCTTCTTTCCTGTAGTTCTGTGAGTCTCTCCTTTACTAAGTATGTAAGGAAATGCTTATTCCAGCTCTTGCAATTCATCATGACAGCTGACCCTGTTGTTAGTAATGGTTGCTCCATAATGGAGTCTGCTTATTTCCTCCTGGGACTTTTTCTTCAATTCAGCTGTAGGTGTGAAGGCCCTGCAGAGCTGGGTATGATGTCCTCATTTGACACTCAGGCAGGCTGCAGTACATATGGAGGGAAACAAATGTCTGCATTTCCTACAGATGCCCAGGGATGTAGAATGGCTCCTGGTTTCCTCCTAGATAATGCACCGAGGTTCCCATCCTCCCCTATGTCTCTATGCTGGGCAAAGTGGAGTGGACACTGCTCTGCTTCAGCATGGTTTGTTGTATATCGGCTGCCACAGGGTCCCAAGCAAGGACTGCTGTGAAGAGAAAATCTTTCTTCACTAAAAGTTTTGCCTTACAATGCCACATTAGCATTGTTCTAGAAAAGTCCAATTTTTCTTTAAGAACACAGAGCAAAATAAAAGCCAAACGATATTCCATTTACTAGCTTGGGAGAAATTCTTCGTTAGGCACTGCTGATTTCAGTATCTCAGGAACCTGTAATTGCCTTTGGACATTTGGGGATGTTGGATGTGAGTGATGTTTTTTCATCTGCCCCTGCAGGACCTTTTGTAAGGTTTAGGTTCATTTCTGAAAATAATATAGGTTCAAGAGGGCATACAGAGGTAGTAGGCATGGGCAGGTATGAAAAGGCAACTCCAGCCTCCTGGAGTTAATTTGTAAGAAGCAGAAACCCACTGTGGGCACTGTTGCTCTTCCTGTGCAGACAGGTGACTGACTGATAACAGAAATAGTTGTCTTGTGGCTACTCAGTTGGACTGGAATAAAACACATGATTTTCCATTTGGGGACTTCACCTCAGCCAAATCTGTGCCTCAGCACCTCCTTTTTCATGCATACAGACATATATATATGCACACAAGTAAAATGATGGAAAAGCAGGAGTAAAAGACAGAGTCCTCACAGATGTTTGACAGACTCTCGGACTATTTTGCTGGTAAAAGTACAGGTAGAAAGAACAGTTGACTCTGAAGCAGAAATCTGAATTGCACGAAACAAGCATATTTTGGAACGCTCTCTCACACATCCATCTATAACTCAATAAAGTGAATAAGCTGTGTTGGTAGCATGTAATTTAGTTGTTATTCAGGCACCAGGTGCTGGAGGAATGCATTAAAATGCATGCAGACTGGCAGGAACATAATCATGGAAACTACAAAATTTGAATGCATTTGCACAGTGCACAATTTCGTCCTTAAGTGTACTCCACAACATTTCTCCTGTAGATTAGTGCTTGATGCAAAATTCTTTGGAGGAAATGTGTAGAACCCACTCAGTCCTGGAGAATTCTTTATTGGTGTCTTTGTGTATTATTGTCAGTAAATAATTTCACTCCATGTTTCCCAGGTGTCCATCAGAAAAAAATAAAAGAGACTAAATGTGTCTAGAAATGAAGATCCCAAGAGGAAGTAGCAGTTTAAGAAGAGATAGTAGATAAACCATCTGTGGAAACTCTTAGACCATTTGAAATCATCTCCTTCCAGGAAGACACACAGTTGTGTGTCTGCTACATAGATTGACTAGGCACAGGATTTCCATTCACCTTCCCAAAGAATAATTATGTCACTGTGGTTGTGGGCTCTGCTACAAAGAGGGTAGCCAGACCTTTGTCTGATTAATTTAGTTTCTTCTCCGAGGGGATGTTGGCAGTTGCTGTGGTAACACCATTCCCTGAACACTGTGCCCCATCCTTCCTGTAATCACAACCATAAAGCTCTGTTTACTTCCAAAATAAGGCAGTTTCACTTTCTGTTATGGGCTTCCTGCATGTGAAGGAAGTTGCTGGTTGACTCCTGCTTCTTGCCCAAACCTCATAGCACCTAAAGGGCAGCAGCAGGTGGTCACCTCCATAGCAGAATATATTCTTCACTCCATGGAAGTTTAGGGAGGATTGGATAGTTTTGAATGGTGAGCCAAAAATCATGTATCTTGGGTGAAATGCTGCATTTAAACACATTAGAAGGAACTGCTGCGTTTAAACACATTAGGAGGAACTGCTAAAAGTGTGTTTCTTCTAAATGAAGTCCAAATCTGTCTGCTCAGATCCTGAGCCCAGAATCCTCTTTCAAGAAGAGAGGTCTGTGTATTTAGGATGTTCAAGGTCCTACTGTTTCTGGTGCCAGAGGTGTCAGCCACCTTTCGCATACTACATTTGATCACCAATGGCATTTTCCTGTGAGGAGGTGGGGACAAGTTAAAGCCATCCTCAGTGGGAGTGTTAGGAAGCTGTTAGGAAGTTACCCAAACTCTGGATCCCCTTTCTGAGGTTAAAATAATCCAGTTCATTGAAGTTCATGACCTCTTACAGGCCATGTTTTCCGAGCCTCTCTCTAGGCTTGTCTACCTTGGCTTCTGGAATCTACTTGGAAAAGTATTGACTTCTCCTGCTATTATAACAGCTGAACAGACTGGAAAAGAGTAATTGTCTCTGACTCCTTACATACAACACTGCTATAAGTACGCCCCAATGTTGGCTATGTCCTATCTCCCTGATACCACACATTTTGTTACCCAATATAACTGAGAATCTGTTTCTGCTTTCCAGTTGATTCACTGGAACTTCCCTATTTCTTTGCATATTTAGCTTTTCCTTCCTTATTATTGGAGCTTGCTATAGGGCTCCCTGCTGTTGCTGCCAATTACTACCTGTTCTATGGTGATCTTGGCTCCTGAAGTCAGATGGCTGGTATGTGCGTTGCCCTTAATCATGTTATTAGCCACAACATTTGCAGGTTGTGCTATCCAAGCTGTTAGCTATGAAATTGAGAAAAATGGGATCAGGGTGAAACCCACAGTGTCCTCATTTGATTGCTCTCTGAATTTAACAGGTTATCATTGATAGTATTCTTCTAAACCAAGTTTCCTAACAGTTCTATCATCATCACTAATTGCTTACATATTTCTGTATGCACATTTAGGAAAACTTAACATTGAGTTTCTGGGCCCAGTTCTTGTCTTCAGCTCTGCAGACTTAGATGACACTTTCGGGAAGAGAAACTTTAGTAATGCAAGAGGGATTATCTCTCATCTCTCACTAAGGAATCTTTGAAGTTTCATCTGAAGCATATTCTGTTTGTGACTGAAGAGGACAAGATGTAAAACAGATGAATGGACCTGCAGTTTACCTAACAGTACAGTCCTGCAAAACTGTATGTCGCCCAGCTTCCTTGGTTCCTCTTTTTTGTTGGCAAATATTTTGCAGAGCTCTGAAGAGAATGATTATACTGGTAATGGAAAGAACTTAAAGTGATGTCGGGGAAGGTCCTTAAACCAGGCAAAACATGGGCTGAACTGCCTTCACTCTTTTGTTCAGAATGCAACTGTGGGCCTTAAAATGATAGTACCAGTAAGCTAGTTCGCAATTTCATGTATCTAATTTCAGAAATAAGTGTTGCCCTGTGACCCTCTGGGCAATTCTTGTATTTAAACAGCTGACATGAGCTTCCAATACAAAAATCTTTATTCTTCCCCTTGACTTCATGAAAGATTTTGTCCCCCTTCTTTTTTCCTAGGTGTGAGAACAAAGAAAAGAATGAAAGCTTAGTGGAATAGAAGGGAATGGAAAGGGAACAGTTTAGAATAGAAATAGAAACATAACATTAGCTGTAGCTTCTGCTAGTACTGTAAAACATAATAAAATAGAAATCACAGTGTGCTTCAAGGAAGGTTTTGTGTTTTTTTTTTTTTTTCATAATCTCAGTTCAGACAAGGCTTGCTGTTATGGGGTCTTAGAAGAAAGCTATTAGATGCAGTTTGAAAATCATGTAAGTTTTGTATGTCATATGCCTCTTCTACATCAAGTTTATAATGTTTTTAGCAGATGGCTTATGAGGAGAATTTATACAGTACTATTCTTCATATAAAGTGAACATGAATACTTGTGATAGATCAAGGTTTGGGCAGGTTTTTAGTATGAGTAGAGTAAGTAAAGGAAGTTTATGGATAATTGGTTATGTTCATATTGTGTTTCAAGTTTTCTTTCCCTTCCTTCCAGTACTCTTCTTTGGTATAAAGTAGACACTTCTGAAGTTTTCTCAACTTTGTATTTATTTCAGGAGCTTTGAATGTGGTATCCATATCAGACAAGAACTCCACCTCCTGGAGAGACTGACATGAGTGGCTGTGGAGTGGGTTTCAACAGTTAAACTACCAAACAAAGAAATGATTATGGGCTACGTGCAACTTCACAAGCATGATTTGCAGGACAAAGGTGTAAAAGATGAGGTAGTCAAATAAATAAACACATGGTAGAGGGAAGCAAAGATTAGTCAAACAAGTAGGACAAATGGGCTCTGTAAATGCGCAGATGCCTACACAGAATTCAAATTAAATATAATTATCATAGGAATCATGTAGGCTCTTGTCATACATTGTGCTAAGTAACTTTTTTTTTTTTTTTTTTTAAGGATAATGTAGTAATAGAGCATATGGACAATGAGAATCAAACCCATTCATTATCATGCAAGCACTAAAACGTAAGGTCAAAAGAGGTGTAAGGAAGAGACTATCAGGGTGTGAAAGGTAGATCACACAACACAGGAAGTTGTGAACTGGCCATGAAAAGACCAATACTCAGTTTGTAGCATTAGTGAAGAATGTGGATTAGTGTTTCTAAACAATCTTTTATGTAAGTGACCAGATATCAATTCGTAGCACTTGGAGTAACTGTGATTCAGGTGACCTAATTCTAGGTCAGCACAAAACTGAGATTTTTTTTTTTCCTGGTAAATCCACCCATAAGTTATCTAAAAGCTTTAAGTATTTAAGTATTTCCTTTGACTTAAAATAAAATCTTGGTTTTCTTTTCTTTCTGCATCTTCTCCCCCGCCCTTCTTTTTTATAAGACAAGCTTATGTGCCAAATCCAACCCATATTTGTGAATAGTTGTCACTTTTTTTTTCATTATTATTATTATTACATTTGTTTTTGTTAGTTTGTTTTTCTAACATGCTATATGCTGACATGAGGATGATGAATGCTGCAATGGGTATGATCTATTCTGGAGCTCAGAGGTATCAATGCACTACACAAGAATTGTAAGATCAGGCTAAATATTTGAAGAAAGACTATCATGGGTCATGTTCTGTTATGTTCATTGTGTAGTAGCACCTAATGAATAACTGTAACAATGTTTTGTCTTTAAATACTATGATTCGATAAGTGTCTTCCTCTGGTGGGGTGTGAATAGTTGCGTTTTGTAAATTAGAATCATAGAATCATAGAATCATAGAATATCCTGAGTTGGAAGGGACCCTTAAGGATCATCAAGTCCAACTCTTGACACCACACAGGTCTACCCAAAAGTTCAGACCATGTGACTAAGTGCACAGTCCAGTCTCTTCTTAAATTCAGACAGGCTCGGTGCAGTGACCACTTCCCTGGGGAGCCTGTTCCAGTGTGCAACCACCCTCTCTGTGAAGAACCCCCTCCTGATGTCAAGCCTAAATTTCCCCTGCCTCAGCTTAACCCCGTTCCCGCGGGTCCTGTCACTGGTGTTAATGGAGAAAAGGTCTCTTGCCTCTCGACACCCCCTTACGAGGAAGTTGTAGACTGTGATGAGGTCTCCCCTCAGCCTCCTCTTCTCCAGGCTGAACAGGCCCAGTGACCTCAGCCGTTCCTCGTACGTCTTCCCCTCCAGGCCTTTCACCATCTTCGTAGCCCTCCTCTGTACACTCTCCAACAGTTTCATGTCCTTTTTATACTGTGGTGCCCAGAACTGCACACAGTACTCGAGGTGAGGCCGCACCAGCGCAGAGTAGAGCGGGACAATCACCTCCCTTGACCTACTAGCGATGCCGTGCTTGATGCACCCCAGGACACGGTTGGCCCTCCTGGCCGCCAGGGCACACTGCTGGCTCATATTCAACTTGCTGTCTACCACAACCCCCAGATCCCTCTCTTCTAGGCTGCTCTCCAGCGTCTCATCGCCCAGTCTGTACGTGCAGCCAGGGTTTCCCCGTCCCAGGTGCAGGACCCGGCACTTGCTCTTATTGAACTTCATGCGGTTGGTGATCGCCCAGCTCTCCAACCTATCCAGATCCCTCTGCAAGGCCTTTCCACCCTCATTCGAGTCCACAACTCCTCCAAGTTTGGTGTCATCAGCAAACTTGCTCAAAATACCTTCTATTCCTACATCCAGATCGTTTATAAAAATATTGAAAAGTACCGTCCCTAAAATGGAGCCTTGAGGGACCCCACTGGTGACCGCCCGCCAGCCTCACGCAGCCCCATTTACCATAACCCTTTGGGCCCTGCCCGTTAGCCAATTGCTCACCCATCGTATGATGTTTTTATTTAGCTGTATGGTGGACATTTTGTCCAGTAGGATCCTATGGGAAACCGTGTCAAAAGCCTTGCTGAAGTCCAAAAAAATCACATCAGCTGGTTTCCCTTGGTCCATCATACGGGTGATCTTATCATAAAAGGAAATCAGGTTAGTTAGGCAGGACCTACCCTTCACAAACCCATGCTGGCTGGGACCAATGACTGCTTTGTCCCCCAGGTGCGCCTCAATAAGTTCGAGAACCATCTTCTCCATGATTTTACCAGGCACTGACGTGAGACTGACAGGCCTGTAATTGCTAGGGTCTTCTTTCTGACCCTTCTTGTAAATCGGCACAACATTTGCCAGCTTCCAGTCTACCGGGACCTCTCCAAATTCCCAGGATCGTTGAAAAATAATTGAGAGAGGTTCCGCGATGACGTCTGCCAGCTCTTTCAGCACCCGGGGATGAATCCCATCCGGACCCATGGACTTGTAGGGATCCAGGTGGAGTAACAAATCCCGCACACGTTCAGGGTCGGTTGGGAGTTTGTCATCCCCACCGTCCCGGTCCTCCAGCTCAGGGCACCCTGGGTCCCGAAGCCCATCATCGGCATTGAAGACAGAGGCAAAGAAGGCGTTAAGCGTCTCTTTTACATTTACATTTACAATTAAGCATTCTACAGGATGGTGTGTGTATCTTCCTATTAACATGCATCACAGACTCTACTGCTTAGTTAAATGAGGCCAGAAAGCTTTTTCACACAAGCCTACTGTATGGTAATGGCTTAGGCTCTTAATTTGAACAGGCATCAGAATAAAGTCATACAACATTTATATATTTATATATTTATAATTAATGTGTTTGAATTTCTATGCTAAAAACAGGGAGAAGAAGACCCATACTGTGTCACAGCTTATAGAGTGACAGAGTCAGGAAGTCACAAAACAGCTGAGGTTGACTGTCACACCTGGAGATTGTGTAGCTCACCCCAACTGCTCACTCAGGGTCTGCTAGGACAGGTGACACAGGGCCATGTCCAGATGGACTTTGAAAGTTCTCCATGGACGGAGAAACCACAACCTATATGGGCAGCTTGTTTCAGTGTTCAATCACAATTACTAAAAAAGTGTGTTCTTACATTTAAATGGAATTTCTCATATTTCATGGTGTGCCCATTACCTCTGGTCCTGTCACCGAGCACCACTTGGAAGAACCTCTCCATTCCCTCTATCCAGGTATTTACACACATTGACAACATTTCCCCTGAACCATCTTCTTTCCGGGATGAACAGCCTCAGCTCTCTCAGCGTCTCCTTGTATGAAAGATGTCCTTTAAGAATGCTTTTGACTCTTTGTTGGGCTTGGATCAGAACACCCTTGTCTCTCCACTACTGGGGGCTCAGAACTGGACACAGCACTCCAGGTGTGTCCTCACCAGTGCTGAGGAGGGAGGAAGGATCACCTCCCTCAACCTGCTGGCAGCTCTCTTCCTAAGGTAGCATTGTTGTTCTGGGGGTGCGTTCTTGGCTGAAGTTCAGCTTGCTGTCCAGCAGGATGTCCAGAATCTTTCTCTGGGGTTCTTTCCAGATCTTTGTCTCCCAGTGTGTAGTGGTGCATGAAGTTTCTCCTCTCCATGGGTAGGACTTTGCATTTCCCCTTTTTGGCTTACATCAGATTGCTCTTGGCCCAGTTTTGCAGCCTGTCAAGGTCCATTTGAATGACAGTACAGCCACCAGCTATGTCAACCACTCTTCCCAGCTTACAGTGTTTGCGTTTCTTACTGGTTTAATATTAGCTTCTGTGCTCAAGAGCTGTTTGGTCTGCCTGCTTGTTTATTTGTTTGGAACAGGGAAACTATCAATTTCTGTTTAACACTTACTGAGTCAGAATTATATTTTTACTGGGAAAAAAATAAATACATCTTTTTGTAGCTTGCAAAAATTAAATTTAGTTCTCTCAGAAAATGCAATCTAATTAAAATATATGTGCTCAGAATCAAAGCTAAACTCCACTTCTGTTCCAGAATTTTCATCTACCCTTAACACAAGAAACTACACATGGAGTTTCATTGATGGCCAGAGAGTGGTGCAAGAGAAATATCCTGCTTGGTCATAAATTTTAATATCCTGCCAGTTATCTCAGCAATGTCGTATTCCAACAGACCATCAGACATCTGTTCAGGTGCGGGGAGGTAGCCCACTGAAATAAGGGAAGGACTCCCTCCTTTGCTGACTTCATTTCAACCTGAATCAGAGACAGTGCTTCTAACCTAGAACCTGAGGGAATGGCTTGAAGCTGTGACAGGGGAGGGTCAGGCTGGGTGTTAGGGAAAGGTTCTGCACCCAGAGAGAGGTCAGGCACTGGGACAGGCTCCCCAGGGCAGTGGTTACTGACCTTGTAAGTAATAATACCTGTATATATATTAATGAGGCTGGGCTTGTAGGGGAGCATTCTCAGAACACAGTTGCCCAGACTGTTAGACTATTAGCCAGATTCTTGGCATGCTTTTCACCTGGTCAACTAGCACTGTCCCAAATGGGACCTTTTAGTTAATAACCTTTTAGTTATGGTTCCACATAGGCACTTCACCTGCAGCCACCTACTGTGGAAACTAAGACAGCTCACTAAGAGGTCAACCCATGTTGTCACATTGCCAGAGATGCCTGGGAACATTCCTTGCATGTTTAATTTACTAGGATCGGTGCAGCTTTCAGGCCTGACTTCAACACTTTGAGCGGTACTACAATATTTGTTACATCTACATGTATATACATGGTTGAACACTCCAGTGGATATTTGCCAGCTTGGAGCTATGGCAGGACTGACTGAAGTCATGCCACCTATTCTTTTTTAGTGATGAGCTGTAAAGCACTACTTCTTAGTTTATAACTAAGTTTAATGTAAGTTTTAATATTTATAACTAAGTTTATAACTTCTTTGGGAAGGTTTTAATCCAACCAGTATGTCAGCGCCCTGTAGATTCTTCTTTTCCTGATGCTGGAGTGCACAGGGAAGGCAGGACCTACTATGTCTAGTTCTGCTTTTTATCGTAGGCCAGCAAGCTGTGCAAGTCCTTTAAATATTTATCACTGCTAATTTACTGAGGATTGCACACTCTCTTTTCTCCTGCCATGCAGTGATTCCAAATCCATCTAAGCACTGCATTCCTGTCCTGCTAAGAGCTTGGGCATGTAGACAACAGGCAACAGGAAACATCCCTTCTGTGGAGGCAGAGGTAAAGGTCTCATTCCCAGACTTCAGGCTCATCCTGGGGAAGTTTCTTTCCTATGGATGTCTCTGTTGCAGGATTCTGATACCGGAGAGCTCTACCCTGCCCTGCTTTTCTGGCCTGAAATCTCAGATCTCTGGTGGTGAGGGGTGGCCTCTGCCCCCTGAGGTGTGTAATGGCAATCTAAAGGCTGGAAGGACTTTCTCCAGCTAAATTTGACACCTTCTGAGGGCTGGAGATGTCTATGAATGGGATGTAATTCTCCACCATTTTATGACCTGTTGATGAAAACGCTGCCTGTCTAATTAAACTCACCCTAGTAGTGTTCCTGCAGCAGCTGAGTCTTATATACCAAGATGCCCTTGTTGCTGTTACATAGCCGGCAGTGGCCAGACTCCCTGGTCTCTGTGCCTCTCTCATTTACTACATGCATCTTCTGACATCTGACATCTCTCTGCTCCTGTTCTTATACTTTATAGTTTCTGTATGTGAAACCTTTGGTATGTGCCATTTTCCTGGCATGGTTCATGCTTCCCATGAGCTATTTTAAAGCTGATATGCTTTGACTTGCTGTGGATTGGAACCAAATATGCACCACACCAGACTGTGATCTCTGATCTCTGACTTGCAACATCTCAAATACCTTCCTCTCTTGTGATTGATGTAGTCTTTTCAAAGGATGGGGAAGCAATTTCAGTCTCTTCTACAGAATCTCACTGTTCATTTATGTTGCTTTCTTCTACTTTTTGATGCCTGGATCCATAAGAAGGCCTGCTGATGAGGATGGGGCAGGAGTGAGATGCTAGTGGGTTACAGTGACATCCTTTTGGCTCTGCATTAATTTGTTATGTAGTTCAAGGAATCTGTCACACTTCTTTACACTTCTGACCATCTCATTGATCTTTTCTCCACAGAAAGGAACTGTGTTCTGCAAGCAGTCTTTGGGATGTGACTTTCTCATGGCACATACTAATTGCATCTCCAAAAAGCCTCTCTCAGTATTCCATGGAGATCTGCCTCACCACTTCAGAGTTTACAATATAGGATTTTTTTTCCATTTTTATTTCATTTATCAGGACCTGAGAGCTGCAATTTGGTTGACAGAAACTTGAATGGATAGAGAATCACTTTTAAAGACAAAAATTATTATTGTCCTACACCTTCCAGAGAGAAAGGAGTCAGGATACTTGAGAGAAATGAATTTGTTAGGATGGGAGACAGACATCTTTGGTACTGATTCACACTCTAATGATGTCTGACTCTTTTATTCTGAGCAGGAACTACAAAGAGATGATTTTTCTACCTGATGGAGAGATTCAATGAGAATGTATCAACAGGGGTAGGGTTCATTTTCTCATTGTCCGGGTTCCTCCAGATACATTTTTCTTCATTTCCCTTTTATGAACAAGCATTTCTTGTAAATAAAGATAGTATTTATTCAAGAGGTGAACCAAGGGCACACATGCTTGTGCTATAGGGTCATCTCCTGGAGAGGTCTGTAAAAGAATGGGATCATCAGACTCCCTGCAGGATCTCAAACAGATCATAAATTTATTTGTATGAGATGAAAACTGTCCAACCCAGGGCAGTGCTGTGCCACTAGTTGGTCCTTACACTACTCAGTCATTGTAATCCTGTGATCTCTGGTGGCGAAGGAAGGCAGCTCTCAGCCTGTGATCCTGGAAATAACATAAATCTCTCCTTTTCAGGATATACCATGCACTGAGAGCAGAGTTCAGAGTGGGTGATGTTTTTGGAAATGATGTAGAGGACTTGATATTCCCTAAATCAGGAAATGAAACTTTCCAAGCTTGTTTGCTGCAGTCAGCCTGAATGCTTTTCTGTGTGAAGTGTCTGGCTGCCAAAGAAAATTAACATATTCATAAACTAGCCTTTTCTGGGAGAAAATCTTGTGGGAATTAATCATATTTATTGTCTGTCCCATTAAATACAGTGTTTTTAACAATCACAGTACTTCCTTCCAAGAACTGCACTAACTACAACTCTTTCACCATCACTTGATGAGTATCAGAGAGGTGAGATTATAGCAGTGGCCAGGAAGGTTTTAAGACTTGCTCATGCTTGGTGGTCCAGCATGACTGGGGATAAGCCTGAGATGGTAACCTACCTGCTGCTGCTCCCAGGTAGATATTATCTGTAACTAGATACTCATTATTTTGATATGTTCATATTGCTCCCAAGTAAATGCAAATATTAAAATGTTAAAAGAAACAGGTAATTAGAGGGAATACTAGCCATAAAATATCATATGATATCATATAAGCAATATGATATGGTAACATGTTTGCAGCATACTCTCATTCCTTCCATTTGTTTAGATTGCCCAACAAATAAGGAACGTCTCTTTCTTGCATTTAAGAAGTGTTTCTGGGTGGGAAACTCTTTGAATGAACAGAGTGCAAGTAACACTGAGGAAATTGCCCAAGATTTGTGGAGTGGAGTGGTTCATGAAGAAAACAAGCTGCAGAGGGACAGGGGATGTTCTGACTCAATTCCACTTGCCATACCAGCAGTCTTTCTGTGTTTCAAATGACAAGAGCTCTAACAGGACATGTACACAGGGGTCTTTAGTCTCTTCTGTTCAGTGCTCTCCCCTTAGAGACTCTTCCAAAAGGTAGATGTGGCAGTTTTGGGCTGAATGCTTCCCAGGATGCTTAAATTTTGCAGGTGGTTTGTAGCTGAGTGAGGGGAGAAAAAGGTCCATAACGACTAGTGGTAGACATTGAGGAGGTCCTTCAGTGTGTATTTCAGAAGAATACATTGAGCTGATTTGCTGTGACAGTCATCTGTGGCTGTAAGCTTGAGATAAATTTGATTTGCTTAAGAAGAAGTATAAAATGAAAGAAAAGGGAGGAAGGGAGGAAGGAGGGAAGGAAGGAAGGAAGGCAGGAAGGCAGGAAGGCAGGAAGGCAGGAAGGCAGGAAGGAAGGAAGGAAGGAAGGAAGGAAGGAAGGAAGGAAGGAAGACAAAACCAACCAAACAAAAGAAACACCTACCCAGTTGAAGAGTAGATAAGACTTTGGACTTCTTTTTCCCTTTCACTTTACTTTCTCCCAGGAAGACAAAAGGGCTAGGGCAACCTAATGAAATGTCCTGGCAGCCCCTACAGAGTAGAATATTTGGCTGGATCAGAAAAAGAAAGTCTTTTTTTTTTTTTTTTTTTCATGTGGCTGAACAAAAGCAGTGTTTTTATCATCCACAATTATTTTCAGTTATTTGACAGAGTCATGGGAAATTTGAGTTTTCTTCTTCAAGTGTTTGAAACAAGGAGGTGAAAGCAGAATGAGAAAGAAAACCCAGTGAAACAGACCTGCTTGAAGCATCACAATGTCTGTCCCCATGCATTAAAGCAGTGAATGCTTTGACAGATCTTTTACGTGCAGGAGGTAGAGTACAATGAAACACCTTAGAAATTCACTGGAGCAAGAGAGGCTTTTCCAGAACAGTACACTCCTTGAAAGAGAATCTGTCTTTAGGAAACAGAGTAGAGGGATAAATGGCTTCTGCTCTTTCTTCAACTCTCTATAAAACTTCCTGTGAATGTCTGATTTTCAGTCCAGCATCAAAACCACATGTCAAGGAACAGAAATAGAACCATTCCAAATTGACTGGAAAGGTTTTCAGTTTTTATTCTTGACTAAAGAATATACAAATAAAAGTGTTTTGTTCTGTTGGATATTAGTGCTAATAGTTTGCACTTAAAAATAAAAAATAATAATAATATTAAAAAAGAGCTGTTCTCTATTATTTCTATTCAGGCCACTATTAAAAAATAAACAATATTTACGGATAAAGAAGCAAGAAGTCTTATCCAGGCAGTGGACAAAGCCAATAACTGGTAAGACTAGTTTGTTCATATTATTTCCTTTTTTCATAGATGGAAATCGAAACAAAAGATCCCAGCAGTCTCTCACTTCACCTAAAAAGAATGTTTTTAGTCAAAATTGTTTTGCATTTCAAAGGCACTTTGAAGAAAATTAGAAAACAGAATATCTGAGTCTCTGATTCTTTCTCTATTCTAAGTGATCTTCCGCTTGACAAGGTCACACTCACAGTACTGTATCAAACTCCCAATTATGGCTCTGATTTAATTCATCTGCAGAGGAACTAGGCAATCTATCATGAATAATCTCAGATCCCCAGAGTCAGACAAAATTCAACCATGTTTTTATAGATGCTTTTTTCAGTTCTTTGGCACACCAAATGTCAGGTAATATCCCATATAATAGTGTCATTTATTGCTAATTGTACAGTCATGCACCAAAACATAGTCTTTGCTCCTGACCTGCCAGTCAAAATGGGCAAGGATAAGGTAGCATGGATTGTGGAACTGTCCACCTTCACTCATTTCAGGGAATAACTTAGCTGGAACCAGGACTGTGTTGGTTTATTGAATGTGCCTATGGTTTCTGGAAGAGATGGGGAATTCCAAAGGCATTATGCTATTGTTTTTGTTTGTTTGTTTGTTTGTTTGTTTGTTTTCTTTTCTGTCCTGAAAGAAGTAGTGTGTGGAGCACTACTTCTTATGCATTTTTCTTGCTTACGCTTACACGTCTGAGCCTGAATGTGAAGCTTAGCTTGCAGGGCCACCTGCACATGTTGGTACTCATTTTCTCCAATCCAGAAGGTGCACTGAGAGTACTTCATAACTCTAAACAAGGCATACTCCAGGAGGGGAATTAGTGTGAGAGAGAAGATGCTTTTATAGTCTCCCTGCTGTTTCAAACTTGGAAATTTGTGTGATTTGCTGGATCATCAGTCTCATTTGTCTTTCCCCTCCCCCCACTCCCCAATAAAAAAAAAAAAAAAAAGATCATATGGGCAAGATATTCTGAAGCATGTGGTCTGGGTTGCTTGCACTGGGGCAGATAGTGGGGAGAATGTCCCGCATAACTCATGAGGTATGGGGAGAAGGAGCACAGAGATGGTATCACCAGAACTGATGAACATAGGACCCTGTTCTGGCTGGTAAGGAACAATGTATAGCAATGCACTACATTGCAGTAGGATGCTAGCAGCAGTTGACAAGTCTTGATTTCCTTTTAGAAGGAGAAAGTCTGGAAGACATTTACCTGCAACTCTGTTTAAGCACTTGTATCCATCTGATACCAATAAACATACACCACATTTTATTTCAAAAGGACAGCACATTTCCCAGTCCTTTTTTCCTTCTCTTTCCTTGTAGGCTGCTGTATACAGTTTCTTGCTATAGACTTGTCAAGACTTATGCTCTGACTCTTAGTGCATCGCTCCCTTGCTGAATGTAAAGTGACCCTGTTATAAACTTTGCTTAGAAGCTGCTTAGACTTCAGGTAATTCAGAAGGCATCTGTTATTTCTGTTTGCAGCTTACCATGAATGTATTGCCTCTACAGTCTGCAAACCAGATTTTCAGACCACTTCCAGGTGCAATCACAGTGCTGAGACTATGACAGCCTTTACGAATAGTCTTGAGAATGACATTGCCTGTAACCAAATACACTGAGGATTCAGTGCTGTACCTTCAGGACAAACGAAAAATTTTAAGTCTTAAAACCTTGCCTTGAAACACAGTTTTCCAAAGACAGTCGTTCATGAAGGTAGCTGTCCTCTCCACGGAATTGTGCATTACAGGGTGGCTGACACTGTCAGGGACCTCTAGAGGCAATCTGTCCAACATCCCTGCTCAAACAGGGCCGCCTACTGGAGGCTGCCCAGCACCATGTTCAGATGGCTTCTGAATATCTCCAAGGAAGAAGACCTCTCTGGGCAACTGGTCTCTGTGCTCAGTATGCATATGCACATATGTCATATGCACAGTAAAGAAATGCTTCCTGATGTTCAGACGGAACCTCCTGTGTTGTGGTTTGTGGCCACTGCAGCTTGTACTGTCATTGGACACCACTGAAAAAGCCTGCCTTCCTCTTCTCTGCACCGTGCCTTCAGGTATTTATAGACATTGATAAGATGCCCCTGAGCCTTCTCTTCTCCAGGCTGAACAGTCCCAACTTTCTCAGCCTTCCTCAGAGGAGAGATGCTCC
Organism: Anser anser; assembly: GCF_964211835.1. Lineage (NCBI taxonomy): Eukaryota > Metazoa > Chordata > Aves > Anseriformes > Anatidae > Anser > Anser anser. The sequence goes on along the minus strand of NC_139723.1, from coordinate 32,383,500 downwards.
ACACCTTACGCATCTTCATAGCCTTTCATTGGACTTCTCCCAGTATGTTCGTATCGCTCTTGTACTGGACACAGCACAAGAGCCCAGAACTGCACACAGAGCTCCAGGTGTAGCCTCACCAGTTCTGAGTGGAGGGGAAGGATCACCTCCCTCAGCATGCTAGCAATACTTCGCCTAATGAAGGCCGGGACACCATTAGCCTTCTTTGTGGCAAGGGCACACTACTGCCTTACATTCAACCTGCTGTCCACCAGGCCCCCAGGTCCGTGACAGCAAATCTGCTTTCCCCACCATGTCCTGGTCCTTGAGGTTGTTCCTCCCCAAATGCAGGACTTTGCACTTTTCCTTGTTGAACTTCATAAAGTATTTGTCAGCCATTTCCTTCAGCTTGTTGAGAGCCCTCAGGATGGCAGCTCAGTCAACTGGATGAATTTGCAAGACTATAACATTGGTGGACTGCAGCTTCAAAAGAACACACGACAATAAACCCCAACGTTTAGGAAGCCTGGAACACTGCATAGCTAACTGAAGAGGAGCAAGAAGCAAAGGTGAACATTTTGTCTGCAAATCTACCCAAGGAGTAAAGTATTAACAAAAATGGTGGAAATGGGTGGCATGACTTAAGTGAAGAATATACAAAAAAAGGCAAAGGAAATAGGAACACATACATATTGGTCATAATCTGGGCAATAGTGCCAAAATGGCTTGAGGATGCAGTCTGAAAAGAGACAGGATAAATATAACCAACAACATAGATTTCCTAATTATGGAAGGAATATGTATTTCTCTGAGATGCCATAAAAGAACAATAATTCCATAAATGAAAGGTAGGTAAACAGGTTATTTGGATCTGTTTTCAGGAACCATATCAAAAGAAAATTTCTGATGCACGTTCATCAGCATTGGGATGGCAGGCATGCTTGTCGTCAAAGTATCTGCATGCGTTCAGCTCATTGAAGCTTCAATCAACACCTTGAAGATCATATCTATGGAAACCAATTGCTCTTCTTAATAGTTTTAATGTTTTTGATGCTTATGTGTTGCATGTTTTCATATTTTAGACAGCCAGTCCTAATGGCTTTTACCTTGGATGACAGTGTCTTTGTAAATGGACTGAATAAAAGTAGAAAAACAAAGGCCTACATTTGACACAGAAATTAGCACATATTAATTAGAAATTAGTGCTGTGAATTAGGAGACCTTTGATGCCCTATGGAATGACTGAACAACTCTCCTACTCCCTCTTCTCATCTATACAATAAAGTACTGGTATTCCTAGCAAAACATGTAGAGAGTTAAAAACGCGGAGTTTGGGGGTATTATTAACATCCACATAGAACAATTTAAATAAAATGTGCAAAGACATGCATTTACAATTCACAAATTTTACCAAGAGACATTATTCTCTCAGTACTCCTCAGGAAATACACACACATTCCTCTAGCACCAGTACAATAAGTAATGAACAAATTCATAGAATCATAGAATCACAGAATGGTTTGGGTTGGAAGAGACCTTAAAGATCACTTGGTTCCAACTCCCTGCCATGGGCAGGGACACCTTGCGTTTGACTAGGTTGCTCAACCTGGCCTTAAACACTTCCAGGGATGGGGCATCCACAACTCTGGGCAATCTGTGCCAGTGCCTCACCACCCTCTGAGGGAAGAATTTTTTCCTTACATCTGATCTAAGCCTCCCTTCCTTCAGTTTAAAACCATTACCCCTTGTCCTGTCATTACACCCCCTGACAAAGAGTCCCTCCCCAGCTTTCCCATAGGCCCCCTTTAGGCACTGGAAGGCTGCTATAAGGTCTGCCCGGAGCCTTTTCTTCTCCAGGCTGAAAAACCCCAACTCCCTCAGCCTGTCTTCATAGGACAGGTGCTCCAGCTGTCTGGTCATCCTCATGGCCCTTTGGACTCTCTTTAATATGTCCATGTCCTTCTTGTGCTGGGGGCCCCAGAGCAGAATGCAGTGCTCCAGGTGGGGTCTCACGAGAGTAGAGGGGGACAATCACCTCCCCAGCCCTGCTGGCCACGGTGCTTTTGATGCAGCCAGGATATGGTTGGCTTTCTGGGCTGCAAGCACACATATTCATCCACCTACAAAGGGAAAGCAGCAAATAACTTATATTCTACCTACATCTTGCAAGTAGGGAAGCCCAGCAATGACTTCCTATCCAAAAAATGGCTGATTTTCAAATGCAGTCAATGAAGGCAGTCACCATTTTACCTGATGAAGAGTGACCTATTCTGTTTTTTAATCTAAAAACTGGAACAAAAATCCTGACTTTTCAGAAATAAAAAATCACTTTTAATAGCATTTTTATTTCCTTTGATTTTGGTTTAGGGGAATGTTTTTCAGCTCTCTGTATTTCCAATTGATATCTGTGCAAAATTGAACCTTTCTGTTATTCTTCCTTGATTTCCTTAAAACAAAGCTAAATAATGGAATCAAGTCATTTCATCAAAAATGAAATGATTTTCCAGAAAGTGTAAGCATAAAATAAATTTTAACACCTGCTCAGATTTTAAAACTAGGCCACATGTTTTGGCTACTAAGTGCTAATTTAGGTATTGATTGCACATTTCAGCATGTAAGCTACCACTGAGAGTTTGCAGTACCGAACAGCAGTACATGTTTTCAGCTAAATCTCACCATTTTGGGATTAACAGAGACATTACAAAGGTTCATTTTTGCTTGGTACCAGTGGCAAGAGGGGAAGGAATAATAGGGGAAGTGTTTCCAGCCCTGTCAGACATTCAAGGCACTGACTGGTTGCTTGAAAAATAGAATACTTTCCTTGGGATGTACCAGCATATGGAGTGACTGTGTCCCCTGAGTCACCTGAGATATTAGGCTCTGTCCCCTCCCCACTCCACTGTGACACACTAAACACTCACATGCTGAGAAGCATTTCAAAAGCACTGCTTTCCTCTCTGATTGAAAAGCTACTTGTAATTATAAATAACATTTCTTAAGTTAACTACAACAATAGTTCTGAGGAGAGGTGTTCCTTCATATGATATTAGACAAAGGACCCAACTGATGTTAGCCAACTTTATACAGACATTAATATAATGGTAAATAAACTGCAAAAACAGAGCACCATCATGGCTTTCCAGGGAATGGTTCAGAATCCACTCTGGTTCACACAGTGCTGTTCACCCCAGAACTGCTTCATACCTTGATACAACGCATTAGTAGTCTACTGCAGAAGTCTGGGGACGGTCTGAAAGAAGCAACAAAGGCATTTTCTGCACAGGCTCATAGAATCACAGAATCATAGAACCATTACGGTTGGAAAAAACCTCCAAGACCATCTGGTCCAACCACCTCCCTACCACCAATGTCACCACTAAACCACATCCCTAAGCACCACGTCCAACCTTTCGTTAAACGCGCCCTGGGATGGTTACTCCACCGCCTCCCTGGGCAACCTGTCCCAACACCTGACTGCTCTTTCTGAGAAGAAATGTCTCCTCATTTCCCCTGGTGCAACTTGAGGCCATTCCATCTAGTCCTATCACTAGTCGTCTGTGAGAAGAGGCTGACCCTCAGCTCCCCACACCTTCCTCAACTACCAAGTGAAATAAATTTCAAAGCTGTACATGGGGAGAAAAAATCCAAGGGGGAGAAAAATCTAAGTATTAGTTCCAAAGTTGTTCCATCTCTGAATTGCTAGCCCCCATATTCTAAGTCTTCAACCTGCAATGGACCTGCTAAAGCTGAGGTTTTCCTGTTTTTTTGCCTCCTATTTCCTTCCTCCTTTCTGCTCCCTCTCCTGGGGACATTGCTCTTAGTCATGAGATCTCCCTAATCCTGATATATCAGGTTGCATTTGCTGATGACGCAGGTTAAATTCTCATGGGCTATTTGTTGACTTCAGCAGGGTCACAGAACCTGTAGCACTAAGTGGTGGTTGCCAGAGAAGCAGAGCTGGGTCTTGGCATAAGGCAGCACATGGGGACTTTTACATGTCCAGATCCAGTCTCAGAACAGAGTATTCCCTGCAAGATATGCCTGGCTGTCAGAAGGAAATGCCAGGTGGTACAACTAGCACATCCCTATCTGCCACCATTTCTGAGGGAACCTGTAGTTCCCATGAACAGGTTCTGTGTTGAGAAAACGCACGTCAGCCTTGCTCCCTCCCAAGAGTTTTCACACTTTTCTTCACTCTTCTGAATGCTGAGGAATAATGTATTTTCCAAATATCTGTGCTCTGTTAAGCATCAGAACTACCTGTAGGCAAGGTGGACCCCATTCACTGCCCCATGTACAGTGCAAACAGTGACGAATTCTCTTGTCAGAGCGCATGGATTATTGGACTCCACTGTGTATGCATCTTAACCCAGGAACCCTTGAAAGTGAAGGCCTACCAGAGTTCTTCTTGCTTTCTGCATCCTTGTATAGACTGGGTGCTGGTCAGATTCCTAGTGTGTGTGTAACTGTTTGACACTTACATTGGAGAGGGAAAAGAATAACAGGTAAGAATAACTAACAGGTAAGAATAACAAGTAAGAAAGAATAACAGGTAAGAAGGCTGTTGTTTCTCTAGGAAAGATCAGGAGCATCCGCTCAAAGTCAAAGTCATCCGCACAAAGTCAAGAGGGAAAATGGTGGGTGGCTTTCCCAGCAGGAGGGACCCTGGAAACTCCACCTAGCCCCATGTCATTTTATCAACACTTTTCTCATGGAGCTACTGCAACCAGGTGAGGGAACCAGATGAGAAATTCCAGATGAGGGAACCCCTCCGTTTGGACAAGCATCATCTTCATCGTCCTTTTCAGCAGAATGAGGATAAAGCAAGCCTTAAGAAGAGAAAATCATTCACAGTACTTCTTGGCTGCATCTCTGAACCTTATGTCATGTAACCTTATGTCATGCCTGCAGCAGGATGTCTGTAGCAGGATATAGTCGCTTCCTGCCTTAGTAATATGGAAGCAGCTTAAAAATTTGGAAGAACAGAACACTCATATAAGGTATGAGACAATTAACTTTCCCACATTTTATTTTGCTTCTCTGGGCTGGGGATCAAACCTTCGGGTAGGAGCCATGAGCACAGACCCATAAGAGATAACTTCAAATTTAATCTAATTTAAATTAGAATTTATCTAATCTGCCTTCCTGCTTTCTTATTCATCCTTTGAGCAACAGCCTTGGTGTTGCTTTGGTGCTGTCCTCTTAACACTCAGATGCATAATGAACAGTCAACCAGCTGCTGCCCAGAGTGTGCGTACAACCAGGGTAGTGAAAGACAGAGTGTGTGTAAGGACCCTCCATGTGAGCATATGCTGTGATATTCAGGAGGCAAAACAAATAAAGCGGCACTAGAACAGATCATGTCTGTCTGTCTGTCTATGTCTAAATTTCTATGACAACCAAAGAGAGACGACTGATTGGAAATTAGATTTGTAGGTCAAGTAGAAACCTGCCTTAAGACCTGACTGAGTCATTCTCCTGTCAGTTGAATTACATGAATGTCTCAAACCAAATCAAACCATGCTGAAGACAGACAGTAGCATTTGAAGTGGCCAGGGGGCATACTGAATGTTCTGAAGTCATACAAGTGTCTCAGATAACAATGAAAATAATCAAAGGCTACTCAGCAAGAATAACTTTTTCCTCCAAGAAAAACACTACTGACAGAACTAATGGGCTTTAGAAAAGCAAATGCAAGCCAGGACAGTGTATTTAAAGTGACTGTTGGTGAAAAACAGTATAATTAGATCTCTGTGTTTGCTTTACAGTCACAAATTATTGCAATTTGCCTTGCTCCCTGGCTTCCTAGGAGGTAAAAGGAAGATGAACAGGAATAAATCTCCCTCTGGGCCTTAGTGTGTTAGCCAAGCCACTCTTAATCAGACATTGCTTATTACTGGGATGTTAACTCATCCGTGGACATTAGAAGGTGTATAAGACAACTACTTTTTATTTAGAGAGAATATATTTGGATTTACTAATCCTTTCCTTTTAACTTCCTTTCTCCTTTATTGCCTCCCTCCCTTTCTCTCTCCCTCCCTCCCACCCTTCCTCCCCTCCTCCCTCCCTTCACTCCTCACCTTTCCTCCTTTAATATTTTATCCATAGCTGCTTATGTCTAATCCCCAAGCAGCATGAGAGTGCTTAGAGCTATAAATACAAGCAGCTACTTAAACTCAGTAACTAGATTCACAGATGCTGAAAAAAAAAACCTGCTCATTCCTTTGTCTTTGCTGCAGAACCTTCCTCTGCCCTGCGTGCTTCCCACCTGAGCTGAGGAGACACCAGTGGACCCCCTCTGCCCTGCCCCACACCTCTCCCTGAAAGGTAACACTACCCCCCTGCCTGCATGTCTCCTCATGTCAGAATGAGCACTCCCACAGCCTGTCTAGGTCGGGTTTGCTCACCAAAGACTGTTTCTGATGCTTTTTGCAACCCAGTTGTTATTTGCATAGTGAGCTCTTCCCATGGACTCCAAGAAATGGCCCCAGTGGGGACAGCACTTGCTCCTGATCGGGGGAATCAGGTGCCAGCGTATGTTCCAGCTCACCATTCACTGAAATGTGTTCTTTTAAACAAGGGTCCTGTGTGGCTGAAGCTGTAGTGACACAGAATCACTAAGTGGGGTCAGATACAGGCAACCACAGAGAATGGAAACCCTGTGTCTTTGGGAAAGGTTGCAAAATAGTTTGTCATTCTTAAAGCATGCAGGAAAAGAGAAAGAAGAAAGCTCTTTATGTTACTCTCTTAAAGACAGTAGAAACATACTAAGTATTTATGAAGTAACAATTAATGAAAATACTAGACAAGGAAATGCATACATTGAAATGGAAAGACCAATATTGCAGCATGGCCTTGAGGTTGGGAAGTGACGGAGGCATTCAAATGCTGAACTCAGTGAAGCAAGACCCCAGATCCCAGGGCACAATTTACTCCCAGGACTACTTACCCTTGGAGAATACATTTGACAATACAGAAGGGAAGAGGATTCTTGTTTCACTCATGTACAAAGCCAAAAATAAAAAAAAAAAAAAAAAATAGAAAAAATTAAATCGGAAGCTTTATCTCACCAGAGAACATCCTGATCAAAAGATGCCTACAAGAATCAACAGATTGATTGGGCTTCTCGGTGATTTTTGCCTCAAGGAGATCGTAGTACTCACAAGCGCCAAAGAAATAAGAAGTATTGGGTTATTCTTTGCATATTTCAGAAATTTCCAGTTATGTTACAGGTGCTTAGCATACAGATGATCTTTTTCTGCATGATTTGGAAGCTGAAAAATCATGGAATAAGATCTGTAATGTATTCTCCATAAACAGAAAAGGAAGAAGAATGTTCTGATTGTGAACAGCCTACAAGAAGGAGAAACGCTTTTCAAGGTTTGTAATACCTTTTCCTCCCCCAGATTCTTGTATTTGTCGAGGGCAGCAATTATTTCTGCTATCAGAGCTGAGTCTAATATAGACACAAGTACATCGTGCCTCCTTTAATTGCAAGATACAGACATAGGGTTCTTGCAGCAATTGCATGACACTAGCATATTGAATGCCAAAAGCTATGCATATTGCCTATAATTTCAGTTTCTAAAGAACAATCATTTTCACACTCACCCTCACCATGCAAACACAGTAAGATGGATGAAACCTGGCTATTGTGCAGTAAGTACATTGTAGGTCAGATTTTGTCTCTGAATCTCACTTCTATCCCAGCCCAGCATCAATCAGCATGGAATAAAGGCTTTGGGAGTCTGTAGATTTGCTAAATAAACTAATGCAAAAAAAAATATAATAATTTCAAAGTCATCTTCTTCTGTTGATTATTTAGGTGACCTTAGGCCAGACATAACGCTTGTTTGTGATTCAGTTTTCTTTACTGAGAGAGGGGGAAGGATTCCACCACATTTCATGTAAACACTTTCTGATGAGATTCACCTTTTTCCATTGCTGTCTCAACCTTTAAAGAGACTAAAATGCGAAGAGTAATAACAGTGATTACATCAGCAGGATCTTTGCTTCCTTGGGAAGGAATATACCAAGTTGTGGCTGGGCTGGAACTGCAATCAAGCCATTGGAGCTGAGTCAAGCAGCAAGCAGATTTAAAGGAAGATATACTCAAATGCATTACAAGACTCCTACCTATTGGGATGTACCAGTCAGGGAAGGTCATACATGACATGGAACTGTGCTTTTGTACAGTGCTTTGTAACTACCATAGGCATATGGTCCCCATGAGGAACAAGTTGAAAATAAAGTGTCATAAACTACAATCATTCCTCTCCCTTGCTTAACTTCTAAAAATTTTGAGAAATTTGAGAAAAAAAAAAAAAAGAGAAATTCTCTGTGGTGCCTGGTTTGAAAGTGGAAGACCTGAGAAACCCAGAAGATTTCATGGGAGCTGCAGGTGTCATGAGAGAGCTCAGAGCAATCAGAAGATGCAAAGGAGAGAAGTGACAGAGTGCATCCAGCAGGTGCTCTCTTAAAGTCTTCTGCTTGTGAGTGTGCCACCGTCTGTCTCCTGAACACAGAAAAACTTTAAGGGTCAACTAGCATACGGTGTTCATAGGACAGGAGGTTCCTGGGAAACACCTGCATGTCCAGAGGCTAGATACAGGACTTTCACGGAGAGGAGCCTGTTGTTTAGGCCAGTAGAAAGACTAGAAATATAAATGTAAAGCCAAGCCTGTGCTTTGTGTGCAAGGTATGGAAAGACTTCTGTTTCTCATGCAGCTCATGGGCTTCAGTATTTAATTCTTGCACCAGATTAAGAGAGTATCTAATGGATAAAGTGCCAGGCAGTAATCCAGAGAACATAGGCTCTGTTTTCAGTTTGACTGATGGTCTAGCCAGGGTCATGAGGCCATCTGTTCACCTACTATCAGCAGTGTTGTTTCTGGATCTCCAGGGATTATGCCAACAGCAAATTCCATTGCAGGCTGACAGCTGGGTTTAACCCTGGCTAGCCAAAATCTTACTGGAAGAGGTCAGCTCTGGCTTGCTGATGACAAGAAATCATTTGAAATAATGAGGAGAAATAATTCATGTGACTATTTCCCACTAAACATAACAGCAGCTTAAACACCATGCTGCAGCCATGGTGCTCTCCTATTGCTTCTCCTAGTGATCTGCTTAGGTGTTTCAGAGTAAAAGAAAATGGGTTTGTCTTTATGATGAGTCATTTCCCACCACCTCACAGTGCTGGCAACAGTTAAAATGCATGGTAAGAGTGTCTTCTGCTAAAATGCTTCTTTCTACTAGACAAGGGATGGAACTGAACCTCAGGGCACAGCCTGGGGACACTTTTCCAGGTAGGGGCAGAATACAGATTTCAATGTGGGTATCTGGGCTTAATGTAATGTTTCAGCTGATGGCATTTTCAGGCTGCACATATTGTTCTTGCTTCTTATGCATTCAAGTCCAGGGAAGATCTGGGCAAACAGGGAGGGCACTGAAAGCAGATGAATGAACCTGACAATTGAGGTCAATTTGTAAAAACCTCTTGAGCAGATATGACAGAAGAGCTTTTTGTACTAAGCCTCTGCAAACACCATTTCCACTGACAAAGCTGAAGGGACAAAATAGGAAGACAGGAAATGACTGAAAGCCACAGCTGTGCTGTCTGTGTGTGTGCAGTTAAAGACTTAGTACCATGACACTTCAGAATGGTAGTCACCACTTAACCCCTCTTTACTCCAGGTCACTCACAACCCACTCCATCTGTTTGTCTCTTGATATACGGAGGTAAGTAATGGTGGTGTTAAGAAAAGCTGATCCCCCACACTGGGAAAACAGAATAGGTTTTCATCCTCAGTTATCTAGAATTCTCCATGAGAAAAAAAAAAAAAGAGAGAGAGAGAGAGAGAGGTGGAACACTGAACAAAAAAAGCCAAGCCATTAATCACTCTTTCTGAATTTGAAGCTCCATCCACAGATAGGACTGAGTGCAACCTAGCGTTTTCTTTCTTTTTCTTCTTCCCCAGTATTTTTTTCCAACTGAACAGATTTTTTTTCAAATAATTTTCAGGTTTGATCAAAAGTCTGGATTGCTGTTGTGATTGTCTGTGTTAGCTCTTATTCCTTTTTTGCAAAGTTGGTTCCTTGGACCAAGTCTTCACTTCAGCACATCATGAACTTTGCAGTATTATTCAGGTGCACAAGGTGTGCTGAAATTAGGCCTTTTTCAGAATCATTCACGTTGATATGGACCGGCTTATGATGCACAGGTATTGCCTGGTAACTTCTTTGAGGGTGGGCAGTGGGGCCTGATCTATGCTAGTAATTAGCTTGAGGGCTCAGAGCTGCCCATTGAACTTTATTTGTTGGATTGATGAGGTTTCCTGGCTTGGTGTTGAAAGAGAATATGTTCTATTGTGTTCCACGCCTTTGTTATTGCTCTTACTTTGCACCTGGTAATAGAGACAAGACCCTCTGCCTTGCCACCAGTCTGACTACATCACGTTCCCCAGCACTTCCTTGGTGTTGCCTTCAGACAGCCCTGTATCCTGACTGTGCAATGCAGCTTGAACTCGCACCCAATGTAAATGAACCATCTGCACGTATCAGCCGACAGCTTTCTGGAATGGGGTGCCTGAGTAGCTGCAGGCCATCTTCTTTCCTGCACTCCTTGGGTGTGTCCAAAATCCTCCCTCCCGACACTCACAGGCCTTCCAGCAGCTCCATGAGCACTATTCCCTTGCCCACACCAAGAAGCTGTAGGTGACCCACACCCAGCTTCTGGCAGAGGCCTGGCCCTGCTGGCACTCACTTGTGCCATGTAAAACACTTTCTGCTATGCTGATGTGTTATCAGAGCTTATGAAGAGCTATAACCATAGTTTCCACGGGCTCCTCAGAGCCCCTACTCTCGATATTTAAAGTTATGTAAAATGAAATGTTGTGCTGCCTAGAAGAAGGACATTATTAGCACCTCCACTGCAGGAAGAACTATGAATGAGTTGTTACATTTTGTCAGACACCCAAGAATACCTCCATGAGACAAAAAAAAAAAAAAAAAAAAAAAAAAAAAAAAAAAAAAACTAGAATACCAGGTTGTACTTGTATGATTTCAATGAGGGTTTTAAACTGGCATAGTTTGTATCTCAGGAAAACTCTCCAGGACTTTTTTTGGTGAGTCTGGCAATGCAAAGCCAAAAACAAGTCCTGAGACAACTTGGTTCTTGCATAGGTTCATTGGGCATGGCCCAAAGTGCAGCAGAGGCTCTGCTACATTTAGTTTGGGCTTGTCAGGCCATGCTCCTTTCACCCAAAGAAAGCCTCCAGCAGAACACTCAGGCCGAACTAACTCTGTTTAGCCTACAAGGTAGGTTCCAGTGAAGTCCTTTGGGATTACTTACGTTGCTTGAGCATCAAATTCATGTTTAAGTTTGGCTGAAGTATGGCTCAACACTGATTTTTCATGTTCCATCTCCTACCTTCATTAGCCTTCACCTGGAACTTAAGGCAGAAGCTCAACCAGACAATCTGGGGACTTTCACAGAGGTATTATAGTGAAATGGGGAAGGCAGTCACTCTTCTTTTTAAAGTTCCCAAGTCTTGTCATATATTGTGTATTCTAAGGAAATCGATGTCATGCTCCTTATCTTTTAACTAGAGCCTGATATTTCTTAAAAGCATGCAGCTGATGAATGCCTACCAGGAGGAGAATTTTCATTCTGCAGAGTGGTATAAAATACTCTTCTTGTGTACTGAATCATAAGCCTCCAATGTCTGCCAATTGACTGAGATCCAGCTATCAGCAGGGCATAGAGTAGAGTCTCTCTTTTTGGTGCCAGATCATTGTTTGAGGAGGAAACACATGCTCTATAAAGGACAGGATATTTCCAAATTAAGGTTTTTTTTTTTTTTTTTTTTTCTGCATGCTACTGCAGAAAAACCTTTATGAAATGAAAGTATGTGGGGAAGCGCATTTTCAATCTCGTGGTATTATTAAATGTGTTTGACAGAATGTGGTCTCTTGCTGCTTCCTGCATAGACAGACCAAAGATCATTATAGAGGAATGAATTATATGGAGGAATAACAAAATTATGATGCACAGTACCATTTCTGGAAATGAGTAACTATAAATTAAAATGACAAGTTCTGTCCTGTACTGAGAATATGAATTAGAGTTCAAAGTAAATAAAGCATTGGAGTAAGACTTTTTTTCATTGAACCCAGTAAGACACAAGATGATAAACCATGGAGGTTCAAGCTATCCCTCACAATAAAGTAGTCCTGATGAGAGGTAAAAACTCAGAAGTAAGCAGAGAGGAGAGAGAAAGAGTCACAAATCCCAAAAGAATACATCAAATAGTAGCTGTATGACTTTTCTGGGGAGCAAAATCGTCCCTTTACTGTTTGAAGATTCCCTGATGATTCCCATGGCACTGTGTGAAATTTTACCAATGGTCTGCTTATGATGGGATCAATCATTCTCCTTCACTAAGGTGTGCACCTTGTGGATCACACAGCGCTGCCTACCATCCTGTTGTAGCAGACTTCAGTGATGCATGATAATCCTCCCTTCTGTGCCTGATCTTTTGCAGCAGAAAGGCCTATGTGCACGTAGGAAAAGAAATACCTCACTCCTACCAACTGTGGGCAGTCTTCTAGCATGTAAGGCCGGCTCACAACATGTCAGAAGGTGATGCCTGTTGGAGAAGCATCACTTACACAGGAACAGTCACTCTGAGAACCCAAAAGTTACGACGTGTACCAGGGTCACTATTGATCTGGTTGACTCCCTTCCTTGGTACAGTTCAAGCTTAAACTATGCACAGAGGATTTGGAAGGTCATAACCTTGATTTCCACTGTATTTCAATCAGATAACAGATTAACTTTTCGCATTTTTCCCACTGATGATTAGAAAATTCATCTTTGTGGGTCGCTGTTTTCCTACACCATTGGAAGCAGTTCCCTTGGTCCATTCTTTTTTTTTTGTGTCTTGTTTTGCTTCACTTTGAAGAAAACAAAAATAGCTGTCAAGATCAAAATATATAATATGTCAATGACAGCCTGCTGTGGCCAGAACCCCCTCCTCTCTGCACAGGTTGCTATGGGTCTTCCCTGTCACTAACTGCCATCCCAGGAGCCCTGTAAGCCCTGAAAGCCTTAACTCCATTGGTTGTGTTTTCACTTCTGGAAGACCTGTGGACAGTGCCTGTTTCCAGCTTTCTCTCCAATATGCAGACATGTCAAATGGTTGAGACTAAGCACACAGACTTTTTTCTTTCTTGGGTACAGCCAAGTCTTTAATGGCATTTTTCTTCCAGCAGGAGAGCTCAGGTCTCCTGTCTGCTCCATGGCTTTGTAGTAAGTGAAGAATCCTTGGCACAGAGAGGCAGAGTTGCATCAGCGCAGATATGCTGCAACATTGTCTCCATGGTACTTGTGTAGTTCTTTTGACTGCTCCCATTTTAATTTCCCCTCCTGCTCCCTGCACACATCCAACCTACAAGTAGGGTCTGCTCACTATACAGGTGATGGCATAGGCATGAGAAGCCAGAGTAATCCGTCTGCTTATTTTTCAATATCTTCAACAGAAATTAATTGCGTGACTGTGCTCACACCAGAGAATTAAAGGCACTTGGTGTAATCTGGTGAGACAGCAACTCTGCCAATGCTCCTCTACCAAGTTTTTCTTAGACCTGAGAGATGTCAAAGGCAAAGTCATTGTAGAAAGCTGAAGTGTGTAGAGTTGGATAAAGAGGGCATTCAGAAAGGGGCACCCTGTATCTCCTCTTGTGGTGAACTGAGATAGGCTAAAAGGTGCAAACAAAAGAATGTTATCCCTACCTAACATACATGAGAAAAGTATACAAAGCCTACTAGTGACTGTGTTGGACTCCTCAGGACCTGGAATTCACACCCAGTTCCAGGTCGTTTCATAGTTGTTGTAAGGAAGAATCCAGCTGGGACCTGAGCCATGGGTGCATAATCAAACATGGGACATTGTTATCCCTTTGTCCCCCTGCATCCCCATCATCCTGTGAAGGGCTTTCCTCTCTGGGGCTAGAAGTGACTGAGGGTGCCCACAGCTCTCTGTCAGCCTGACGGCTCTTTCCACAGACTACAGTTCTGCTCACTTTTCAGCTGGCTGGTGTTTCTACAGCTGCAGTAACTATAAGTCTCCTCACAGCTCACCCCTGGCAAGCGTAGTTCATGTGTCCTCCTGCATTTGTCTGTGGGATATCATACAGCTCAGGTACCATTCATAGTAAGTTTCTGTTATATGACCATGATTCCTACCCATGCAAGACTAGATATGGTGACAGACATTCTTTCTATACCAGTGCATCTACACAGCCCAATGCCCTTATATCAGCTTCCTTCACCTTCTTCTGGATGAAAGCTGCTAGGCCTCCAGCACAGTTCACAGCCCAGCAAAGCAGATGCTGTTTATTTTTTGACTTGGCCTATGTCTTCTTAGATAAAGTTTAGATTCAGAGGCTTAAGGTTCAGACATAAGTTGTTAGGTTCTGATTTAGTCTGTTGAGTAAGACAGAGCAAATGTTTTCATTAATATTTGCAGAATGTATCTCAAACATTGTAACTTAGATCTATGAAAGAATTTCAGATGAGTTGGGAGTCTGCTACCTATTCTATTTTCTTCCTGTTTGATAGGGTACGGACAGAATCTAAAGCTAAATCTGAAAGGAGTACTGTACATCATGGAAAAGACTATACAAAAGTCAACATAGAAAAGACAGTGATAACAACCTCTTGTAGACTAAGCAATTCTACTCAAGAATCCTTTGCAGGTGGGACATAAACACACGTGAGCAATCCGTAGGGTTCCCTGGAGAAAATTCAGCTAAAACTGAGAAACTTGAACTGGTGCTTTGATTCCATGTCACACTGGGAAGAAAGAACACGTAGACTCAGAAGCCTGCCCACTGGTCTAGTCCCCTGTCCCTGGGAAGGCATTCCACTTGGGGAAAACCATGTGATGAGAACCGTGGAGCCCAGTTTCTTCTGTTTAACTGAATGGGGTATTCCTCAGGGGCAAAAGCTGCATACAGCTGTATGCTGAGATGGAAAGACATGCACAGAAGAAGATCACTTAATGATTCACATGCCACATACAAATTTGCTGAAAGAGCTGTGACAGTTTTTGCTCCACAGGCGAGTTTTGGGGGAGTCAGACCCTAGCAAAACTGTAATGCTTAGCATAAGAAAAGTGGGCCCTGAACTAAAAGCCCGACATAGCAGGCAAATGTAGGCTCCTCTGAGCCTTTGGAACTGATAGAAGTGGTGTCATGCTTCTCAGCATAAAGGTCACAACGTACAGCAAATAGATTCACTGCCCTCATGGTAATGAGGATTATGAGCTCAGTCAGTGAGAAGAGATGCTGATAAAACCATGTTGACCAAGAGCAACTCTACCCTTTTCACTTCCCATCCTGATTCCTCATTAATTTCAGTTGTTTCATATTTTTTTCACTTTGCTGTCAACTCGGTCTTCATTAGACCTACTATATGTAATTTTCTGCTGTAAACTGAGTGATAACAATGAGATATACTGCCATTTGATTTCAGTCTCTCACTACTTAATGAGTCATATATTCATAGCATATTTCTGCTTCAATAGATTGAGATGCACTGATTTCTCTGTGGCATTGTTAGCTTTTGCACCCTGGCATTTCCAGGAAGTTTATGCCATGATGCAGCAGAAAAGCTGAAATTCAAGAGCTGCTTTTACTGTGTGCAATCATGGTTTAGGAAAGATAGTTACAATTCATGACTGGGGTCTAGTCAGAACAACTTGTTAAAGTCTGAACAGGGAAAGATGTTTGTACAGGTTGTAATCAGTATTTCATAGCTTCAGACTTTTTTGTATATATATACATATTTCAGAGATGCAGATGCATGTTTACTTTAGAGTCACCTCTTAAGAACCCACATCTGATATAACGGGGTGCCTTTGCTTTGATTTCATTGGCTTCCCACTGTCTTGAATGTGACAGTGAATCTAGCAAATGCATACATTTCTCTCTGATGACTCACATTCATTTCCTTAGCTATCTTCCAAGGATCCAGTCAAAAATAAGGTAAAAATTGCTTTTCTTGCTCTATTGAAAGCCTTAAGTGCTAGGCTGGATAAAAACAAATAGTCTTCAGTTCTTTAAAAACCTCTCTCTTTAATATTTTGCCTGTGCCTTGCCCAGAAAAACTGTCTGAAGAACTGACTTCATCTGTTTCAGATGAAAAGGTACAACCTTCTCCTGACATGTGACAGTTCAGAACAATACCTGATGGGGATGTCTGTCATTTGAGACAGGACACCTTCCTACTTAACAGAGAAAAAAAGAACAAACATTTCTTTGACTGATCCAGATGACTGGATATGGTAATTTCATGGTGAATTGCTGTCAGTTATGTTCTCTTTTGATCATTTTAATTTCCTTTTAATAAATTGCACGGTAATAGCTTTATCACTTCAGTTTCCTCCTGCAGATTGGAAAGTTTCACTGATGATTTCATTCTTTGACTTTGTGATTCTCCCTTAGACCATTTTTACCTTGATCTGAATTTCTCTGGGAAAGCTCACTTGAACCAGGAACAGAAGAATATTTATCATTCATTCTGAAACATACTGTCTCCTTTTAATTTCTTAGTCTCAAGAAAACTTTTGTCAACTAGAGGGGATACATTTTTAAATACATTAACAACCCCATTTTTGATGAGCATTTACAAAAATGTTTCTAAGTGTACTGAACACTACAGGTGTATTTTGTTGTCAGTGTACATGGCTTTTTTTTTTTTTTTTTAAGAACACCTAAGCAATGTATTCCTGTTTAGATTTATTCCTGTATGTGACTTAATGAAAATAACTCATTACACAGTTTTCAAGTTCATGCCCACAGGTCAAACTGTACAAACTGTAATAGGTCAGTGACATTTGTGGTTGTTGAAGAAAATGAAACTTTGAAAGAAAATGAAAAATATCTCTTATTACTCACACACACAAATGTTCCCTCCAAAATAAATGCCTCTTCACTAAAAACATTTCTATCAAAAGTGTGGCTAGTCTGCCCCATTGACAAGGGACTTACTCTCTTGCCCACCTCTCAATATTTGCACTATCTTTGCATATGTCATTTACTGCAATCTTAGAAAACTCACTCTTGAAAGAAGTGGGGATTACCCACAGCCTTAAAAATGACTTTCTGACTTGACCTGTAGCGCTCTGGTGATGTACACAGAGAGAAGTAGAACCTTTCCCAAAGAGTCTGGGAGGGGGGAAGAAAAGGTCTGCCTGGGGTAGACTGAGAATGACTGAAGGGAGGAGTACTGGAAGAAGAAAGAGCAAGATAAGACAAAGAAAGCAAGAAAACCCAGAAGCTCTCTTGAAAAGAGAAAACCAAGGCAAGGCGAGAAGAGGGAAGAGTAACAGTGCAAAAAGATAGTACATATGTCAGAGAACATCTAGGTATAATGGTTCACTTTGACAAATATTAAGCAGCAAGACCTCCCCTTGTGATGCAGGGTATCCTTCCCTGTCCATCTTGGAGGCTCTGAAAAGCTTCAGGGAATATACACCAAACAAAATCAGGGTAAGACTTAAACACAGGTTGACCTATCTAAACATTTGATCTGCTCCTCAGGTGCTGAAACAGACATCCAAGATTTCAGCTGGACTCTTCTGGAGCTTCCACAGGGTTAAGACATTTGCCAGAGTACCCTCAGTTTTGAACAATGCACCTGAAGCACAGTGTGCTTCAATTCTCAGCCTGGCTCTGAGGGGCTCTCCCTGTGTGTAACTCCTTTCCTTTGGTTTCTCTTCAGCAGTGGCCAGCTGTTCAGGTACTGGTACACATGTATCTGTGACACTGCAGCCTCAAATGACTATGACAAATAATGGTAACATGTCTGAATACACGTCCCTTGGGGAAAGCCTGTTTACTGCCAGTTGGTTCATAATGTTCAGTGTGATCTTTAAAAATAGCTCATACCTTTGGAAAGAAACAATCTTTCCATATCGCACGTGATGCTCATGCTTCATAGAGGGGCTGAAAGTCTGATCCACCTATCATAAGCTTGCACATGCTCTTTTAAAAAAGATTCCTGCAAAGCTCCTTTTTTTTTTTTTTTTTTCTTAACCAGTTAGAGCAAACAGTGCTTCTCATTGAAATTTTCTTCTTCTGAGTATTTCAGCTGTGGGAGAATTTAGCAATTCCTACAATTAATTTTGTTCAAGAAAAGATGGGTTTAGAGTTGTCCCATCATTTGCGGACTCTCACAGTTCTCATCTGAAAAATCTTTGTATTTTTCTTGTCATCTCCCTTCATACTCCTGCAGTAGTAACTGCAATTATGCTCTTAGCAGTTATGCTTCTGGGAAGTTTTTATCCATGGCTTTTAAACTCAGCTGGAAGTGTGGCTAAGCTGAAGTATACAAAATTGCATCATTCTCCATGAAATCACAAGACTTGTTTATGATATGTGACTCTAGCAGTTGTTGGGATCATATTATTTGACTTATGGTTTTAGAACCCTTCTGGTATTGTTAAGTCGTGTTATTTACCATTGTGCTATAATCTTGTGGGCTAGGGAATATTGTACCTTTTATGGAATTGGAGGGGTTTTTTTTGTGTATTAATGGAAATCCAGCAGCCTTAAGAGAAAACATCAAATCTTAGAGAGCTGTCAGTAGTGCTCAAATTTCTCTTCTGGTGTTCCAGTCCTCAGAGGTCACAACTAGTCTGAGAATTTCCCTAAGAAAACCTGGTCCTGGGATCTCAGAGAAAAAGCTTGAAATAAATAGTAAAATGTATTTTAATAGTTGTTGTCATTGCTGTTTTAAGTGAAAGTGATCAGATGTTTGTTTCTGAAAATGGCTATGTGTGTGTTATTTATCATCACATATGTTCCTGGACCGGTTTTCCTTGACTACTGTGAGAAAATACTTACATCTCATACACCCTATATCTCTACTAATCGGCCACCAACCTGCAAGAAATCCCAAATATCTGCTGCAGATCTGAAAGGGACAATACTGTCTCTTGAGCTAGATAACCTTTTGAAATACTGGTTTACCTCGCAGGGGCCTGTCTTCTGCCTACAGAGGGAGACACTTTACCGTGGTACTTAGCAACTTTTCACTTAAACCAGGTGCAGATATTTGTTCATTGACCCCAGGACTGGGCAGAGTTCCTGAATGCCTCTTCATTCACTCCTGCCTAGCTAAGGACCATGACTCACTGGTCCACACCAAGGAGCTCTGCATGCACATGCAGAACAACAGACTTTTTAACTGCTTGGCATAGTAACTTTTTAGTACAAAGTACAGTACTGAGAAGGAGAATGATCAGAGGTCTGTGATAGCTTTGGGAATGAATAAACAGACTGCTACTACCAGGAAAAATAACAAGCAGATTTCACTGTGGAAAAGGGAAATCAAGAAGGCATGACAGGCAGGTGTAAACTCATGCTAAGAAAGGGATATGACAAAGGTCTCTAAATTCATCTGTGGTGTGGAGCAGGTGAATAGAGATTGACTATTCACCATCTTTTCCAAACAAAAAGTAAGGGTCAACACATGAAATTAGGAGGAAGCTGTTTCAAAGCAGAAGAATTGATTCTTTACACAAGTTACCATTAGTCAGTATAACTCTTGATGTTGTGGCTGTAAAAAGTTTACAGATGTCCAGAAGGCAAGTTGACAAATTTATAAAAGAAAAATTCATTGAAGTCTCTGACATATAAAAGACATCTTTACTGCCTGTGGAAGTCTTTGAACTGGAAATTGCTGGTGGTTAGGAAAGTATTTTCTAAGGTAGTGCTGCATGCTTGCACTTACGCTTTCTCCAACATATGTTCTATTGTCTACTGTTACAGATAACCTGGGCTAAAAGATCTTTTGAGTTAGACCAAAAATGGCCATTTTTATGTTAAAAGAAGAGATGGTGTGCGTGATTTTGGAAAATCAGTCACAAAGATTTCCATGGTTTTGTAGCTATCTTCAAGTTCCAGAAAGTGGGTATCATTTGCTGCAGTCATACAACACAACACTCTGGTCTCTCTTACCACGTTGCTGACTGTGACTATGTGATTGTGGTTTGCTTAATAAAAACGTTATTCTTTGTTCCACTCTTCAAAATAGATTTAGGTAGAGAGGTATCCTGCTCATTCTGCTACCTGAACAACTTCCAGGTATGCATAAACTGGCATAACTAACCACCAAGGACAGATGGGAGAAGGTCTACATCTGTACTGTTTAGAGATCCTCTAGCGTTCTCTGTTCTGCCTTTCTTTTGGAGAAGGCTGTCCAGAGAAGCTGCCTATCATAGAAGATGAGTGGTTGATGAGGTTTTTGTTCTTGCAAATGATCACAGTGGAGTCTTGTCATAGAGACATTTCCCATGCTCACAAAATTCCTTTGAAAGACAGGTGTTATTTTTTTTTTCTTTTTTTTTCCTTTTTTTTTCTTTCTTTCTTTCTTCTTTTTTTTTTTTTTTTTTGGTTAACTACCATGCCTTTAGATAAGTCTAAACTGTGAAACTGAACTTTTCTTCTCCTGTCATGCCTTTTGATGTTTCTGTTTCAGTTTTCTAAATGTTTTGCTGCTGTCTCCAGGGATTGAGACTTGCATTTACTCTTTAATCTCCAGTGACTCCAGTTTTTTCCTTTGTGTATTTTAATTGCATTTTATTCTTTCAACCCACCACTCTACTTTCCAGTGTGAAAGAGTCTCTTCTGCCTTTAGAACTCCATTGAAGTCCATGAATTCTTAACCAATTTGTACTGAGGATATGCAGTGCACTTCTGGATGCATGACACACCAGTGAGGTGCTTCCTCTTTCTGACTTAAGCCACTTGGGCCTCTTGTCAAAAGAGCTTTAGGGATCCATTATCAATTCATGAACAAAATGATTATTCGTGCCCTCTACTGTTTTCCTTGGCTAATCCATCTGAGAACCTTGTGCTTTTTAGCACATGTATAGGAACGTGTGGTCCAACAGCCTCAACATTTTACAGCTTCAGGAAGGCTTGTGTTTGGTGGGATGCCATAGACATGCCGTCTCTAGTTGACTGCCCATTAAAGAAGATAAATAACCAGTGCCGGTTTCCCAAGAGGACTGGCTCATTGGTGTCTGAGTACCAAGTGTTCCTGGAGAGGAAGAAGCTAGAGCCAGATAGCTATGCACTCCTTGAGCCATGGAGGTACAGTCCTGCTGGGGAGTAATAACTCAGGCACAATGAGGGCATACCATCAGAGCCAAGAAGTAAGCTTTACAGTGTCTTCAACCATTCAGTGTCTTCATCCCCACATATCCACAGCACCTTATTGTTGGGCTAGTCTGACCTCCTGGTGAGAGGAGCTTGAGTTTGTCCACAGACCTCACAGACAGACAGATTAAAACAGGATTAACCAAAGCTGCGCAGGTCACTACAGTGGTCTAGAGCTCCACAGAGCACTATGGTCAGACCCTATCAAGGCTGAACACCATTGGCATTTAGTAATAGCGACGGACATTAGGACCAGCTGCCTAGCATTCTGGATATTTCACCACAGACAAAAAAACTGTTCTGAGGCAGTATGATTATAAGAGATTTGAGTATGCCTGTGATGCCAGTAAGCACTCCTCAGAGTCTGTGTTGGCAAAAACTGTCTTGGAAGAAGAGTTGGTGTGTCCAGTGAAGCGGTGGGGTCACCGTCCCTAGTGGTGTTTAAGGAAAGGTTGGACGTGGTGCTTAGGAACATGGTTTAGTGAGTGACATTGGTGGTAGGGGGGTGGTTGGACCAGATGATCTTGAAGGTCTTTTCCAACCTTAATGATTCTATGGTTCTATGATTTAATGTCACAGACTGAAATGTACAGATCTCCAAACCCTCCTATGGTAGATTGTCCCCGTCTCCACATACAGAATTCACTGATGCCCACTAAGCCTTTGTGCTGCTCCCAAGGCAGTGGGAATGCTGTCTTATCCCAGCTTCTGTGAGGAAGTTCATCTCTTCTCACCCAGTAATCTTGTCATAACTTTTTTCACAAAGCACATGAGGTATGTCCCATAGTAGAATCCAAACATATGTCTGTCTTTCTACCTCTGGAGCATCCGTGACACTTAGGAAGGTTCAGCCAGCAAAATACATGAATTTCATTTTTTAAGCAAGAAGTCTTAACTCAAAAGTATATAACTGCCTCCAATATTTCTACATTTTATTTTACTTGGAAGGACTTGAAAGTGAGCTTAGTACTGAGTAAGGAATGGAATGTGGGTACTTGCTGAGTACTCCATAAAAGTGAAGGCTGCTTTGGATATATTAGTGTATCCTTCAAAGTGCTCATAACTTACAGCAGCCCTGCTGAAACAGGGAATTCTCCATGGAGTCTCTCTGCTCAGAAAAAAGAGGCAGTTTTATGTACCTCATTAGGATGCTTAGGGGATGATTTACATATAAAATCTGCCTTGTTGGACAGAAGCAACACAAGGTGGTGATATTTTTTAATGATAAAAACATCCAGACACAACATCCCCAACGTACTTCCACATAAATCTTTGTATTTACAATCTGTTAGATCATCCAGGAGACAGAATGAATTGTGTGAAAACTTCCCTTGCTAAGTTACTGACTCCAAGCAGAATAAGGAATGAGTACTAAATCAAACCAAGGGAAACAGGCCATGCTCTACTATTAAGACCTCTTGAGAAAGGGGGGTCAACAAGAAATCTTGGTTTAAAACCAAGAAAACAGAGGAATCTCTGTTGTATTTGCATGGTTTATGAGACCTCTGCGGAGATTCATCTTCTGTTGTAAGTGTGGAGGGCATGAAAGTCTGTGTGCACACTGTGTTAAGACTGTTTCCATTTTTTTGTGACATGGAGAAATAATTCAATGAACATTCATGTCCACCTTGCCTTTCCCCTATTGCATAATGTCCATGGGAATAAGAAGTAGTTCCTAGTTTTTGTTAATGCTGTTTAAAGACCTGCCCTGGCTGTTCTAATTCATCCTCCTTGTCCAAGCCTGGTGTATCTGGCCAGAGGACAAATGCAGTTCTACCGCCAACATTATAGCAAGTGTTGCAAGCTGTCTGCAGGGCCCGGAGACACAAGGAGTTCAAGAAACACTTATTTAACTCTCAGGACAAGTATAGGTTTTTTATTCCATCTCATGATATCTGTAGATGTCTCAGCAGATGCACTGTCATTCAAGCTCAGCCAGTTCTACCAGAAGCTCTTCACTGCTGTAACTTACACATCTTTATATTAAGAATAGCTTTGAGAACAGAAAATGCAAAATGTTCAGAAAAAAATTCGGAAAAACTGCAGAAAATGTTCAGTGTAGGTGAAATATCCCATTGCTAAAAGTAAAAGCCAGAAGCAAAAGCTACTTAATGAAAACTAAATACATTTATCTTTTTTAATTCTTCTTTAATTAATTTATTTATTGATTGATTTATTGGTCTGCTTGTTTGTTTGTTTATTTATTTTATTTAAAGGATGAGGGATGTCCAAAGTTACACTCTTAGCATTCCTTTGCAGGATATTTTTCTTTATCAGTTCCTGAAAATTTCTTTTGAGAATGGATGTTGCATGTGAACTCTCATGCCGTTAGTCAGTTTTGAACCCAGTTCTTGTAGAAATTGACAGCTGCTTTCTTCCAGCTGACAAACGTATTTCCTCCATGTGTTGCGTCACAGCAGAGTTCATTTAAGCTTGATAAACAAGCAGTAAAGTACAATTATGTATGTGAGCAGCTGATAATGTTGTAAACCTGATAGGGATCATTGATTTGAGATTAGCTTTTTAATTCCCATGACTTGTTTGGCTGGTGAGTGGTCGGTTAAAATCTAGGGAAAGAAAAGGAACAAAAGCTTGTACACGGTTCAGGTACACATGCAGTTTTTTGACATGCTGATGGCTTACTATTTTTTCTTTCTTTCTTTTTTTAATTATTATTCTAGGTGGAATAAAGTGGAAAGATTAAGTTTGCCATGGCTTTTTCATAATAATTCAGTGAGCAGCAGAAGTTTGTGGTTTCCACCTTCATATTGCTGGTAGGAGGTGGATTGAAGGTGCTGATGCCTCAGTGTGTAGCTGCTTGCAAAGGTTTATCTTGCTCGCCAAGCTGATTTTTCTTTCTCATCCTGTTTGTCAGGGTACAGAAGTGCTATTAATCATACATTGGATGAGATATTACAGCAGTTCCTAGCTCCCTATCTCTCAGCACAGATGGCATTTTTCATGAAAAAGTGGATAAATATCTCTGCTGACCCCAGATGAGGATGTCCAGGAAAGCAGGGCTGTGTGTATGGTGTGCAGAGTATGTTTGGAAAACCTCAAAAGAAAGACTCAGAAGAATCGCTAGCTTTTATTATGATAGATTTTCCCTGGAACACTTCTCCTTTTTCTCATTCTTTATTTTATTCAATTGTTCATGTGTCTTTGGAGGAAAAAAAAAAAAAAAAAGAAGAAAAAAAAGTATTGTAATTACTGATAAAATCAGAGGTGGTTGGTGGTAGAATGTGAGGAGGTATGGGGCTGAGGGGATAGGGAGGGAGTCAGAATCCAGTCCAGATACATTGGAAAAAGCCAAATTTCTTTAGTTTTAAGAGCCAGATTGTGCTCTGTGGCAGTCATGATGGAGAGATCATGGGCTTGGAAGCCTATCAGCAAAGAACTGACTATTATCTTTAGAATGAAGAGAATGTAATGATTGTGGTACTGATAAATGCCTTTCAATTAACAGACTCTTGCCACCATTTGCAAAGACAAGTGGCCACAGGTGTTTGTGATCTCTTTTTCTTCTTCTTATTATTTAATTTACAGATAAACTTCGAGCAGCAGCTAATAGAATATTCTGAAGATAAATTTTTCTTTGGCCATTATCACGCTTTTTGTTGTAACTTGTACCACAGTACTTGACAAACAAGGAAGTTATTTCCAGATTCTTGTTTGAGTGTCTTACATGGATTTTGGACAAGGCAGATGTTTTCAGTAATTGATAAATAGATGCAGGCAAGGCACAGTGGAGTCTTTTCCCATGTTTGTTCTGCATTGCTGTGGTTCTCCTATTCCTGGCTCGTAGTGAACTTGGGTGTGTGGCCTGCACTGCAGCAAGGCATTTGGATGGACAAACCTCTTTGTGCTTCAGAAGTGGTTCTTCATGATTCTGGGCTATGCCCCTCACCAAAAGCCTGCTTCCCTAGGGATCTGCTAAAATTGCCTCAAGCTATACCTGATGCCTTTTAAGAGGCCACACTTCTGTATATGGTGTTCACATGCTGCCAAGAGCTTTACCTCGCATGACACTGAGAACTGCTAGATGGAGCCATTTGCCCTATTTCCACTGACGCTTGGGGAATAGCTGCTGCTGCGGTTGCCTGAGATGCTTGGAGGCAAAACCTTTAGAGCTTCCCTTTGGAGCAGGAAGGAACTGTTCTTCCTTGGCTCTCACGTCACCAGCTCTCACGGTGTGACCCACCCTCTAGGCCGACTCCACAGTTCAAATTAGCAGAGTGCTGAGAAACAGCCTTTGGCAGACTTCTGTCTTCTGGCCACTGTCTTCCTTGGTGGACAGCAAGAAACTTTCAGTTGCTCTTCAAATCCGGCTTCTTTTTCCTCAGCAAGGGGATTTCCAGTCAGGGTAAAGCTCTGGCTAGAAAAGATTGGAACAGAAAGAAAACAAGCATCTCGGTACTGGAGCAAACTTTACAGGAGATTATGGTGTGTGAGCACATCACAGACCTTAACACCACAACTCTGGTTCTGTGTCAAGTTTCTCCCATAGAGTAAATGTCTCCTCTTCTCTGTTGTTCAGATGAGTCCCTTTCCTTTAGGTTTGCTCCCATGGACATGGTGTGACCACCTACAGCATTATCTTAGGTCTGTGTTCAATGCTAGTACTAGCACAGCTACAGATTGCCCTTCTACTGGCTCACGTCTGACCATGGAGACATCTTAGGTAGGTTGAAAGAAAGGGGCCAGGAGAACAAGGTCTGTGTTGGTGAGCTCAGCCTGGGACATGGCGAATGGAGGGAAGAACTTGGCATTGGTCCCTTTTGAGTTGGAAATGCTGATGGCTTTCACTTGGGGAAGAGACCACCATCCCTGGAGGTCTTTAAAAGACGTTTAGATGTAGAGCTTAGGGATATGGTTTAGTGGAGTACTTAGTGTTAGGTCGGAGGTTGGACTCGATGATCTTGAGGTCTCTTCCAACCTAGAGAAATCTGTGAATCTGTGAATCTGTGAGATGCTTGTTCTTCACACTACCTTGCTGCCTGCCTGCAATTAGCCAAGCAGAAACTCAATATTTTCACAATAATTAAAACTGTAATATATCACTCAGAAAGCTAACAGAGAGTAGGCATCCCAAAGAAAAGCATCAAATGAGTCTGTGGGATTCCTGTTACCAGTTCTTAGTAGATAAATGAATGGCTCCCATGAGATGGATACTGTGATTGCAGACAGATTTTTGCTGTCTGTAGGGAGATATAGGCACTGAAAAAGTTAAAAAGCCAACTGTAGCACCAGTGCTTTTGTCTTCTCTCACGTAGCTGATGAATATTTTGACATGTGAGAAACTGCTAAAATTGGCAGTGTTTGTGTCTTTGTGGAAAGCTACATCTGGCATCTGGTGTTTTTAATTGACAAAGATAATTTTTCCTTTCAGTGCTATCCCCTGTGTCTCACTCTAGAACTAAATGCACAGATTGTGTTTTACTTGCTTGTGGGTCATCACAAAAAAATAAAATAAAATAAAATGTTGCCCAGGCCAGCCTCTGCCCCCAGCAAAAACATGCATCATAGATCTACATAAAGAATGGAAGTTTAGCAGAAATCAGAAGGCTGGTTTTTCTCTGTGAACATGCAGAGGGAAGGAAGATGAAATCCTAAGGAATGGCTTGCTCTCCAAACCCTTGCTATAACAGTGAACTTTTTTTTCTTGGTATTCCATGGAATCCTGAAATGAGTGTTCCCTTCCAGAGATGTTGCTTTCCTCCTTTTCATACATGTTGATGGATGCTTTCTTCCTTAGATATGTAGAATGAGTTCCTGTGACTTCAGTGGACTTTCTCTGTGCAGCAGAAAATTAGATTAAAGTAATAGAGTAGACAAGGTCACCTTCCCAAATGCCTAAGTACCAGAAACAGATGTTTACAAAAGCCTGAAAGCTTCAGATACATTTCACAAAGCATTACTTCTAAATACATTTACAAATAAATTGTCTTTTGATGCATTTGATTCAGTTTCTGACAGCTTATTAAAATCTCTTAAATGTTAGTTATGTTATGTTAGTATGTTAGTTGTTTTTTTTTTAAATCATTGATAAGCATAAATATTTAGTGCAAAAAATATACTGATTTTCCTCCCCAGCACCTCCAGCCTATTTAGGTTTGCATATTCATGCTTCATTATATCAACAGATTGTTCCAGATGAAAAAAAAAAAAAAAGGTAGAAGCACATCCTTCTGATTTGCTGCTTATGTTGCAATGCTACATAGACATCAGTGAGAACAGAACTCCATTGTGCAAGGTGTTGAACATACAGGGTAAAAATGAGCTAAGAACAGAGAAGTCAAATGAGTTGTAATTAGTTCTTCCTGGGACGGAAACAAAGTTCTGCAAGAGATTGCAGGGTAATGGCTGGCAACATCATACCATGTCACTCTGGTTAGCATGTAAATATGACAGTGAGCCTGAGCCAAAACCTTAGCACTGCTCTTGAGAGATCAAGATCTCTGCCACCTTCCTGATCCCTTTCCCCAAGCCATTTTCCAGTTCTCTCAGCTCAAAATTTTGTCTGCACCAGCAATTGCTTTTGAATTGGTTCTCACAGAGCCCATATACCAGCCCATATACCCCTGGGAAAGTGCTCAGTACTGCTAAAACACTGTGAAAAACTGTTCCCCAGCACATCTGATTTCAAGGAACTGAAGGCATGGTATAGGCACAGACCCAGTGAACACCTCAGGAGGTGCTCTGCCACAGAGAAATGCCATAACTATATCTGTAGCTGAGTTTTGCTCCAGCAGTGTGCCAGCAAGATCATCTCTGCTGTTTTCTTGTTCATCACTCATCAGACCCTTCAAAGACCGAGGCTGCTGGAAGGAACAACTTGCACTGAGGCAGAACAGCTGTTCTGTGCTTATTACCTGGGTTGCTGAGTCCCACAGATAGCTGGTGGGAAGCAGGTGAATTGTCATCTTTCTGTGACTTGCTACCAGGTCTTAATACTGTGAGACATATTTGGGGCCCTAACAGCAGATCCCAGCAATAAAAATTTTGAAGTGTTCCAGGAGGCAGAATGAGGCTAATTCCCACCTGCTTGTTTTCCTTTCAGCTTCAGTTTGTGGAGGTTTTTCCAGGCTATTTCCCTTACTCTGTTAGACCTGATCAGGCAGTGTTGTGAGAATTACTACACAACAAAACACATCTGCAGCACAGCAGGCTAGGACATTCAGACATGCTCAGACAGGCAGATGATGATGTACTAACTTGCTGAGGCTTTCAGGTGCACACGGTGCACACGGAGCTTTTTGTTTTACATTCATTTGCCATCAATTCTGGATAATAAGCTGTGCAACTCCCCTCTGATAAACAAAAGTCAATACCACATGTAGGACATGGTCTCCTGTGTACACAAGAAAGTGGAAGGCTCTGCCAGCACCAAAACCTGGCTCCAGGGGCCTGGGATAGGGGAAAGTGGTGGAAATGACAAAGGAAAGTGAGGAATAGCAAACTACTTTTCTGCAGGTCTTCAAGAGCATTAGAACAGCTAGGATTGTGTTATGGGTCTGACAGCATCCACCTTAGTTCTTCCCTCCTCCGTACTGCCATAGTTTTGAGAAGACACATAAAATTCATGAGAAAGATTGGAAAGGACCTCTGGAGATAGTACTCCAGGTGTGGCCTCTCCAGTGCCAAGCAGCAGGAAAGGATCACCTCCTTTGACCTGCTGCCAATAGTTTGCCTAATGCAGCCCAGGATATCATTAGCCTTCTTTGTGGCACGAGCACATCGATGATTCACATTCTGCTTGGTGTCTACCAGGCCCCCAGGTCCTTGTCAGCAAAGCTGCTTTTCAGCTGGGTCGTCCCCAGCAGAGGAGGGTCCTTCAAAGAAGAAAAGCTAGAATCAGTCTGGCCAGAAGGAAAGTCACTGTGACTCGTACTATCATTGCTGGGAAAGCAAAAAGTGTGCTCTTGTGTTTTAACCCTTGCAGGCAGCTGAGCACCACACAGTCACTCACTCACCCCAGATGGGGTGGGGAAGAGAATGGGAAAGGTGAAAGTGCGAGAACTCATGGGCTGAGATAAAGACAGTTAACTAGGTAATGCAAAAGCCACATGCTCAAGCAAAGCAAAACAAGGAATTCATTTGCTACTTCCCATCAGCAGCCAGGTGTTCAGCCAATTTCTGCAAAGCAGGCCTCATCACACAGAACTGTATTGGGAAGACAAAGGCCATCACTGCGAATGTCCCGAAGAGACATCCTTTTGGCCAGTCTGGGTCAGCTGTCCTGGCTGTGTTACCTCCCAGCTTCTTGTTCATGTGTAGCCTCCACATTCAGAGGGCAGCATGAGAAGCAGAAAAGTCCCTGTCTCTGTGGAAACACTGCTCAACAACAACTAAAATATTGGTATGTTATCACCACTGTTTTCATCAAAATCCCGAACACAGCATCATACAAGACTCTGTGAAGAAAATTCACTCTATCCCAGCCCAAACCAGGACATGTACTCTATGGCTGACACTTCCTTGACAGCTCACCTGACACGATTAGCATTTTGCTAGTCACTCAGCATCTGGGCTGATATTCTTCTATGTCAGGTATGTGAATGCTCCTTAGAAAGTTTCAGCTAAACCTGCTCAGCTGCTGAACAGGACTCAGGAAAGATTTATTAACAAATTCCTGCCTGGTATTGGAATGAAACAGACCTACCCTGGTGAATAGAAGGGAGGCTCTAGTGAAAACAAACAAACAAAAACACGTGAAAGCATGAAGTGGGTCTGAAGGCAAGACCGACTGGATAAGCTGGAGAGAAACTAGTTGTTTATCTGGGGCTTGTAGGCGTCAGCTACCCCCACTCTTCTTCTGTCAATTAATAGATGTGTCAGCAATGACAAACACAGCCTCAGACATTGCTTCCCAATAATGCAAAATATTTTTCCAGGTCAGCATACCTGACACTGGTTTAGCAGTTGAAACAGTTATAAAAAATAAACAACACACCAATTGTGGAGCAGAAAGGAAAATTCCCATGGAGTTAAATTTGAATTCTTGTAGTTATTAGATTAAAAGAAGTGTTGCATTTATGAATAATACAGAGTTTCTTGTGATTTTCTTCTTATGTTCAAACTAATTAAGGCAAGTCACTTTCTATCCTCTGCCACTATTCCATGTCTGGATGGAAATCTAAAAGGTGAGCAATTCACAGAGAAACCTTTATTGATTTGTTCCCTGTGTTCAACTTGAAGCCATGTTTTGCTGTTAAACCCTATTGTCCCGTAATCTTAAAATCACTAGAAGAATAGTCTGCTACATCTGTATATATTGTGTATTCTGTACTGTGCAATTGTTCTGGTCCAATTATGATGGGTTATATTTGACTGGTACATGCGGCAATGGTAGAAATGCTCTCCTTACAGCAAAAGAAGGTTAATCTACTTTACCTCCTACTGATATAGGAAGTTGTTATTTGTTAGCAGATTAACAAGGAAAACAAGGTGGTTGCAAAGACAAGTTGTTAGCCAGAAAACATAGAACTGATCCTGTCTTCCTCACTGTTTTTCCCTTCCTCATCATGAGCATGAGATGTCTTATGCACTGCTTTCCTTCTCCACCTGTTAGTCTCCAGTTCTCTTTCATGAAGAGCAAACATTCCCACTTCCTTCTTCAACCCTGTGTGCCAAATATAATTGCCCACTGCTTTCCAGAATAGGGAGACGTAGCAGTGTGGAATGAGGGAATATGTGTCATTTTACAAATGGCTGCCAGAAATTAATTTATGGTGTTGCAGCAACAACAAAACCTAAGTTGTAGCCTGTATATCTTCTGCTTAGCTAAACATTCACTGTGTTTCCTGAGTCTTCAGCAGAAAAGAAAAGTAAAGCCATAGCTAATGTGCTGGAGGAGTGGATAAGTGGCATTAGTTTTCTGCCCTAGTTGCAGGGAAGGTGGGCTGGCAAAGCCTAAGAGGGAAGTTTAGCTCTCTTTTGCCAAGAATGGCTTATTCAAGATGCAAAGTGACACAGCAATCAGTGTGATGGGTCGTAACAAGCCTAGCAGACTAAAAATTCTCGGGAGAGCTGCTGTGACAGCTTCAGGGTTGTAACATTTGCCCATTTGCCTGTTCTGCTTCTGTTTTCTGTGAAAGGAAATGTTCATTTAGAAATAATAACAGCGAGAAATTTTTCCTCTATTCCAGAACTGCAAAGTTCCATTTTGCAGTATTTATCAACAAAACACATTCCTCATTATGTTTTTTGAAAGGATGGCTCTATTCAAAGATGAAGGGGAAGAAAGGCAAAGTCTGGTTTCTGGACTTGAAATAATCCTCATAAAAGGCAGATGTTATGATCAGACTGAAATGGCCTGAAACCATCTTTATTTTTATGACATTCAAGCAGTCAGCTTGTCTGCTTTAAATTCCACACCCTTTAAAGATGAAATATATTATTTTGGTGCACACACTGGCTGCATGACTCTCCATCCATTATCGTGTTTTGCAGGCAATGAGTTGTACATAATATATATTGGATCCAACTGGGCATTGGATTACACCATACTGATCAATTACACAAGCAGACTGCATAAAGGGCTGTTACCAGCTAAAATGCACGCACAACTGACACTATGCAATAGTCAGTTAGCATGTGTCTTATAGGCTATTCATGGACATTCTGGTCTCTGTGTGGAGTTTTCAGGCTCTTTTACTTGGGTGAGTAGCCAACAAATGGCTGATAGCATTTGTCACCTTCCCCAGAAGTTTCATTCAGGTTGCACATGGCTTTCACCTTCACTGTGGTTCTGCATGGGATGTGGAGGAAGAGGTCACTGTCTTGTGGAATACGCTGTGGAATAGCAACTCAAGAGAATCTTGGCTCACAAAGCTGAACAGAGGAGGGAATCCACTCAGAGTGGAATCAATTAACTATATAAAATAAGCAGCATCTATCAACTCCTGACGACAAAACTGTACACACAGTAAAAAAGCATCAGACAACAAATAGAGGAAATTGTCTCTAATAAGAGAAATAAATGGAAGTAGCAGTTAAAGAGAAGGTATTCCTGGATAATTTTGCTTTCTCAGTGATGGATAACAGAAAGGGGGCTGAGGAACTTCTAAAGAGGAACTTCCACTTCTGAAGTGGAAGGCCATTTCCTATCCAATACTCTGCTTTGCAGCCTGTCTCAACATCTTTTTTGAAGTTATCAACAGGGTCCACAAGGACAGTGCTATCCTGTGAGATTCCTAGTCTCTTTAAATGATCATCCCACCTTCTGTTTCTAGCATTTGGGCAAGCGTGGAGCTGTTGTGCATCTGACTGCAGGGACTGAACTTATGAGCAGAGCCTGCTCCAGCCACTACTACTGTCAGCATGGCTCAAAGCCTGCAAGGGAACACTTACACCAATAGGGCCAGAATGTATTTTCCCCATGAGAGTTACTGCTTGGAGGCAACAGGTGTTCTTATTTGAGTCTCTAATATGGCAATATCCAGGTATCTCCCCACCAACAGAGCCTTTGGACTGAACCCAGACAAGCTTTCCAATCAGAGGGACAAGAAATATTTTTTTAGAGTTTCCTTCCTTCCTGCTCTGTTGGCCCACTAAAACTGCAGAGAGGAAGTCTGCCTTGAGGAGGGAAGACTGAGGTGGATGCGGTAGTGTTTCACTGCTGGAAGGGACAAAGCCTTGTGGGGTTTTGGAAGTGAATTCTCTGTGCTTGGACAGCGCCCACCAGAGAGCCACTCCACAGGGTGCCACATCCATCATTTACTCAGTGTTTATTTCTAGACCTTTCAAGGCCTGCAAGGAAAAGGCCACTTGCCTAAGCACGGTCTCCATTTTCTGCAAGTGGATGTTGGTGGGGACACATGGAGACACTCGCTCCCAAAGTTCAATGTTCTCTTTCTGCAGAGTGTCCAAAGTAACCCTGGATTTTGCTGAAGTGAAGGCTGCTACATTTTCAGCTTTCTGTTCATGTCCCTCACACTGTCCTGCTGAGCTCTGGCTAGAGAAGAAGGGCGCAGGGAAGTGAACAATCTTCCTTTTCCTTCAAGTATTGGTAGTTCTTGGCAAAATGGTAGTAATATAATCAGCACCATTATTTTTCTGCAGTTGAAGCCGAGCAATTGCAGCTCCCTGGCATACCAGGAAAACGCTGCTTGTTCTTTTTGGATTGGTAGTGTTCTGCCAGACTTACTCTACTCCCTTTCGCTATTAAAATGCTGTGGATAGATATCAAAACTGATTTTCCTGGGTCAAAATGTTTCCTGAGACAGAAGATGTCAGTTTCTGGGACAAATGATTAAAAAAATTAATAGCAATTGAGAAGGCTATTGGTCTGGCAGTTCCTAATGAACATTTCCTGCCTGCTATTTGCTTGTTCATTTTCCAAACCAGACTGTTACTTGAGCTTAAGTCTGCCTGCAGTCTTCCAATAGATTGTTTTTTCTTCTTTGTTTTTCTTTTATGTAGCCACCACCAGGAAAATTTATCCAATCGTTGTTGTTTGCAGATTGGTTTCCCTCCAGACTGTTCCACCTTCTCTGTCTCCTGCCACGTGATGGGTGAGGCCACCTGAATGTTGCCAGGCTGTCAGAAGAACTGGCATGAAAATGAATCACCCTGCTTTTTTCTCTACCTCTAGAAAAGCCCACATCCACCATGGAGAGCCTCTCCTCTCTCATTTCAGTGTTCCTGGCTTTCTTTCTCCTGATGGAAAGCGTCAGAGAGAACAGTTCTGTTGTAAAGAGGGGGCTGAAAATTTTCTTTTTCTCACATTTTTACTGAGATATACATTAAGAGCTTATCCTGGGAGAGGTAAGTTTCAATCCTGCTACCAGCCATCAGCTCCCTCAGCTCTCCTGCAATGGTGTTCTTAACACAGCATCCTTCAGGAACTGGAAACAAATTGGAGTGTTGTGTGGGATGTGGCAGCAAAATAGGACACAGGCAACAGAGGGCAGTTCAAGAGGACTGGGAATTAAATCCATTTGACTCCTTGTAAACCATGCTTGCTATCTGCAGGATGATGTTCTGCAAGTCTCTGAAAATGCTCCTCCTGGCATGTTTGACACAGAACAGAAGAAAAAGTCTTGACTTCTGTCTGCTGTGTCATGATTTTCTGCAAGTGGTTTTCTGTACCTTGGTCTGCTGTTTACAGCCTCTGAGCTGTGGTCCAAACAGCTGGGAGAGCTGGCAATGGTGAACCTTGAGTAAGGAACAGTTTGTGTTGACTTAATTAAAGAAAACATAAGACCTCATCCATGCTCTCTAACTGAGGCTTTCCTGACGCTCCTTTGGAGCTGGTTACTGATTGTGCCTTGTGCTAGCCATGAGGACTCTGGTCTCCTTCAGGAAGCTTCCCATGAGATACAGCATGGAGAGCTGATTTGGGAATTTGCTTTCAAGCTAAGTTATGAATTGCTTAGCCCTCTCGAAAAGGGAGTGTTTCTGTGCAGAAAATGGTGAGGTCCTGAGGGATGGTCAGAGTTGGTGGTGCTGGAGAGCTGAGAGCAGCCTCGTGGATGACAATGGACTGAATCTCAGTTGAGATGTGCTGGGCTTTCACTGCTATCTATACAAGAGGCCTCAAGTTAGTATATGGGTTCCTTACTGTCAGAATGCTAAAATTAAATGCACAGAGTTTCCTCTGTGTCTATTGTTGCTGTCCTGTTCTTATATTTTGTCTGACCTGAGTTGAACAAGGTTGTGCAAAATTCTTTGGGGAAGACAGGACAACACACTAGTTCTGATTGTGCTCTCTTCTATTTGCAGCTGCAAAGAAATCATTGCTGAACATTACACGAACAGTCTCAGTCTTCCCTGATGGAAGAAACAAAGCAAAGCTGCTGGGATCTCTGCAAATTCAGGAAAGGGGAACATAATCTGTTAACTATCACACAAAGAAAAGAACAGATGTTCCTTGCACCTGGTATTTTTTTCTACATTTGCTGAAGAGTAATAGACCATTCATCTCTCTGATGGCTATTTCTAAACAGATGAAGTATGAGCTTTCAGCTGTTGTAAGTTGTATGGTTGTGATTTGCTGTGTAAATAATAGTGGTTATAAATTTTGTACCCCCTTTATTCATCCCCAGGGAAACAATTTGTTTACAATCATTATTTAACCAATAGTCTTCCTCTCCTCCATTGATGTTAGCAGAGAATTCTTCTGAAAGGACACCCTGACTTCTTCCAGAAAATTCTCTGTACCTTCACTTCAGTGCTGTGCAGGAGAGAAAATGGCAAGAGAGGGTTATACAGAGAGGTCCCTTTGTATATTCAGTGAAATTATCATCTGAAAGCCTCTAAGTAATGGGTCAGTGGCAAGAAACACCTGTGTCATTCTGCTTTACAGGGTTCTCTGTAGGAAGGAGTCCACCAGAAAACAACTTCTTGGATTTCATTCATGGAGAAAGACAGCCAAATCAGGAGACTGGAGCTGCCAAGAAAAGATCAGCAGGAGAATTCATAACTGTTGATGAAAGCAGGAAGGGATTTTTTTTCCCCTCCTTCTGTGGAATGATATTCATTTATGATATACATTTCTCTGCTGGAAAAAAAAAAAAAAAAAAAAAAAAAAAAAAAAAAAGGTTCAATCCAATAAGAAAAAAGTCAAATTGAAGAGTTATATACTACTTTTCAATGCTTTTAATCCCCCTCTTCAATGAGGAACCCTGTGATGGGAAATAAAGCACTGCACCAAAGAGTGTTAGGAAATTACTGTTACAAAGGGACTTCTGTGTCAAGTCTTAAACCCAGGGCCGGACTAAGAAAGCACATGTTCATCTGATCATCTGAATGGGTGGAAGCTGAGCTCCACACTGCTCATTGTCTCAGCTGTATTTCAGGTGACCTTGAACTTGTGCTTCTAACAATTGCTTTCTGATATTAATTCTTCAGTGCATTGATCCTGTTCATCAGATGCAGGTAAGTATCTGCTCCGATGTGGTCTTTCCCACAGGCTGCAGGGCAATCTCTACTCTGGTGCCTGGAGCACCTCCTCCCCCTCCTTGTTCTCTGATATGGAGGTTAGCAAGGCTATTTCTTGCCTTTGTTTTCCTCATGTCTCACAGCTTTTTCCCCCTTCTTGTATCTATTTTCCCTGAGGTGCCACCATTTTGGCTGCTGGGCCCAGCTGTGCCCTGTGGTGGGGCCATTGGAGCTGGCTGGAGCTGGCTGTGTCCGGCACGGGGCAGGCCTGGCCTCTCCTCTCAGAGGAGCTCTGCATGCTGCCCCAGCTGCCACAGCCTTGCCACATAAACCTGGTACATGCCCTGCCTTGCATCTGTGAAACTGGATTGTTGTAAAGGTATGCGTTCATCATGCACTCTTCAGGAACTTCCCTTGCATCAACAGAGTTCCCCACTCCAAAACTGAAGTAATATTGTCATTAAACCAACAAAGGTGGACAATTTCAGCACAGAGTCTCAGTCTGACCCTTGATCCTTCTCCATAGCACATCGAGATTCCTCACGATGACTATACTCTCTGGCAACATCCAGCCACTTCCAGGAAAGCAGGGCCGCAGCACGCATACTGATTGCTTGGGAAGACAGGTGCCATAACCATGAACATCACATCTTCTTCCTACTTTCACCCAGTGTTACAGCTGAGCACAACCTTGCATGGCACAGGGTATCCCTTTGGTCAGGTGTGGTCCTCTGTCCTGGCTGTGCTCTGTCTCCAGCCTCCTGCCAATCCCCAGCCCAGTGGCTATGGGGGCAAGTAAGAAACAGAGAGGGCATTGATGCTCTGCAAGCACTGCTCAACAACAGTTAAAACACAGGTGTGTTATCAACACAGTTTCAGTCACAAATGCAAAACAGGGCACCATACAGGATGCTATGACAAAAGTCAACTTCATAACTTGGTCCCAGTCAGACTCAGTCAGGCAGTAAATCATCAGCAGTCCTACTTCCTATGCCTGAAAACAAAGCTTTGCCTCAGAAAGATAACAGGTGCCCTTTCACCAAATAAAGACTGATATGGGAGCACTCTGACTAACTAATGCTAATTAATATGTATAAAGAGAAATGTAGATTTAGGGATAAGTTTTATCTTAATCAAGTTTTTCAAGTGAAGTTTTTCAAATCCATTGTGGGATCTCAAGGGGTAATACTGCATGAAAAGAAAGAGAAGATCTTGTCTAAAAAAAAGGCCCCACAAATTGAACAGAGAGTGGCTCAGTCATGTCAACTCTTAAACAATAAAAAAGTGAGCAGTTTCATAGCTGGTTGACAAATGGAAGAAACATGACTGAAATTTTCCATGAGAAAAGTGATATTTTAAAAGGAATCACTGTGTCCAGTCCCTCAAATAATAAAAATGTGTGCATTGTAACTGTTCGCAAAATGCGATGCTCTTTGGAAAGCTGGAGCTGTCTGGCTGTCCCATTTCTATAGGCCATGGCACATTCATAGAGTTTTGTGAAATGTATACTACAAGTGTGAAATTCTAGTGTTTATAATGCTCTTTTTCTACAGCCATTGTAAATTTCTCTCCTTTCCCTGATCATATGCCAATTGCAATGTAACTTTGATTACCCTGCAAGCCAAGATGAAAGCACATCTGTTTTGCAGGCAATGAGCCAATGTCTGTCATTAGCTGCAGTGTTCTGGTCAGGATTAATTGCTGCCTAAAGCTGGATAGTCCCTTTCTCCTGAAGCACATCTCCATAGTTGTCTGTGGCAGTACAATGGGGAAAGAAATGGCTTCTCTATCTGCAAAACCATAGCCCATCAGGGTGCTTCTGAGAAGGAGGGGGGATAGGTGGATAGGACTAGTTATGAGTTTTCTGGATGTAAAATAAATGTGGATGCCTAGGGCAACATCCAAAGACTCATTCCTTGCACTAACATGAACTCCTCAGTGCTGGAGCTAAGAAGGCATCTGCTCAATACTTTGAGAACTGTACCTCATGCCATAAACTCTTTTTTGTTCCATCACTCTTCCTGGGCTGCCCCTGGAGAGAGGGGTAATAAAAAAGGCGAGAATTAAAGAAAAGCGTCTTTAATGTTTCTTAATTTTGTGCTCTATGTTCTGCATGCAGTAATACTGAGTGTGCCTCTTCTGTATGCTTAACATACAGAATTCGTGTTGAGAGGCATAACGACAAAGGTATAACGACAATAATGTGACAAGGATATTCTGTCACCACATACATGGTGCTCTCCACTTGACTAGGAACCCTGTCACATTTCTGCCCTGCTGCCTGTGCCCCTTGATCTCTCTGGGACTTCCACATTTCCTTCCCCAAGGTAGCTACATGCAGGCTGTTTCTTTCAGTTACTTCATGGTTTTGCAAAGGGCAAGTGTTTGACATGTGGCATAGATTGTAAATGGGCAGACATTAAACAGAGCACAGCAAAAGCCCAAGTTTTCAGAACAGTAATTAAATAATGTGTCCTTGTGATTTGTGCTCAGTGCCTTATATATCAAAGACAATTCCATGGTAGGCAGGCAGGAAAGAGAATTGCTGGCAAGCTAAGGTTAAAACTCTGAGCCATGTAAGTCCTTTGATGTATCAATTTCAGCAATACAGTTTGCCTTCAAAACATAGTTCCCTTGTTGTAATTGATACAACTGCAAACTTGTAATTGTTTGGTTTATGTAAAGCTGGGATAGCTCTATTGTTTAATTGGTAAAGCAATCTCAGTCTGAAAAGATATGACTCCAGCAGGAACTTTATGAGCTGGCACACTTATTACCGAAAAAAAAAAGAATGAACTGATCTTCCAGACAATGATATACCAGACCTCCATAAATGAGTTGTTTATAGAGCTGTTTGCAAATATTCTACCTGAATATTTTTCTTTCCAAACAGACCACCTCATCAGAATAAAAACTTTACAAAAAATGTCAATTCTGATGAATTTTCCTTGAAAAGGATGGAGTACAATGCTTTGATAAGGTCAACCCTTTTCAGAGTAAGCTTTTGATTTTCTGTTTGCAGTGATTTTGTATTGATTTTTATTTTTTTTTGTAATATTAAGGACAAACAGTTCATGCTGAAATGTAACATTCTGATGATGCCATAGGGTTTGACTTATCCTGAAATAGTTCCCCCTTTTCCCCAAAAACATTATTTTGAGGGGAAATTCATAATTACTTTTCTTTCCCCCCCCCCCCCACACACACACAGTTTCCAATTCAAGAATCTGGTATTTCTCATGTTCTTACTCACCCAAATAGCCAAATTATCTCTATTTAGTGGGTGGACGTGGACATTTTCTCTCTTGTCATTTCTTGATCACTGGTGTTGTAGTCTTCCTAGGTAATGATCAAGGAGAAGTCTGTATTGTGAGCTTTCAACTCAGACAAGTGTCTAAAATAACCTCAGCCTTACTGTACCACATGTAGTACAAACAGAGGGTAAAGCCACAGACCTTGCCCCGAAGTGGTTATGTCCCACCGTATAGCATTCCTTTCACCAGCCTTCACCAGCCTCTTTTAGGTTTTATGTGCTTTTTTGGTTCCTTCCCTGGAAATGAAGCCAGAAAATGATGTTCTCAGAACATCTTAAAGAATACCAGTTGATTCATTGTCTTCAGTTGATAACAACTGAAGACAAACACGAGTCAACACAGAAATTAGGTACTGGAAAAGGAAATATTGTAAGGGAAGTGGAACTTTCCCCTTGGTGCAGCAGTGTGAAGGTCTCAAATTAAACTTATTTTGGCATCACACTTCACAACTTCTACCATGGGATTCTGTGAGTGGAATCCTGGCAAAAACATTGCTTATATG
This sequence comes from Anser anser, assembly GCF_964211835.1. Taxonomy (NCBI): domain Eukaryota; kingdom Metazoa; phylum Chordata; class Aves; order Anseriformes; family Anatidae; genus Anser; species Anser anser. The sequence goes on along the minus strand of NC_139723.1, from coordinate 32,343,594 downwards.
ATAGATTTGATATACTGAAATTAGATTTTAAAAGTCCATTTTAGAAGAAGCAGTAGCTGATTAAATATCTGTGGTCTTGAACTGTCTTAGACAAAAGAGTTGAAGTGGGATGAAGAAATATGAAAATAGACCTGTGGCTGGTGATGTATTTCCTGGGGGGTGGATGGGCATTACTGGTTCATCTAACATTAGCAGCTGTCAGATGAAAGTTCAGGACAATGCACAGTTGAAAAAAAAAAAAAAGAGGTCAGTTTTCTCTGTGCTGGACAAGGAAGCAGCAGAGGGAAGAAGCATACGAGATACTTCTGCTGGCCGATACTGTCTGATGAGTATTTTTGTGTTCTGTATTGATAGCAGTAGGATCATCTTCTCTCCCTGACATGCTGCATGTGAAGCATGTGCATGCTGCATGCACTTTGTTCACTCATCACCTGTAAGCTATGCCTTGTGCTTTGTGTGATCATTATTATTATTATTATTATTATTATTATTACTATTTTTGCATTAGAATGTCTGAGAAGAGTATTGCAACGGGGATGTAGGGTCTAATGAAATTGCCTGTGCTGTGGCTCACTTATTCCTTGCTTGCATGCTTGGCAGGTGTTACAGTAGATCACCCTTTTGCAGCTTCCCCGGCATTCAAGACCCCATCCATCCAGGCAGCATGGTATGCGTGTCTGAAGAGGATCAGGTGTTCAAGGGGATCCTGAAGCACTGCCCAGCTGAGAAAACAGATGCTGCTCTATCACAGTCCTCTGTTCTCTGTTCCCTACAGATCGTTGTTGAGGCTGAGCAGCTGCAGGTAGCAGGAGAGGTGCAGTATCACTGGCAGATTTAGCAAGTTGCATAATGAAGGAGACTGATGCAACCTTGGGGATTTGGGGGAAATATCTGAATAATACCAAGCTTCTTCAGTTTTATGTGTTGAGCACCCAGGCTATGTAGTCTGCCCCTGTTAGATTCTGTTTTGTGGGTGCTGGAAATACTTGTTCTGCATTCAAAGTGCACACTTCCCCTGGTCCTACACCCTCCATGTGTGACTTTCATTTTTCTCTTCTGCTGGTATGACAAAAATGCAATAGCATTCACACAGGGGAGTCAGTGCTGTATATTTATGCACATGTGTAGGCACAATCGAGGGAGCCTGAGATTCAATAATATCTGTGATTTGTGTAGCAAGCTGGCTGCAGGCTTAGTACGTTTTGGTTGTCTTCCATTTGTGTGTGTGTTTTGAATTCTCCGCTGTCATAGCATTTAGAAGGAAGATCTTTTGTTTGCAGTAATGAAAAGCACTATCTCACTGTAGTTGGAGACTGATCCTTGGCTTGAGAAGGCACAATTGAATTTTTGAGAAGGATGAGAAGATAATCTCTTTCTATTAAGGTCACAGGGCTTTAGAGGTAAATTTCATATGACAGCAGCCACTCAGAAAAAGGAGCAAAGCTGCCAGCCAAAGCATTGTTTCCTCACTAAGGTTCTGACTCAGCCATGTATATTCACATGCCTTTAAGCATTTCCATATGCATGCCGATGAATTAGGCCTAAGATTTTTCAAACAAGTATACACACTACGGAAATATTTCCTTTCCAGAAGACACTTCCCACCTCACTGTTTTAATGTGTATGTGGTAGGTTACAGACTCTGCAATATGAGCTTAATTATATGCTGTTAAGTCCCTATTTTGTTGGTTCCAAACTTTGACATCTATCTCAATGGTCATATACAGTAGGTACATTATTCTCTGTCTATTTCATTTTTGTGTTCCTCCCTGTTTCTTTAAACACATGCCTTGGTCCAGGCTCTGCAGAAAACAAATGAAAGTGGCTTGTGGTCTGAATTAATTGTCAAGAACAACTATAATCATAGAATCACAGAATCATAGAATATCCCGAGTTGGAAGGGACCCATAAGGATCACCAAGTCCAACTCCTGGCACCGCACAGGTCTGCCCAAAAGTTTAGACCATGCGACTAAGTGCACAGTTCAATCTCTTCTTAAATTCAGACAGGCTTGGTGCAGTGACTACTTCACTGGGGAGCCTGTTCCAGTGTGCAACCACCCTTTCAGTGAAGAACCTCTTCCTGATGTCTAGCCTAAACTTCCCCTGCCTCAGCTTAACACCGTTCCCGCGGGTCCTGTCACTGGTGATAACGGAGAATAGGTCACCTGCCTCTCCAGTCCCTCTCGTGAGGAAGTTGTAGACTGCGATGAGGTCCCCCCTCAGCATCCTCTTCTCCAGGCTGATATAATATTATATAATATATATATATATATTATAATATATAATTATATATTATATAATATTATAACTATAACTAACTATATATTATAACTATATTATTATACTATTATAACTATAACTAACTATAATAACTATAATAATAACTATTATAATATTATAACTATAATATTTTTCTCAGGGTAGAACTGACATGTCATACTGTCTTCAGGACATTACTCGTATGTTTGTTTGTTTGTTTGTTTTTCCAAAGGATGAACAGAAAGGAGAAAAGTCTGAGTTGTTCTATTATGTCCTCGTGCAAGGTTGATTTCTATTTTTTCTATTCACAGATAGCTTTGTGGTGGTAGGTCTCACTCGCTTTACTAGTGTTTCATTATGTGCGTCTCCGGTTTTGTCAGGACACAGCTACCCATCTGTTTTGAAAAGGCAATCTCAGGTCACATAATTCTGCTGCCTGTGCTTGCACTCTATTCAGCATGTTCCAGCTCTGAGCCACAGCCCTGATTTTCAGAGCTCTGTGACTAAATTCACAGAGGACACACAGCAGGAGGGTTCCTCCGTGATCTTCTAACTGGAATTTTTTGTGTAACACAGGAGAAGACTTCCCCTAATAGGTCTTGCACTAGTCCTGGAAACAGTGGAAGAACTGGGGCATGTCTTAGAAGGACCTTCAGCACAGTCCTTGCTCTGTCGGAGGCAAATCCCTCAGCAGCCAGCAGCCTCTTCCACTGGTACTTCTGTCTGTAAGAGAAACTAGACACACAAACGGCCGATAGGATGGATCAGAAGGGAAAGTGAGGACATTCGTGAGAGCAAGACTGCGACTTAGAATCCACTGCTGGGAGATGTAAAAATAGCATTCTCTGTGAATCCAGCTCTCCTCTCATACAAGGAGAACAAATGTTCTCCTTATTTTGCATCAAAAGAAAGAGCTAATAAATAAATAAAATCCCATTGCTCCTCTTTTGTGAAAGAGGAAAATAGTCATTTATTATGAAAAGGAAATATCCTAGATAATTACTACTGCAGACATAATTTTGGGACTTAAAGTCAGAGCTGCACAGCTTTTCTATCTGTCTTATGACTAAAATAGCTTCTACTTAGTAGTTTATTGAAATGGAAATACAGTTCATTTCATACACTGGAACTGTGGAAGGCTCATGCTGATTATTCATGCTTTGGCTTTTCTGCTGATGGTGCCATATCTTGACATTTTTGCAGTATTTCCAGTTGGAGGTACCGTCACAAAGTACAGGTATTCAGTAAGTCCCACTTCAAACTGGTTTTGAACTTGTGCTACTAATTTGCATGAGGAGAGTTTCTCTCACAAAGCCTTTATTTTGATGAACAGAACCTTCATTGTAGGCAGTCTCTCTGTATTTTCCCTGACACCATTTACAAAAACAAAGAGTATTGCAAGACCTGCGTCTCTTTTGACCTCATGACATTCTGCTCGCATTGATGTTGCCCTTCCACTGAAGATAAACTTGCAGGTAATATTGCGTCATACAAAGAATTGTCAAACTTTGCTTTTTGGAATAATCAAGTATCTGCCATTACAGGCTTTGCATTGATCACCTGTCGCAGTTCATGTCCTTCTTTTCTCAGTAGGGCTCTTCACAGACGATTATTGATTTGCTATGCTGAACTAAAATAGCTTAAGCTGTGTTACAGTTGTTTAGAGACCTCATCTGCTGGGTTGCCTGGTATATAGTGTCTTTCTGAAGCCATTCACACCACAGCTCTTAATTCCTATTCTAGAAGCCTGCCTAAAAGTCACGGTTTGTTTTAAAGGGCACTCCGGGTTAATTCCACTCTTACACTGCTTTCCACAGTTGTTTGGGAACGCAGTGCTTTTGTCTTAACAAGCACTGAAATAGCTCCGCACATGTCAGAGCACAGATCCTCAGATAGCTGGTGTACAGATGTATTGGATACCGTCAGTTAACACATGATTTAATGTTGTACAGTCGAAAGTTGTACCTAGGTATTTTGCAGACTCAGGGGATGTCTCTTTCCTCCTCTGCTGAGGTATCATAGGCTTCCTCTGCCCTGCTGAGAGGAGAGGACTAACTGAGTAGGGAGTGCTAGCCTTCTGACCACCCATGTGGTCAGGCTAGCTCTGGAGCAAGGCAGCTGTGGGGAATTGAGAGCAGGGATATTCAAAGTGCAGAAAACTCCACAGAAGCCTTTGCAGGTCCTTAGGTTTGCTGGGTTTAGAAGATGCCCAAGATCCTGTGCAGTGAGACACAACAAGACTATCTCCTGCATTATATCCCAAGTGAAAACAGCAAGCTGTGGGAGATGAGAACAAGGCCCGGCTCTGGCCCAGCATCATGCATAGCGCCCAGTTGGAGGAAGGACCCTCATCTGGATTTGCTTCTTAACCCCTTTTTTGTCAGTAATAGAATGAAAAAAAAATAATCTGAACTGACACTTGGTTATCAAGCAATATGATGAAATGCACGGAATACCACTGAGTCCATCTTTGTCGTTCTGTGACATTCTAGCTTTATTTGGGTTTGGGAGCCACACAAAATCAACAAGAGTCTCAAAAGCTTGACATCAGATATGGAGGATCATGTTAGCCATAGTAATTCAAATTGAAAAGCTCATAGGTGCTGCATACAAAGTGCCAACATCATATGAGGCCACAAGAAGCTGAAATTCATGAAGGAGTATCCAGTGCAACGCCAACCCAGATACCTGGCATATGTCTGTCCAACTTTCCTAGCCTTTTGTAAGCTTGCTAGAGGTTGAAAAAAATACCACATTTTTCTTCTTTTGAAGACTGACTTGACAATTATGCTGGTAGTAATCTTCCAGAAAAGGGACCGTTGGTACTGAAGGCTTTTAAAGTAAGGAACATGTTAAACTGCTTCGATGCTGTTAAGTAAATGTAAGAAAGTAAAGTAACTAATGGGTTTCTGGAAAAGTAGTGTTGTTATTGGAAGGAGCAAACCGTCTTGGTGATGTCTTAGGAGAACGGGGGTGGCCAGACTCTACCAGATAAAAGCAAGAAGCCTAGCATGCTGTCCTTAGTACTGCTGGTTCTGCAGGGAATGAGGTGAGAAAAGAGGCTTTTTTTACTGGTCTGTATTTAGTGGGTTTTGTTAAAATCCCAACCTTTCAGAATATTGGTTAGAATAGTCAATTTTGTTTATTCTGAAAGTTTTTTTCCTGCTTATACAGAAGGCAGTATTCTTTTGAAAACTTGAAATAAACTTTACAGTTCTACACATAGAGAAACTTAACTGAAACATGAAAAGCGTCTGCCTCTTCTTGTCTGGGGCTTGCATATAGGTATATAAATTTATATATTTTGATATGAAAGGAGAGCACATGGGCAGTAAAGATAAAAAAAAAATAAATCTTGTTTCCCAGGTGATTTATCATGTCCCTTTTTTTTGTGCTGCTTTATGCCTCATCACTACCAGACTGCTTTATTCTTATTGTTATGTTTATTTTTTATATTACCATGGCAACTAGGGGCCTTAGTTGAGGCACCATTCCCGTGTGTCTCTCTGTCTTTCAGAAGCGTCTCAGAGAGACAGGCCCCGCTCAAAGGAACTTGCAGGCTACAGAAGTCTTGCAGGGGAAATGTGGGAATTAGATGTGTGAGAGAGTCCAAGGAAATGGAGCCGCCTGTCCATCCAGCTGTGGATGCACGCAGCCGTGGGTGTGGGGGCACCCGTGGCGTGTGGGGGCACAAAGGAAGGTTCAGAGCTAGTGCCAAGGAGCAGACACACGTGGTGTGTGGTCCAGGCAGAAGAGATTTCAGTCAGGGGGAGAATATTTCCTGGTAGGACAGGTACCACTCTGCTTACTCAGCCTCGAAGGTGGCAAGTTGAAGGAAGAGCTGAAATCAAGGAGTCAGCAGCACAGTTTTTGGTTACGTGGTCTGCTTGGCTTTCATCACCTTCACGAACAAAACAATCCTAAAATCACGATGTCTTTGGCTGAATGTTTCTTACTTTGAAAGTTTATTAATTTGTGTTCTGACTACGTCTTCATCTAATGAAGCATTCTTCCTCTATTATTGATGTTATTTTTAATCCAAAATTACTTTTAATACAACTTTTTATATTACATAAAATATGGGAGCATAAGTTCTATTTGCTTTCAGAAAGACTAAAAACACGTCATGGGATTAATTAATTAACTACTTTATTTATTTATTTATTTTTGTGGATCTGTGATCTGATAACTGTGGGATTTCAAATGTATATGTATATATTAGGAGCTCAGCAACTGATATTGGTTTGTTTAAGTTCAGAAATACAACATTTCTGAATAAACCAGTTTTAACCAGATAAAGATTCTGTAAGTGCAGCTCTTCTGTAGTATCTTACACAACATGCTCCTTTTGACCTCTGGAGTTGTATTAAATCATACGAGTTGGTAACTGCTGTTTGAAAAATCCCTCATTATAAAATGTACACGTCTTTCTTGCTTGGATTCCTTAGTTTGCGAAGGACAGGACATGTTTCCTGCAGGAATAAAAACCCAAAAAAACTCAAAAGGCAGATGATATTCATTCAGTAATTTATTATGATTATTAAAATCAATAAGTGGTAGAGAATATGTGGTGGATGTTTGTCCTGGTTCCAGTTAGGACAGAGTTAATTTTCCCTCATAGTAGCTGGTAGGGTGCTATGTTTTGGATTAGGATGAGAAGAGCGCTGATAACATGCTGATGTTTTAATTGTTGCAGAGCAGTGTTTACACCAGGCCAAGGACTTTTCGGCTTCTCGCTCTGTCCTGCCAGCGAGCAGGCTGGGGGTGCAGCAGGAGCTGGGAGGGGACAGACCCAGGACAGCTGACCCAAACTGGCCAAAGGGGTATTCCATACCATCTGACGTCATGCTAAACAATATATAGGGGTGGCTGGCCGGGGTGGGGGGGGCCGGCTGCTCGGGAATAGGCTGGGCATCGGTCAGCGGGTGGTGAGCAATTGCATTGTGCATCACTTGTTTTCTTACACATTATTATTGTTAATACTATTATCATTATCACTATTATTATTATTATTGTTATTATTATATTCCTTATATTCCTTATATTATTATATTCCTGTCTTAATAAACTGTCTTTATCTCAACTCACCGGCTTCACTTTCCCGTTTCTCTCCCCCATCCCAGAGAGGGAGGGGGGAGGGTGAGCGAACGGCTGTGTGGTGTTTAGCTGCCAGCCGGGTTAAACCACAACAGCCCTTTTGGCGCCCAACGTGGGGCCCGAAGGGTTGAGATATCGACAAATCTGACCAGAGTGTGTTAAACTAAAATTGGTATAAGTATTGGACCTGCTTAATAGTTGCTAGTCACGATGTTGATTGCCTTAATCTCCAGTCTGCTGTACCTGTATTCCAAATTGAGTTTTATGGTGCTTTACTTTCTGTATGTGCTCCCTGTTGCACTGTTTATCCTTTCCGGGCCCTGGTTTAAGATTGTTATGGTACTGTGCGGTGTAGCAATGGCTTATGAAATGATGAAATATCTGGTCACGACTTTAACCTGGTATTTGTACTCAGCACTGACGTCGACTCTATACTTTGGAACCCATATCTCGGAAACTATTAGCAATTACACCTATTGCCTGTTTTCGTTAGGGAGCCAATCTGTGAAGGGGACAGGGGAAGACATGTTTCCCTACCTGTTCACTCTCCCTTTCTCCTTCACCACCACCCTCTTATCCCCCGAGCTAGTTACGGTGGCTCTCCGAGATGTTGAATATCCTTGGGATACTCAGACCAGCCTGCTCTTGTTGTTATGTCTCCTGAATGCGCTTTAGATTTTGTGGAGGGTTAAACAACTACTTAGGAATCTCATCCGGAGATCTGTCTTGAGGCGGGATAGTTGCGAGTGGCAGGGAGTGTGGGAGGATATGGGCAGGTTTCTAGAGCAGTGGTCACCTCCAGTGTTTTGGACATTCACCCCTGAACAACTGCAAAATCCTAAAAAGCTGGCAGAATGCTTGAAAAAAAGGTGTCATGACTCTGGCAGTTCCAAAGTGACACAAATCACTATAGCGTGCTGGGGTCTGGCTTGTGCCTATCGAGCTGCAATTGATGCTACTAGCAACCTAGCTCCAGCTCCTGCAGCCGCTCCAGTTCCAGCTCCTGCAGCCGCTCCAGTTCCAGCTCCTGCAGCCGCTCCAGCTCCTGCAGCCGCTCCAGTTCCAGCTCCTGCAGCTGCTCCAGCTCCTGCAGCTACTCCAGCTCCAGCTCCTGCAGCCGCTCCAGCTCCTGCAGCCGTTCCGGCTCCTGCAGCAGCTCCAGCTCCAGCTCCTGCAGCCGCTCCAGCTCCTGCAGCCGCTCCAGTTCCAGCCCCTGCAGCCGCTCCAGCCCCTGCAGCCGCTCCAGCTCCTGCAGCCGTTCCGGCTCCTGCAGCCGCTCCAGCTCCTGCAGCCGTTCCGGCTCCTGCAGCCGCTCCAGCTCCAGCCCCTGCAGCCGCTCCAGCTCCTGCAGCCGCTCCAGCTCCTGCAGCCGCTCCAGCTCCAGCCCCTGCAGCCGCTCCAGCTCCTGCAGCCGCTCCAGCTCCTGCAGCCGCTCCAGCTCCAGCCCCTGCAGCCGCTCCAGCTCCTGCAGCCGTTCCGGCTCCTGCAGCTGCTCCAGCTCCAGCTCCTGCAGCTGTTCCGGCTCCTGCAGCCGCTCCAGCTCCAGCTCCTGCAGCCGCTCCAGCTCCAGCCCCTGCAGCCGCTCCAGCTCCAGCTCCTGCAGCCGCTCCAGCTCCTGCAGCCGCTCCAGCTCCAGCTCCTGCAGCTGTTCCGGCTCCTGCAGCCGCTCCAGCTCCAGCTCCTGCAGCCGCTCCAGCTCCAGCTCCCGCAGCCACTCCAGCCCCTGCAGCAGCTCCAGCTCCTGCAGCTGCTCCCACTCCTGTGTCTGGGTCAGAGAAACGAGCCGTAGCAGTGCAAGTTGACCCCGCAGAGGGTATTCCAACCCCTGTGGCAGACCCTGTGTCTGGATTAGAGAAACGAGCTGTAGCAGTGCAAGTTGCCCCTGTAGACAAGGTGAAAAAATGGTATAGAGGCTCAGGTCGTTTAAAACGCAGACAGTCTTCTGCTAAGTCTGGGCATAGTGAAGACGAGGCTGGGCCATCAAAGGTGCAGGAGACTGAAGATGAGGATGGCGAAAAATCAACAGTAACTACCCGGACTCCATACCAGCCATCAAAGGTGCAGGAGACTGAAGATGAGGATGAGGATGTCGAAAAATCAACAGTAACTACCCGGACTCTATACCAGCGTGAGCTACGAGATGTGCGAAAAGATTTTGGTCGCTGTATAGGCGAGCAGCTTGTCACCTGGCTGTTCCGGTGCTGGGACACGGGAGCCAATTATGTGGAATTGGAGGGCAAGGAAGCCAGGCGGCTGGGATCCCTTGCTAGGGACGCATGCATTGACAAAGCAATTGGAGATGGAGCACGATCTCGCAGCCTCTGGAGGCGTCTCCTGTCAGCTGTGAAGGAAAGGTATCCCTTCAAGGAAGAACTTGTATGTCTACCAAGCAAATGGACCACCATGGAGAAGGGAATTCAGTACCTGAGGGAATTGGCCGTACGGGAAGTAATTTATAAGGACCTAGATGACGCACAAACATCCGCAGATCCAGATGCAGTCCGGTGTACACTACCCATGTGGCGGAAGTTTGTACAGAGTGCACCATCATCATATGCCAGCTCATTGGCAATACTAGCCTGGAAAGCGGAGGAGAATCCCACAGTGAATGAAGTGACTAAAATACTCCGGCAGTACGAAGGAAATCTCTCCTCTTCCCTACAGGCCTGTGTCTCAGCTGTGGAGAAACTCTCTGAAGAGGTCCACCAACTTAAAGAGAATTTATCTTCCCCTCCACCTGAACGAACCAGTGTCCACCAGCTAAAAGAGAATGCTTTGGAGAAACTTTCTGAAAAGATCCACCAACTTGAAGAAAGATTATCTTCCCCTTCACCTGAACGAACCAGTGTACACCAGCTAAAAGAGAATGCTTTGGAGAAACTTTCTGAAAAGATCCACCAACTTGAAGAAAGATTATCTTCCCCTTCACCTGAACGAACCAGTGTCCACCAGCTAAAAGAGAATACTTTGGAGAAACTTTCTGAAAAGATCCACCAACTTGAAGAGAGATTATTTTCCTCCCCACCTGTAAAAACCAGTGTCTCAGCTATTAGGGGTAAACGTTCATCTATGCAAGGAAGACAATATGGTGGGCACACACACCGCGCCACCCTGTGGTTTTACCTATGTGACCATGGAAAGGACATGAGAAAATGGGATGGAAAATCTACTGCGACCCTAGAGGCACGGGTACGTGAATTGCAAAGGAAAACAATTGGGAAAAAGGAGTTCTCTGAAAGGTTTGCTGCTCCAACTTCCAGCAGGCAGTCCTTTAAACACAGAAATGAAGATTCTGACCAGGACTAGAGGGGCCCTGCCTCCAGCCAGGGGGAGGAAAAGGACAATCGAGTTTATTGGACTGTGTGGATTCGATGGCCTGGCACGTCAGATGCACAGAAGTATAAGGCTTTGGTAGACACCGGTGCACAATGTACTCTAATGCCATCAAGCTATAAAGGGCCAGAGCCCATCTGTATTTATGGTGTGACGGGGGGATCCCAGCAGTTAACTGTATTGGAGGCTGAAGTGAGTCTAACCGGTAATGAGTGGCAAAAGCACCGTATTGTGACTGGCCCAGATGCTCCGTGCATCCTTGGCATAGACTATCTTAGAAGAGGATATTTCAAGGACCCAAAAGGGTTCCGCTGGGCTTTTGGCATAGCTGCTTTGGAGACAGAGGACATTAAACAGTTGTCTACCTTGCCTGGTCTCTCAGAGGACCCTTCTGTTGTGGGGTTGCTGAGGGTTGAAGAACAGCAAGTGCCGATCGCTACCACAACTGTGCACCGGCGGCAATATCGCACCAACCGAGACTCCCTGAGTCCCATCCATAAGCTAATTCGTCAACTGGAGAGCCAAGGAGTGATCAGCAAGACTCATTCACCTTTTAATAGTCCCATATGGCCAGTGCGAAAGTCTAATGGTGAGTGGAGACTAACAGTGGACTATCGTGGCCTGAACGAAGTCACGTCACCACTGAGTGCTGCAGTGCCAGACATGCTAGAACTCCAGTATGAACTGGAATCAAAGGCAGCCAAGTGGTATGCCACAATTGATATCGCTAATGCATTTTTCTCCATCCCTCTAGCAGCACAGTGCAGGCCACAGTTTGCTTTCACTTGGAGGGGAGTCCAATATACTTGGAATCGGCTGCCCCAGGGGTGGAAACACAGCCCTACCATTTGCCATGGACTGATCCAGTCTGCGCTGGAGCAGGGGGAAGCTCCTGAACACCTGCAGTACATCGATGACATCATTGTGTGGGGTGACACTGCAGAAGAAGTTTTCGAGAAAGGGAAGAAAATAGTCCAAATCCTTCTGAAGGCCGGTTTTGCCATAAAACAGAATAAAGTTAAAGGACCTGCACGAGAGATCCAGTTTTTAGGAATAAAATGGCAAGATGGACGTCGTCAAATCCCAATGGATGTGATCAACAAGATAACAGCTATGTCTCCACCAACTAGCAAAAAAGAAACACAAACTTTCCTAGGTGTCGTGGGGTTTTGGAGAATGCATATTCCAAATTACAGTCTGATTGTAAACCCGCTCTACCAAGTAACCCGTAAGAAGAATGCTTTTGAATGGGGCCCTGAGCAACGACAAGCCTTTGAACAAATTAAGCAGGAAATAGTTCATGCAGTAGCCCTCGGGCCAGTCCGAACAGGACCAGATGTAAAGAATGTGCTCTACACCGCAGCCGGAGAGAATGGTCCCACCTGGAGCCTCTGGCAGAAAGAACCTGGGGAAACTCGAGGTCGACCCCTGGGGTTTTGGAGTCGGGGATACAGAGGATCTGAAGCCCGCTATACTCCAACTGAAAAGGAGATATTGGCAGCATATGAAGGAGTTCGATCTGCTTCGGAAGTGGTCGGTACTGAAGCGCAGCTCCTCCTGGCACCCCGACTGCCGGTACTAGGCTGGATGTTCAAAGGAAGGGTCCCCTCTACACATCATGCAACTGATGCTACATGGAGCAAGTGGGTTGCACTGATTACTCAGCGGGCTCGAATAGGAAACCCCAGTCGCCCAGGAATCTTGGAGGTGATTATGGACTGGCCAGAAGGCAAATACTTTGGGATATCATCAGAGGAGGAGGTGGTTCGTGCTGAAGAAGCCCCCCTGTACAACAAGCTACCGGAAAATGAGAAGAAATACGCCTTGTTCACTGACGGGTCCTGTCGTATTGTGGGAAAGCATCGGAGATGGAAAGCTGCTGTATGGAGTCCTACACGACGAGTTGCAGAAGCTGCTGAGGGAGAAGGTGAATCGAGTCAGTTTGCAGAAGTAAAAGCCATTCAGCTGGCTTTAGATATTGCTGAACGAGAAAAGTGGCCAGTTCTCTATCTCTATACTGATTCATGGATGGTAGCAAATGCCCTGTGGGGGTGGTTACAGCAATGGAAGCAGAACAACTGGCAGCGCAGGGGCAAGCCCATCTGGGCGGCGGCATTGTGGCAAGATATTGCTGCCCGGGTAGAGAACCTGGTTGTAAAGATACGCGATGTAGATGCTCATGTGCCCAAGAATCGGGCTACTGAAGAACATCAAAACAACCAGCAGGTGGATCAGGCTGCTAAGATTGAAGTGGCTCAGGTGGACCTGGACTGGCAACATAAAGGTGAATTATTTATAGCCCGATGGGCCCATGACACCTCAGGCCATCAAGGTAGAGATGCAACCTACAGATGGGCTCGTGATCGAGGGGTGGACCTGACCATGGACACTATAGCACAGGTTATTCATGACTGTGAAACATGTGCTGCAATCAAGCAAGCCAAACGGTCAAAACCTCTTTGGTATGGAGGACGATGGCTGAAATATAAATATGGAGAGGCCTGGCAGATCGATTACATCACACTCCCTCAAACACGCAACGGCAAGCGCCACGTACTTACAATGGTGGAAGCAACCACCGGATGGCTGGAAACATATCCTGTGCCCCATGCCACCGCCCGGAACACTATCCTGGGCCTTGAAAAGCAAGTCCTATGGCGACATGGCACCCCAGAGAGAATTGAGTCAGACAACGGGACTCATTTCCGAAACAATCTTATAGACACTTGGGCCAAAGAACATGGTATCGAGTGGGTGTATCACATCCCCTATCATGCACCAGCCTCTGGAAAAGTTGAACGATATAATGGACTGTTGAAGACTACACTGAAAGCAATGGGTGCTGGGACATTCAAAAATTGGGATACACATTTGGCAAAGGCCACCTGGTTAGTCAATACCAGGGGATCTGCCAACCAAGCTGGACCTGCCCAATCAAACCTGTTACGCACTGTAGAAGGGGATAAAGTTCCTGTAGTGCACGTAAGAAACATGCTGGGTAAAACAGTCTGGGCTACTCCTGCCTCAGGAAAAGGCAAACCCATTCGTGGAATTGCTTTTGCTCAGGGACCTGGATGCACTTGGTGGGTAATGCAAAAGAATGGGGAAGTCCGGTGTGTACCTCAAGGGGATTTGATACTGGGTGAGAATAGCCCATGAGTTGAATTGTAGTATGTTAATTATTATATAATACTGTATGTCATCACTACCATAATTGCTATATATCATAGATGAAAAAGGTGATTAATTAGAATGTATTGGAAAGAGTGTAACCTGAGCATGACATAAATGGTATGGAATAAGGGGTGGATATCTGTCCTGGTTCCAGTTAGGACAGAGTTAATTTTCCCTCATAGTAGCTGGTAGGGTGCTATGTTTTGGATTAGGATGAGAAGAGCGCTGATAACATGCTGATGTTTTAATTGTTGCAGAGCAGTGTTTACACCAGGCCAAGGACTTTTCGGCTTCTCGCTCTGTCCTGCCAGCGAGCAGGCTGGGGGTGCAGCAGGAGCTGGGAGGGGACAGACCCAGGACAGCTGACCCAAACTGGCCAAAGGGGTATTCCATACCATCTGACGTCATGCTAAACAATATATAGGGGTGGCTGGCCGGGGTGGGGGGGGCCGGCTGCTCGGGAATAGGCTGGGCATCGGTCAGCGGGTGGTGAGCAATTGCATTGTGCATCACTTGTTTTCTTACACATTATTATTGTTAATACTATTATCATTATCACTATTATTATTATTATATTATTATATTCCTTATATTCCTTATATTATTATATTCCTGTCTTAATAAACTGTCTTTATCTCAACTCACCGGCTTCACTTTCCCGTTTCTCTCCCCCATCCCAGAGAGGGAGGGGGGAGGGTGAGCGAACGGCTGTGTGGTGTTTAGCTGCCAGCCGGGTTAAACCACAACAATGTTAACAATCCTAATGTGTTGAAAAATCTGCAAGATTTCAGATGGGCTAATATAAACTTCCTTTTCTAATATTCATACAACTCTTATGTGACTGTCAACCTAAAAAGATGTTTGGTGTACCTCAAAAACCATTACAGACCACTTTTTTTTTTCTACAACATCACAACAGCTGTCAAAAGCACTTTTCCTAAGACAACATCTTTGCTCTAGGGGAACAGAATTAACTTAGTAGAAAACAAGATCTGATTTATTTTATGTCGATATCTACCTTTTAAAGTTTCATATTTTTAATAAAGAAAGATGTTTTTGTGTCCTGGTTTCAGCTGGGATAATTTCCCTCCTAGAAGTTGGTATAGTTCTGTGTTTTGGATTTAGGATGAGAATAATGATGATAACACATTGATGTTTAGTTGTTGCAGAGTGGTGCTTGCATGGAGCCAAAGACTTTTCAGCTCCTGTTGCTGCCCTGCCAGCAAGGAGGCTGGGGGTGCACCAGGAGCTGGGAAGGGACACTGCCAGGACAGCTGGCCCAGGCTGGCCAAAGGGATATCCCGTGCCATGCAGTGTCATGCTGAACAATTAATATAGGGTGGCTGGCTGGGGTAGGGGGGGGTCCACTGCTTGGGGATGGGCATCAGTCAGCGGGTGGTGAGCAATTGCATTGTGCATCACTTGCTTTGTACACTCTATTATTACTATTAATATTATCATCATCATCATTGTTATGTTATGTTGTGTTATGTTGTGTTTATGTTATGTTTGTTATGTTATGTTATGTTATGTTATGTTATATGTTATGTTATTAGAGGACTATTTATCTTCCTTTTCTGTTCCATTAAACTGTCTTTATCTCAGTCCATGAGCTTTTACTTTTTTTCCCTCCCAATTCTCTCCCCATCCCACCATGGAGCAAACGGCTGTATAGTGCTTAGCTGCCTGACGTGTTAAACCACAACATTTTGACAAACATGCTTATCTGTCTTTAAAATCCCTGTAATTGTACAAATTGTGCTAAGAGGAAGGAAAAAATATTGGTAGGAAATTTTTTGTTATGTTCTATTGGCTCCCATTGCACAAATTCCATTGTCTGCACAGTCTTGCTGAGTTCTGGAAGTGTTGACACTGTCTTGTAAAACTCCTTAACTAGTTCTTTAAATGTCCACAGGCCTTTCTTGCAATTTGTAATGCATAAGGAAACAGGTTGCACTTTTTTTTTTTTTTTTAAACCTAGATCCCTTAACAAAGATCATCAGCAGATAGCTTCTTAGGATTTTTTACTAAAGGACAATTACATGATAGAGCCAGCCAAAATCTTAGCATTATATCACAGTCATGTGTCTTCTGTCTCCTCCATTTCATTGTAAATTGCATTTCCTGTAATTGGATGAGTACTGTTGCTTAGAAGGAAACCTTCTAGCTAAATCAGAGGAGATAGTTATCCCTTATATTATACATTATAAACAGTTGAATCTAAAAGACCGTCATCAAAAATGCTGTCTGATTGCAGCATTTCTGGTGGAAGATAAAAGTCTTCATCAAAATACTTGAAGTGGTACAAATTTCCTTCACATGTGAATCAGGGAAACATCTTGATCTAGGCAAAAAAAAAAGGTGCAAGCATACCTGAGGCAGTGCTCAGAGTGTCTACTCAGCATTTTGTAAGTATCATGACAGTAAACTAACGTGCAGAACTCGGTGGGGTACATCTCCTACCTCCTGTACCATTGTGGACACTTTGGCAGGTCCCGGTGAGATACTGATGATTATTGGGTGTTCGACAGAACGCATTTTTCACTGGAGTAAGACGCCCTCCATCCCAAGGGAAGCCACGGAGCGTGGAAGCAGGGCCTGTGAATGCACTTTCTGAAAGTTGCAAGGAAGAAGGCAGGACCATGCAGCTGTCTCATGGCAGTACAAGATTAGTACGCAGTATATGAACATTGTTTCCTTCTGCACCATGTGCCTACAAAGCAGGTATTGTTTGCTGTGGCTGTAAGGTGCTTTCTTTTGCCTACTGTCTCAAGAAGCCTTTGCTATAGTCACCAGCAGCCTTTACTGGGACTTCACATCCCCGCTTCTGGACAGGATCAAGTTGTCTTGCCTCCCAGATCCCAAGCCAAAATGACAATTTCAATCTGCTTTTCTTGTCCTACTTTGTTCACTAAGGAGCCCAGCAATCTGTTCCAGCTCTACGATGATCCTTGCAGCGAAGTGCTGCTTCTTTGATCTCTTTGAGTTTATTGTGGGAGGAAGTAATCACTGCCATTGTATTAATGCTGCTTAATGTGTATGTGTGGAGGGGTCCATCCAGTGAATCTGAGGGCTACTGCCATGCCCATCTGTCCTCTGACCACATGGATAAAACAACTGTAGGATACACCTCACGCTCCGGCCCTTAGGTAACACGTGGCATCTTGGAACTGCAAGCGGCATGCAGGTCAGAGCCAGCTGTAAATTGCTGGGTAAGTTAGAAGAGATTATGGACCTTGTCCCCAGTGTCCTTGTGCTGCAGTGGAGAAAAGACAGGGCCTAGAGCCTTCCAGATCCTCCCCTGTGACAGAAGTGTGAGCCTCCTTGGCCATGCCACCGTGCAGTGGTTCTCACTGAGAGCAGGAGGCTTTGGCAGACTTCAGGCTGGATGCTGATCTACCTGTCACTGCCACACCCACTCTCTCCGGTGTCAGTGAGTGGAGTCTGCTACCAACAAACACTGAAAACTTGCATGGGAATTTCCAGAAGTCCAGTGTTCGTGACCAAAGGGCTACAGTGCACTTGGATCCTTTCATGGGAGGTGCTGGCTTAACCGCTCTCTAAACCCCTCTTAAAAATGCAGCATTGCAAGCTAGGCTGGGAGCAGAACCTCTTCAAAGATGGGTGCCCCCCACTGCTCTCTCATCTGTGGTGGTGAGTCCCATGCTTCTAAATGCTACAGTCATGAAGATTTTACTGACTTCTATTTCATGCTTAATTTGTACCTATTACTAGCTAATGACAAGCTAAACAGGTTCCCATGTACTGGGATTTCTGCACGGGGGTGAGGTTTAAGGATCTTTTTTGAATTAATTGTTTCAGATTTTTGTTTGCATCTGAATGCCACTCACTTTGGCACATCTGCTTGGCTGGTCCCAGCAGGTTGGAAAGTGTGGCAAGAGTGAGTTGGAACAAATTGCTTTACCTAATGTCCAAGGGAAACCCAGCAAGAAGTTAAAGCAATGAAGCTGTGATGAAGATGTTGTTGTCATTTCCAGAAAATGCAAGGTGTTTATCAGTCCCCAGGCTTCCTCTCGGTTACATCTGTAGCAATAACCTCTGTCTGGGTTATAGGATTGACGAGAAGGTGGCTGAGGATGTGTGCTTTCCCAGCTTTTTTAAGGACCTCGTTTCCAATAAAGACAGTGTTCTTTGCCACCAATTCACAACACATCTGTCTTGACTGCTTTTACTTTTGGGTTTTGTGGGAGGGAGATACAAAGGTTTTAGTACTGTGTGGGCATGAATTCCACCTCCGCTGCGGTAACACAGTGACAAGTGGTAACACTCACCTGGCTTCTCTGAATCTCATTTTCTCTCTGCTTTACAGTGCTCTCAGTTCCCCTCCCAGTTCTTGTCTGCCTGCCTCTCACCTCTCCTTCAATGTCTCCTTTCCACAAATCACCTTCAATATCTCTCTGTAGCTCCTTTGTTGAGGAATGAGGATGAAAATGAAGAAGAGGAGGAAAGTGGGGAACACCAAAGGGCAGGTGCTGGCCTTAAAATGGTTTGGGGCTCTCTTCGAAATAGCGTGTGGGTGAATTGCTGAATCAACAAAAGGCAAGATACTCCTTTTCCATCCTGTTTTTGTGTTTAGGTTTCAGTGCTCTCATTTTTTTTTTTTTTTTTTGCCACTCTTGCTGTAAAAGCACAATTGCAAATTCACAACTTAATCACACTTCAATCACAACTGTAAATGTAAAATTGTGATTTCCATGGGTGCTATAAACGCTTTTGGTGAAATATCTCCTGTAGCAGTCCTTTCCTTACAGTACTTTTGCTCTGTATAGAGGATGACAGTGTGCCTTCAGTTTTAGGAGATCTTGCCCAATTTATTACCCCGGTGACGATGTGCCCTTTCCAATTCTTATAGGAATAACTGGATGTCTGCATTAGCCCCAAGGACAAACCTAGTACTCCGTGTCATCATCTCCTCTTTTTACGTGCTCAATTGACAGCACTTCCAGTCCTAATTCATGGGTACGACACAGAGTCACATTTATTCTGATTCACTGTAAAAGAGTGAGACACTTGACTTTTATCACACTGTTTGTGGGAGCTGGACAGTGCTAACATCAGTTATCGCCTCCCCTCTGTCCTTGCATTATAGCCTCTTCCCTATTATATTTTTTTGACACTTCTGAAACGAAAGATGGATGTGTCGATGCACTGACTTCTAAGCAGTGTGTTGACAACAGGCAACTCTGACCTGTTAAAGCCCAGTATGTTGTTGTCCATCCTCAGGCCTGAAGAAGGCCTAAGGGTTGTAAGATAGACAGTATAGATGGCAGGGCTCCTCCTTTGCCAGTTTGTGATGGTCTTGATGAACTGCTGTGTATGCAGTACTGTTTCGGTCCATCTGAGACTGATCTGTCCTAGTCACTCCTTTTCTGTCAAGACATGCCTGTAAAATGCAGGAAAAAATTCTTGTTCTTCCTCATTTATTTATTTACAGGTAGTCAGAGTTTGCAATGCACAGAGAGACATCACCTATCTCAGAATGCATAACAAAATTCTCTCGTTAGTTTCTTCTGCTGGGTAATGCCTACCTCTGGCTTCTGGTGTCATGAACAGTTTATTCTTTCTTATTATATTTAATGCTCTCTCCTCTCACACTGGTGCTGTTTGTTTTTTGTTATACAGAAATCTAGATATTTTATTTTATTTTACTTTATTTTACTTTATTTTATTTTATTTTATTTTATTTTATTTTATTTTATTTTATTTTATTTTGTTTTATTTTATTTTATTTTATTTTATTTTATTTTTTATATTTTTTTAATGGGACCTGTCTTTACCTGTGCACTTTTCTATTTCCTTTTGTTATGTTGCATGCAGACACCCTTCATTTCATTGTACAAGCTTGATTGTTCCATGTACTCTCTCTCAGTCATTACTTATCTTAGGATATTTATGATTTTTCTCTGAAAAATATTTTCTTTATGTGCAACTATTTTTCTGGAGAGAGAAAATAATTCAAGCAGCCTGTCTGCAACTCTTTTTTAGCTTGCTTTAGTGAAATCTCAGTCGTGCTGTCCAGATTCACTGGCTTTTTTTGTGCATAGTAGAAAAGAAGTGGGACCTGGTTTGTTGGTTAGACCATTGCTTTTCTCAGGCCCTGCCAAGCCTGGCTCCTGAGCTTTCTACAGCACTTCTGATTTCATACTCCAAAAGCAGCAGAATTTTTAGGTGATCTCTGCTTTGTCTGCTGAATGCCTAAGGTGATGCTACAACACTCCATCTGGCAGTTCATCGGAGAAATAGGATCCAAGATCTCTTAGTGACTTTCTGTGAGACCCTCAGCAGTGATTCAGCTGTACACATCTCAGGTAGTCAGGGTGTGCAAGGCCAGCGTGGGGAAACTGCAGATGAGCTCTGACAGTCTGACATACATGTGTTGTGCAATCAGCAGAAAGCAGATTAAAAATGCCCTCTTTTTTTTTTTCTTTCCTGTTTTTGGTCTGTTATTTTTTAAAAAATTTATTGTGGTCAATATGTTTCCTACTGCAACAGGAGTCCTTTGAGAACAACAGCCTTGCTGTCAAAAAAAAAATACCATTCTTCTGAAAATTCAGATAAAATATTGCAATGATATTTTATTTAAACATCCCAAAGGCTCTCGTATTTACAAGATGATTCATAAAGCAATGACATGTTTTTTTCACAGGCAAAAAAAACCCAAGCAGTCTGTTTGTGTGGTAGATGTAATGTTCTAGAGACCGAAGTAAAAGTGAAGGGTAACAGCTCGTCACAGCTGGACTTCCTACAGTGATCCAGAATAATGGGCAGTACCCTCCCAGGGCAGAGAGTACTACAGAGGGCTCTTTATCCATGCATCAGCAATTATTTTGCCAGCTACCTCAAGGGTCTCCTAGTCAAAAACATTTTAAATACGCACAACAAAACCAGCCCTGTCCTAGTGGCTAGTTTGGATTCAGGACTGATCTAATTACGTCAAATTAGTGATGGATAGTGTGAAATTAAGTTTCCATGGTGCTGGTGCCTTGTAGAAGTAGGTGTAAAGGACTCCATGTCAAAGACAATTATTCTACTTCATCAACTTTCAAAAAAAAAGAGACTCCTTGCTACAGAAGCTTGTGAACCAAACGTTAAGACATAACACAGAAGGTGGGAAAGATGGTGGGAAAGATGGAAGGAGAGCGCATGGTATTTAACAGTGTGCTACTGAGAAAGAATGGGCTTCTGAGGGGCTGCATAGTGACCATGACTGGGAGACCATGGTACATCGAGGAGTTAGTGATCCACGACAGAGCTAACCTGAGTATGCCCAGGCCTGTGCAGTGGTCACCGTACAGAGTGACCTTCAGACCCTGTGTTGCTGCACAAATAAGCTCAGGCGGCAACTTGTAACAAAGGACCCCTGCACGGTCTCGTTCTCTCTCAAATCGCCTCTTTCCTGTCTGCACTCCTTGCTCACCAGGTGCAGAACAGCCCCAGCCCCAGCCCATGTTGCAGAAGGTCCCCTTGGTTTGGCTCACCATGCCATAATATTTGGGTGAGAGTGAAGGGACGGTAAAAATCTGGCTGTCTGTAGGTGGTGGTAGGGAGATCCTGTCAGGTACCATGGTGTGGGGCATCTGTGAATACGAACCATGAGGCCACGTGCGAACTATTGAAGAGAGCAGCTGTTGAAGGTTGCATTACATAGACTGGGAATGGAGGTATTAGTGAATGCTATGGTTACTGATCCAACATTAAATAAGGACCTGGGATGTCAGCTCAGTCTGTTTTATGCTACTATTTTTGCTAGCCTCTGTCAGAGGGGAGCATGGAGGGAAATCCTAGAATTAAATATTTTAATATTGTTAAAGGCAATAAAAGAAGTGAACAAAGGTAGTGTTTGCAATGTGAATTACAGAATATGGTTTTCATTCAACATTATCCCTTGTTCCTTTCTATTCAGCTGTTGAAAGCCTTTTTTATGGAAAACTCAATTCTGGCAATCCTATAGATAACATTAAAGAGAGAGGGTGGGATGCAGGAAGAAAAGGTCCATGTATATGCCTGGAGCTACTGTTGTCAAAGTCAGTCATCTATTTCCATCAGACTTTCACACAAAGGTGTGGAGAAGCAGCAAACATAACAACTGAGGCTTTGCCTGCAGGGCTGACCTTGATTTGAGGCCTCACTGATGGAGGTGCAGAGCTGACCTGACCAGCCAGTCTGCAAAGCAAGAGCTCAGACCATATTGCCTTCTCCTAAAACATTCCATTCAATTTGCCTTCAGATCACAGGCTTACGGCAGGGAGAAAAAAGTAAAATTATCATGTTCAAAACAAACCCTTAGGGAGCAGAAGCAAAAGGAGAGAACGTGGCATAAGCAGCAGGTGGAAATTTCTTACATAGCCATGTTGAAGGATGGAAAGCATCATCCAATATCTTCTTGCTGGTGGCCTGGAGGTGTAGAGAAGGTCTGTGTAGGAATGAAACAAGCTGCTTGCAGAAGTATTTCCCATTTAGACAAGCGAGATAAGCCCCTACTTTGTCAGCTGGTTGTAACTTCAAAAGTACATGCAAGACCACTGCCTCAGCTGTTTCTCTGTGTCTGCTGAAAGTGCTTGGAGTTAAGCCTTGTGGGTATCTTATAAGGCTCTGCACACCAAAGGACTGCAGGGAAGCTCTACCACAGCTTCTTTGATGTCGTGTAGTCCCCCCACAGGTAGGACTAAGTGACCTCTGAGTGAGCAGCGTACAGATGGGCTGGTGGTCTCTGTGCATTCGCCAGCCCCAAACCATCCCTATTCTCACATCAGGTTCTCCTCCCACCTCTTCTGCCTAGTCACCATGCCTATTCATACCTTCACAGCAGCATCCACAAGGGCCATTTTGACTCCATTCCTTAAACCTATGCAGCTTCTGCTTTGTCCCAGACAGCTTGCCTTTAGCTTTTGTTGATCCTCATAAAAAGTTTAAGGGAACAGGCTGAGCTGTATTTCTGTTGCTACAGAAAATGTAGGCAGGCATGGCTTTGCACAGCAGGGGCCAAATGAAGCTTTTGAGAGAATTTAATTTCTGCACCACTCATCTCTGCAATCTTTAATATTTTTTGTTTGTTTGTTTCACAGGGAAGGTAGGAGTGGATTTGTGTTGTGTCAACTTGTATTATGAGACACAGAGGAAATGAAGTGTACTTATGAATATGCAGAAACCTGCCTAACTTGGGCCATACAAACGGTCAAGGCTGGAAAGTGGCTTGCTGCATATAACACTATTTTGCATTTGAATGCAAGCTATCTTCCTCAGATTGTGACTAAGAAACAAAAGCATGGGTCGCCCTGTTAGAGGTTACCACAGCGGTGTGGCAGGGGGAAGGAGCTGCTGTCCTTGGGACTCTGGAAGTGGTCTCAACAGGTTTGGTCTCTGGCAGTCTCAGGGAATCAGCAAAGTCCAAGAGTTGCATGGCATGTCTAGAAAGGAAAGACCCTTAAGAAACATCATTCTTCTGCACTCAGTTATATCCGTGAAGAGACTCAGTGGCTGTTCTAGGAGGCAGACGACTCAAAACAGCATTCTCTACTGCATGCAAGAGTGCTGGGAGAAACAACTGAGAAGTCAGACGGCAATTGTCTTATAGGAGCTGTTTCACAGTGTGCTACTGATCTTGGGGAAGTCACTTTCTCTCCCAGGGCCCCAGTTCCCTGCTCTATCAGGTTTATACCCTATCACATTCCTCACTGAGGTGCTTTTAGCTTTACTGGTATACATCTTATATATAATAGTGATCCCTAGCTGTTCCTCCTTAAGGAGCGGATTAATAGGCTACTTAATTCATATCCAACCTGTCGCTGAAGCAGAGGTTTTATCACAGGTGACCGTAAGATGCCTGTCAGAAGGGAGCTCTCCTGGTGGACAGTGAGCCTTGAGGAGGTCTAGGACTGCTGCTCTTTCTCAGAGGAGCCACCCATTGCATGACAGCCTGTGGGAGAGATTGGCTGTGTATCCATTCACTCATCTACTTCCATTTTGCTCGGGGGAGGGTTTCATTTGACCACTGTTATACTGGTGGAGGTTTATTCAGGCAGTCAGGGAAAAATCTCAGAAAGCTTTGGACTTAAATGCATTCTCAGGAGTGACGATCATGCTTTGAACGTCGCGGGGTTTTTTATTAACTATGGCATTTTTTTTTCTTCTATTTTTTCCTTAAGTACACAGTTCTCGGTAACAATCTTTTATCATGCCTGAGTCTATGTTTAGATCTCTATATATGCATGCAGGGTCATGAATATTTTAAATGTCACATACAAACGGAAGAGTTATTTTCCTCATCATACTAATCACACAGCTGGTGGTAATCATTCCAACTCAAAGCTAGCTAGGATCAGCATAGTTAAAAATTCTACTGAGGTTGAGTTCATTTACAAAAGATTCATGGCAGCCTCAAAAGTTTTACAGAGGTCACAGATCCTGGGACCTCCTGTGAATTTTTGCTTATCGGATTGGAATCTCTAAGTCTATTAATTCTGATTTTGATATCAATTTCCTGCCTATGCAATTTTCTCACAGTTTATTCCTAAATTTTTCAACTATCCTGAAGTTTCTCTGCAGAATTAGCTTGCTACCTTCCCTAAATTAAAATCAACCAATCAGAAGCAGACAGGAGGAGTATAGTTAGGAGCATAGTTTATTAGCAGTATTCGGTCTTTGCACTCCCATGTGGGTTTTGATGTGTTTGTCTCTCTTTGTGAAATTCTGTTTTCCATAGGTGCTGAAGTAATCTTCATCATGATGCAGCATAGTATAACAGGACCAACTAGATGTAATTATAAACTTGCAAATCTAAAGTCAAACCTGTCATGGAAATGAACTACCTCCCACTTTTAGAGACTTGTTAAACACCCACAACAGCGAGCAGTCAGTTGGCTATGTGGCTGGGAGCAGAGATGTCTCATCGTAAGCCTGTGACTGCCTCAGACCAAGCCTCTTTAACCTGTCAGTGACTCAACCTGCTTTTCTGAGATACTGAGAGAGGAACCACATTTGCAGGAAGGACATGTAACTCCCCTAATGAGGATCTGTATCAAACTAACTTCATATCTGAGCCTGAAACATGCTAGTAGATGCATGCTGGAGGCAAAAGACAGAGAGCAGGGAGAACCAAGTGTACTTAATGCCTTTTCTTCTGCTCCAGACAATGTGAACAGATGTGTTTATATTTTTATTAGACTTCTGGGAAAAGCACAGTCTGCATCTTGAGCACAGAGGCCATGGATACTACAGTCTCAAGATTATTTTCCCTTGGGAATTTGTGCTCTTTGTGAAGAGCCTCTGAAGCTGTTTTTCCACCACAAAAAGCCTTGCAGAAAGTTAAAAAGATGGTTGAGTGAGAGGTAAGAAAAAGAACACTTTACTGCATCCTATGTTTTCATGCTGCAGACCTGTGGTCTGTATGCCATCTTCAGCACGGCACACAGAAACCTGCTTTCCTCCCAAAGCTGTTTCTGTTGCCCTATGTACTGGGTTATGGCCAAATGTATTTGAACTGGCCAAATCCACTGATTACTGTTTAAAATTACATCCCGGAGGTCCTATTCTATTATGCATCATGCTGAAAAGTACTTCAGCAGCTATGGAAAATGGAATTTCACAAGGAGAGATAAACACATTAATCTTTAATTAATTAAATAATATTTTAAAACCTTTAATTAAGATTCTACTTAGACTCTCCCTCTTCTGAGAGTAGCTTGATTGTGCCAGACTTGCCATCCAGGGCAGTGTAAGTTACAGGTACTCAGGAAAACACTTTCATAAGAGGAAAGAAAAAAAAATGGGAGAAGATTCACAGGCTAGAAACAACTCACATGATGGAAGGTACTTATTATGGACCGTGGTGTACTGTAAGATGAGACAAGTGGTACATTCATGGTTATCCACTATTTTGATTCAGTTCTCCGTAGTGTCCTGGTTGATCTCCTGGTAAATTGGCTTCCTGAAAAAGGTGGTTGTAGGAACAAGAACTGTGCCTCCCCTGCATGCTGCCTGAGGCATGGGACAGATTGGAGATAACTTCTAGCAATAGCAGTTCTGCCTTTCTCTTTTCAACTGTTTGGCTGCAGGTCCCTTTGCCTGCAGAAGTTGGCTGAGGCTTGGAATCAAGCTAAGCGGAAGCAGACACCAGTTGCAGGAGAGAGACAGAAACAGCCTTCCCAGGCTTCCTAGTTACCTGACTTCCCAGATAGCCCAAGCTGTCTTGACAGAAATGGGTAGAGAAAGACTCCTCCCCCCACCTCAAAAAAAAAAAAAAAAAAAAAAAAAGAACCACTACATTTTTTCCCTTTAAATTAAATTATTAAACAAATTATAACCCTCATAACTGTTGTTTATCTGTATTATAATTTGAATCCAGGATGCAATAAATTGATATTTGAAAATCTGTGATTTTTCCAGAGGGTGAAAAAAGTCCATTTGTTAGATATTTCTTGGTCTTGATCTCCTTCAGAAACACTTGCAAAAGTGGTAGCCATACTACTAAAGAAAGAATGATTTTTTTTTTATTTTTTATTTTGGAAGCTCTGACTCTTTTGGCCCACCAGAGTTTCATAAGTCTTACTAAGTGTATGTTTAAGTTAATAAATAATACAGTTGTAGAAAACAATGCAACTGTAGAAAACAAGAAAAGAGGGTTTTTCCAAGCAACCCAATAACAACATTTTTACCAAAATTGTGCAGATGAACCTCGATTCACTGTGACATATCTTTCTTTGGTTTCACTTTATCAAGAAATATTACATAGATTTTCCTCGAAATTGTTCAAAACAACGTATATAGAAAAAAAGGAGAGATCTGACAAGAACTTGTAAAAAGCTTTTGAGTACAATATAGGACGGGATCTGAAAAAGATTGGATGGAACCACACCATAGAATGAGCAAGGAGTTAAATTTTTCATTTTCCATAAAGTCATTCCTCAATTTAAGGAGCTATTTTACCGAAAACAAGAATTGACTGCCAGCAAAACATCAACAGAAGCTGTGCAAAGGAGGGCAATTTGGGGGTTTGTCTTTGAAAAGCACATCTCTGAACAGCACATCAAAACACAGTAGTTCTGACAAAAAATTGTATGCATTTTTATTTGCTAGCAGAAAACTCCAAGCTTTTCTGTGTCACCTCCCTGAAAATATGCAGAAGAAAAATATGCAGGAAAACAGCAAGCTCAGATAAGAAAACTATCTGTCTAATGTCATACCTGGCAGATTGATGGCTGAAGAAAGCATTAGGCATTAGGATTCTAACCGAGCACCCAAATGAGTTGTGCTGAATTAGATAGAAAACGTTTAATTTTTAAGTACCATGACTTTTCTAATGAAGTAAAGCATTAAGCACAGGCAAAAATAAATAAATAAAAATCATCCATTCCAAATCCTTTAGTAACCTGTATGAGTAATGAGGAGAAACTAATTGTGAAAAGTGGAAATGATCATTTTTACGGAAGAAAGAGTCAGAGTGCTTCTGGTATGCATATTAGTCTTTCTGTTCACAGACAGCCCTGAGTGACTTAAGCAATACCTTAACAGCTCTGGGGCAAAGACCATTTCTTTGCTGCGTGTGCGTTGCAACTAGCACAAAATTCAGTCAATGCCCACTCAACAGAAGTTTTTCACTTCCTGCACTTATCCTTCTCCTCGTTGTGTAACTGCAGTATTCCTGCAGCTTTTATAGGGACACCCACTGGAGAGTCTCTGGCAGTAATAGCATTGCTGATGTCTATATTGTGAGAAACACTCATTAGCCAATAACAGAGGCTCAGGCAATGATCTCAGAGAAGTAACATTTTATTCGTGATTGCAATGGGGGGCATCTCACAAACAGGTAGGTGCTTGGGGATGCAATTTTCACACCTTTTATGCCCTGTTCCCCCACACTTACTTCCTCCCCTGGTTCCTCATTGGCTGAGTACTACAAGTTCACAAATTTTGCAATGCTTTTTACTAGTTTCATACAAATATTATAAACCTTTAATTCCTCCCTTTGTTATTCTTTTGCAACCTTCTTACTGTTTGTAATGGCTTTTTAGCCTTTTGATCATGTACACCCAGTCAGTGCTTTCCACTGAATATCAGTCTAGTACTTGTTTCCCCCCATACATTGCACAATCCCTGGAAGCAACATGCCTTGCATTCCCTGTGCTTATGTTACCAAATCTGATGAAAACAAAGAAACAAACAGACAAACAAAACACATTTTTGTTCCCATGTATATATGATTAATACTTGACAAATAAACTCTGTTTGTCATGGCAATGGCATGACCTTCCTAAAAGAGACATGAATATGATTCTTTAACTCCTGATGCTCACATGACCAATCTTAGTTCTCATAGCCACGGTAACTGAGGTCCATTCAGTCTCCTTTGAAATGCTGATTTTTCCATAACAAAATATAAAATAACAAAATGGTTGGGGTTAAAAGGGTCCTCTGGAGGCCATCTGATCCTACCCCCTGATCAAACAGGGCTGTCCAGAGCAGGTTTCCCAGGTCCATGGCCAGGTGACTATTGAATATCTCCGAGGATGGAGAATCCATAATCTTTCTGGGCTACTGTGCCAGTGCTCAGTCTCCTGCACAGTAAAGAAGTGTTTCCTGATGCTCAGAGGGAACCTCCTGCATTTTGGTTTGTGGCCCTTGTGGCTTGTGCTGTCTTTGGGCACCACTGGAAAAAGCCTGGCTTCCTCTTTTCTGCACCCTCCCTTCAGGTATTTATAGACATTGGTAAGATGCCACTGAGCCTTCTCTTCTCCAGGTTGAAAAATCCCAACTTTCTCAGCCTTTCCTCAGAGGAGAGATGCTCCAGTGCCTTAAAAACATTCATAGCCCTTCGCTGGACTCTCTCCCCTGTGCCCATATGTCTCCAGTACTGGACATAGTACAAGGGCCCAGAACTGAACTGCAGTACTCTAGAAGTAGCCTCACCTGTGCTGAGTAGAGGAGAAGGATCACCTCTTGACCTGCTGGCAGTACTTTGTCTAATGCAGCCAAGAATACTGTTAGTCTTCCTTGTGGCAAGGCCACGTTGCTGGCTCTTGTTCAACTTGGTGTTCATCAGGACGTCCAGTTCCTTTTCTCCAAAGCCGCTTTCCAGCAGTGCCATCTGCCAGCTCCCTCAGCACTAGTGGTTGCATCCCATCAGAGCACATGGACTTATCAATGTCCAGTCTGCTTAAGTATTCCCTAAACTGACTCTTTTCCACCAAGGGCACATCTTCCTTGCTTCAGCCTGTCAGCCTGGTCTATGGGACCTGGGGTTCCTGATAGCTGGTTTTGCTCCTAAAGACTGAGGCAAAGAAGGCATTCAGTACCTCAGTCGTTCCCCTGTCCTACGTAACTAGGTCTCCCGCTTCACGCAGCAATGGGCCCACATTTTCGCTAGTCTTCCTTTGTCACCGATGTGTTTGCAGAAGCCCTTCTCGTTGCCTTTGACATCCCTGACTAGATTCAATTCCATCTGGGCTTTAGTTTTCCTAACTCCATCCCTGGATGGTTGGACAATGTATTTCTGTATTCCTCCCAGGTTACCTGTCCTTGCTTTCACCTTCTGTACACTTGCATTTCGTGTCTGTGTTTGGTCAGGAGCTACTTGCTCCTCCATGCAGGCCTCCAGGCATTCATGCCTGACTTCCTGCATATTGGGATGGACTGTTCCTGAGCTTGGAGGAGGAGGTGATCCTTTTTCATGGGTTAACACTGGTAGGCAGCTAAACACCACACAGCCACTTATGCACTGGTAGTGAGAAAACTTGTAGTTCAACATAAAGACGGTTTAATAGGTGAAGCAAAAGCTGTATGCACAAGCAAGGCAAAATAATGAAATCATTCACTAATAAACACTCAGGCACTAGGTGTTTCATCCTGCAGTAAAATAAAAGTGCTTCTTTCCATCCTTCACAGTTTAATTGATACCTTGTGGAAAATACAGGCTTTAGAACATAAAGGTCAGCAGAGACTTTTCTTCAGGACAAAGAATCTGTATTTTGAATGATCCTTTTATCATTATTTGTCTTCTTCAGGCACAGCTACAATGACCAGTGCAATAAAAATTTTGTCTTTTGGTCTGTGGATTCCCATTTGTCTCTGTTTATCCACAAACTGTACAGACCTTCAGAATGGACCCGACTTGCATTTTACCAATCAAAAATAGCTTTTCCCTTCCTCAAATATTTTTTCTCTTTATTTTTTTTTCCATTTTTCTTTTCTTCTGAGTTGTAGAATGAAAACTGGAGAAAGCAGCAACAAAATTTCTGTAAAAGAAAAATGCCACTGCTGCTCAAAGCCCCAAATCAAAATGTTAATGATATTTATGACAGTGCTTCTCTGAAGAAATCATTTACATTTTCCATAGAGCTTTGAGTACAGAATGAGCAGTGACAGCTAGGTGGGAATCGTTGTATGGCACAGCACTGCATACCTGACACTAAAGTGGTCTCCATTCTTGTTCTCTCTCTGCCTCTCCCGTTTACACATGCCAGTGTGTTTTTTTTGTTTGTTTGTTTGTTTTCTGTCCCAAGACAATGTCCAAATCCTGCTCTGACAGTGTCCAAATAATTTTAGACCTTTGAAAGGTTTTAGACCTTTCAAATCCATCTGCTTTTTTGCTTCCACAGACTGACCTGCAGAGCTGCTATCATCACATCCTGTGATGTAGATGACATTATGATCTCCAGTAGATGACTGGCATTCAACCATTTTTTTCAATCAGGTTTTGAACTGATTTTAACAAAATGCAACTGAAACAAAAAAGTGAATTTAGATTCCTAAATCATGCCTACTTGAAGCCTTGTTTGGAATCTTCTTTTTCTGCTGTTTCCAGAACAGTCTCTGTTGTCTTACCCAGGATGTCCCTTTGTATTAGATTTCTGCCTTTTAAATGACATTTAGTTTATTTTTTTAAGGCTTATTCTTTTCCTAGACATCCCAGTTGTTCTACTTGTCATGTTAATGGGCTAGTGAAAATAACAAGATCTGGTCTCATTGTGCCCTATATTTGTGGGCACTTTGAGTGTCCCTAGGGATTTCTTTTAGGTAAATGACAATCTTTTCTTCAATTGTTTTTTATTGCTCAATTTATTCTTGATGAGATGAACTTTTTTACTGCTTTGGGATACTTCTACCATCTTCTCTAAAGGTTAGCCAGCTTACCAAGAGAAAAATAATGTATTTATGATTCTGTGGCTAATCCAAAAATATGGAAGAAAAATCCAGAGTAAGTCTAATTGCACAGGATTTTTCTATCTAAATCAAAACTCAGCTTCATTTCAATTGAGCATGTTCATATAGTTTTTTGATGTTTCATAAAGATTATGAATCATGTAAGCCTTTCACTAAAGCATTATTTCTCTGTCTATTAATTAAAGATAGGTCAAAAGATGCCATTTGTAAACAAAGGGTGCCTTTTACTTACAGTTAAGAACTTTTCTCTGGCTGAAAGCAAGAAGAAGAAGAAAGAAGAAGAAGAAGAAGATGAAGAAGAAGAAGAAGAAGAAGAAGAGGAAGAAGAAGAAGAAGAAGAAGAGGAAGAAGAAGAAGAAGAGGAAAAAGAAGAAGAAGAAGAAGAGGAAGAAGAAGAAGAAGAAGAAGAAGAAGAAGAAGAAGAAGAAGAAGAAGAAGAAGAAGAAGAAGAAGAAGAAGAAGAAAAGTTATCTTTTATTTTTCACAAAAACTTTTGTTAAAATTTACTTGATTTCTGTACTTCTTTTTTTTTTTCCTCATCACATTCTCTGTTCATGCCTTGTCTTTTGCCTAGTTCTAGTTACATTCTGTTCTTCTGTTCTGTCTCCATTTTGTCTATATGTGAGTATCTTTCTGCTGGCATGTGCACATTCACAAACCATCTATTACTCACATGAATGTGGTTTCCCATGGCTAATTTATGCAGTGAGCATTTTTCTCTGAAGTCCTATCTAGAGAGAAGAAGGTGGTGTGAGATGAGCTAGGTAAAGCACAAGGTCCTCCCAAGGTCTGAGGAGAGGTAGTAAACCTGCTGGGGAGATTTCAGGCAGTGATCGCTTCTCAAGGGAGCAGAAACCTAGAAAACTGCAATGAGCAAAGGATCTGAGGCATCAGTGGCTGGTGAGCAGTGCTAGGGACCCTCTTGGCTGCATGGGTTGGAGTGAGTCTTTAAGGGGGCTTAGCTTGGACTTTGGGAAGATGTGAGCCAGAAAGTGGGTACTCTGAAAAGGTACAGGGAGCCAGTCTTCCATGCTTGGATCAAGGATCAGTGGGTGGCTCTTAATTTACATCCTGAGACAAGGGCTTCATGTCATACAACAGCGAAAATGGGTGAAATCATTGCAGCCTTAAGCACACTGTTCATGTGATTCCTACTGTTGTATCCTTATGCATTTCTTGGCTTCCTGTCATTCTTACCTCAGTCACGTATTTCAGTGATAGAGTCTTACCTGTTGAGAAGGACCAGAAGTATCCTTAAGCTGTGAACTGGTTTAGAACTGATTTTGTGTGTAGTTGCCCTTCCTAATATTGCTGCAGTGACATTTTCCTCTCCATATAGGTGTTTGGTGGATACATACCTGTAAAGTGCAGCATGGAAAATATTCAGATGTGTTGCTCAAGAAAATCATCAATATTTAATTCCTACACAGACACATTCAGTTAGCAGTGTCCAGAGACAGAAATGTTTTTTTTGTTTTTGTTTTTGTTTTCTTTTGTTTGCCCTGAGATTTGGTTTATAATTATCCTTATAATATAACTCACGCTGAAGGAATTGAATTGGTCTTTTCTCTACTATTTTTAAATATTACATACAACCAATCAGCAATTAAACATTTTTCCTTTCTTTTAACAGATTACAACAAAATCCTCTTTTTACCTGTCAGAACCAGAACCAGGTCAATCAGGTTAGTCCCTCCCAGTAAATAGCGTACAGCTTTTTTTTTTTTCTCTTTTTTTTTTTGCCTTTTTTTTTTTAAGTGAAGGTTTTTTGGCTTTCTCATCGCACTGTGGATTACAGATATTCAAACAATCCCACTGTTTTTGAAATCTTACTGCAGACATTTACATTTGGAAATGAAAATCTTTTCTGGCTACTGTAAAGGTAGCTCAGAGAGTTAATATCTGATGTAGAAAAAAAAAAAAAGGAGGTAGAAAGAATTTGAATAGCTTAAGGGATGGCTAGGGATGAGGAAGCATGAAAAAAGGACTGCAGGAATACATTTTTAGACAGAAAAGAGGCTGAAAATTACATAAAAGCCTCCTGTGTCTAGGGTTGAACAGTTCCAAATGGAAGTAATCAGCAAAGAATTATGTCTACTTTTTTACAGATAATCCCAATGCCATTTTGTCCCCAGTTAGCACTAGCTGCATCTCAGGAAGTTTATTCCTAACAAACACTTGGCAATGTAATGCCTCACAGAAAGCTAACCTGAAGGAAAATGCTCAGTTCCTTCCCTTCCCTACAGCAGTCCCTAGAAAACCAGGTGCTGGAGGGGCTGTAGGGCGG
The DNA here is from genome assembly GCF_964211835.1 of Anser anser. NCBI lineage: Eukaryota > Metazoa > Chordata > Aves > Anseriformes > Anatidae > Anser > Anser anser. Next base: position 32,310,264 of record NC_139723.1, on the reverse strand, counting down.
AATGACTCTACAAGCAGCTGTCTTCTGTCTCACTTCCTTCCCCTCCCATTATTCTCAGGAGGGCTGTTGGCATGAACCCCTTGTAACCCATATCAGTCATGACAGCTTATTTCTGTGGTAAGGGGGCAGAAACAAGTTCCCAATTCTGGTAGACCTGGGTCTGGAAGGGGATACCTGTGTACAGCCTCATAGGAGATAACACAACCTGATAACAATCCTCATAGAAGTAGCCTTTTTGTTACTGTGGTCTAAAGTCCACCTGCAGTAACCTGGCTGCATTGCCTAGGAGGACTTGCAAATATTAATATGACTCCCTCATGTCATAGGGCAGTGAAGAATCTGGAAGGAATCTTAGCAGGCAGACCATTTCCCACCTCCCGACAGAGGTACTCACCAACATCTGCTGACTGGACAGTTCTTTTCCCAACACAGAATAGCAGGCCCCACTGTTCTGTGCAGAAGATAATTATGGCTGTGGCACAACAAACCCTTCAGTGAGGTGTTTGAAGCCTTTCTTGCAACCTCAGTGTCCATAGAAGAGCTGGTCTCAACTCCATAGCAGTGACATGAATTTCATAAATGTGTTTGCCCACAGGTATCCAGAGTTGATTGGTCCCACCTCTCTCAGACTCCTGTTTTGAGATGCCTCTCTCTACAAAGGAAGCTGGCATGAGTAATTTGGAGCAGACACCTGACCTTCAGACAGCTTCATTTGAATCAAAAGAATCTTCACCTGAGGAGATCTATAGCCAGGTAGCATTCAAAGAAAATCACTATCTGTCTTTTATTCATGGAACAGATAGAACACTGACTTTCATCTACAATGACTACCTCAATGCTTTGCCATGGCGTTGTCACAGAATTATGTTATATCCCCATTCCCTACTGGTAATTAATACCGTAATTAATACCATAATATCTTATGGATGTTCTCTACAGCTGCAAAGATATGTAATAAACAAACAAGCAAAAACAACAACAAAAACATGTGACTCAGGATCCTCAGGTCCAGCTCTGAGTTACATTTGAGCCACTTTAGGTAAATAAGGCATGAATAGCTTGTGGTTCAAAATGGTTTGAAAGGGAAAACTGGTTTTTGTAATTATCTTCACAAGGAGCACAGTTTCCAGAAACCTCCCAGATTTATGAAGGATTATTTCAAAGAGTTTTACAAGAACTTATCACAATAACATAGCAGCTGGAAATATAAATGAATAAAAAGTAACTTGTGAACATCGTTGCAGTGCATAGCAGTGTCTGAGGTGTTAACTCTTGCTAACGGGTAGTGGAGATCAGTAACTAAAATATTTACATCTAGTTGTGGACCTTTCCTGGCCTGGAAGCAGAAGCATATTTGTCTTATTTGTGATTTCTCCACAGTGGTGCCTTGTAGGCATTTCCTTCCTAACCTGCAAGTGTTGGAGATGATCCTGCTTAATCCCTGTTTTGTTGATGTTGTGATCCCCTTCTGTCACATCACCCCTTGCCCTTTGTTCAGCAACCCTGTCTGTCACTGGCTTCTGCCACTGGATAATTGCATGTCTTCAGCTGGACACAACTGGAGGCGACTGGGGGACACAAGGTCTTCTAACTTCTCTCAAATCCTATTTGCACATAGGAAATAATTCAGAGAAGTATTCATTTTCCTTGAAGCGTGCTGCCCCATACTGGACACACAATATTGCAGTTGTAGCCTTTTCCACTCTCCCAGACTGTACTTTCTGTATTCCTACTAACACATCCCACGAGAGGTTCAGTAGCATCCTGCTGCATTTTCTGTTTGTGAGCTAATGTCAGCCTCCAAACCCCTAACACTCTTATAGCCAGCTGGCTACCTTTTTTTTTTTTTTTTTTTTTTTTTTTTAGTAATGGAGCATTTATTTTTTTCCCCTCAAAACATATCACTTGACTCTGTGGCGTTTCATCATGTTGACCTCAGGCCATCTTTCCAATTTGTCAAGATAATTTTGAATTCTGATCCAGCTCTCCTGAGTGCCCCTTCCAGTTCAGTGTCACCTGCAAACGCTGTAAGTGCACTTTCCTCTCCATCTTCCCGATAATTAATGAAACAATTGAATAACATAAGGCTCAGGTCAGACCCCCATGGGAACCAATTTGCATCTCTTCCCACAAATGACAGTGAATCATCAATAACTATTCTGTCTTCTGAAAAACAAACAGACCATCCCCAGCCAGCTGTCTGTTTTCCTTAAGACAGTTCATCAGAGCCAGAGGTTCATTGTTTGCTAACAAGGTAGGTATGTGCAAGCTTACTGAAACTGGTAGGTATTGCTTCCAGTGGCTGCCCTTATATGCTAGGCCAGCTTCCCTATCCTTGACAAATGCCTACAACCTGTCCTTGTCTCCTTTTCATCCATTTAGTCCCAGATTCTGTTGTTTCTGGGAATGACATTATGGTGACTATATCACAGAAGATCTCTATGGTCTTTTTTTCCCCTATATGAATGTGGTGTATGTTTGTGTTTCAGTTTTCTGGGACTTCTCTTTTCCTCTACTAGTTTTCAGAAAAAGCAATCTTTGTCTGGTTCCTTGAGCACTCAAGGGTGAGTTTCTTCAGACTTGTCCAACTTTCCCAGTATTCTCATCCTGTTCTTTTCCTTACTCTGCCCCTTGTTTTTCTTGCTTTGTTACATTGTCTGGTCACCCTGGTGTACAAAAACTAGAGCAAAGAAAATGTAGAATGTTGTATTAACCATCGTACACTCTCTTTCCCCATGAAGTAACAGACCTATAATTTACTTTGAATTGTTTTATTGTACTTCTCTTGCTTTTTCAGGTGTCACATACCTGAAAATACCACGTTCCTCCCTTTTCATGTTCTGGTATGGCAGATTTTGAGTATCCATGATAACAACTGGAGCGTGTCTGCAGTTTTCTCCACAGCTGTGAGGATTTTTTTCTATGTACAGGAAATTCTATGAAAACCATGCTACTCCTGAAGATGGGATACCAATAAAATTGCAGACGTGATGTGATATAATGCAAAACTGTGAGGAACTGGTTAGTAAATGCTACATATTTTTGGTAGGGTTGTAAAGGAATGTCATAATACAACAGATTTCTGAATCAGGTGAAACTAGAATATCCCTTCACCATTTTGCATTCACTTCATGGCTCGCTTCACTTCACTGCATTACTATCCTCTGACAAGGATGTGGGCTAGCATAACTGGGGAGTAAGGAAAATAAATCAAGAGAACTTGGGGAATTTGGAGAAGACACTTTTCTGATGTTCCTCTTCCAGCATCTTGTTTCTAGGCTACGAATTGAAGTCCAGCCAGTTCACTAGGGATAATCACATCTTACTGCTCTCTAAAGGCATCTTAAATGGCTTAATGGCATAGGCATTTTACGTGTATCTCTGTATGGTGATGTTTGAGGCTAACACCTATTGCAAACTGTGAAACTTGAAGCATAAATTTTTAAGCAAAGTAATCTGAAACTGGAGGCAATTTAGGTTGCCATTTAAAGCTTAGTGTCTCTTTTCTTAGAAGTTCCCCTCCACTGGAATAAGCAGCTTGCAGTTCTGGGTACCCCTTCTATCTCCTTCAGCACTTCTCACCCTGACAGCTGGTACATCTACCTTCAGCAAGTTCCACACTATTTGTTTTGGTCCAGAGGGGCTAACGAAGAATCATAGCCTGTAACTCCTAGCTGTTCCTGCTTGGTGGCTGGGCACCTTCTTTTGCCCCTTCTGTAAGAGAAATAGACAGCCTGTGTGAGTCTCTGGTCCTGACTTTGTCCTTGGGCAGTAGTTACTGCTTTTCTGCAATCATGAAGTAGTTACTGCTTTTCTGCAATTCTGAGTGAAAAGGAAAACATCTTCTTCTTGCCTGTTGCCAGTAGTACTTTTCTCTTCCTCCAGTCTACAGCCCTTCAGGGTTTGTGTTCTTCCTTTTCTCCTCTTTTCTTTTTTCTCTTTCTCCTTCTCTTCCATTATTCTCATGGTTGCCATCAAGGCTTTATGCAGAGGAACTGTAGTACTACTAAATCCAAAGCAATCAGATGGAAAAGTACCAAAAAGGAAAAACTACAATATCATAACATAAACAAAAAGAAATTATTCTGGAAATGTTCTCTTCTCACTGTGTTGTTTATTCTTAATGTCCATGAATACAATTTTCATTCCAGGTTCCCCAAGGACAAATTCACCAAGTATACTTCAACAGTAAAAGAATAAATTTACAAATCAAGCATATTTCAGAATTAAAAAGAGTCCTGCCTTGTAGGTTAGGTACATGTGGCACTCTCAGAATCTCTTTAGCATCACACTAGAAGTGAGATGTTGTTATTAGAACAATAAGTCCTATTGGAAGAGGAGTACGGTTTCCAAGGTAAAAACAAAACAAAACAAAACAAAACAAAACAAGACCATCTTCAGGAATTTGTGCTTACCTGAAAAATATTATTGTTTATAAAAAAAAAGAAGGGAGAGGTGGAGTCACCATCCCCTGGGGTGTTTAAGGAAAGGTTGGATGTGGTGCTTACAGACAAGGTTTAGTGGGTGATATTGGTGGTAGGGTGATGGTTGGACCAGGTGATCTTGCAGGTCTCATCCAACCTTAATGATTCTATGATTCTAAGACTTGAAACATTATTTTCAGGCTTTTTTTTTTTTTTTTAGAAGATTTACTTTAATTCTAAAAGGTTTAAAAAAATAAAAAATAAAAATAATTAAAGCTGTTTATTTCTTTGTCAGGCTCCACACACACCAAAAACACAGCTAAAAATTGCCTGCCAGCCATTTTTTGACTTAAAGAGTAGAAAACAGAAGGGGAATGGAATAGTCCTGCAGTTCCACCCTATCTGCCTCTGCAACTGAACTAATGAGAGGGGAGTCTTGCACATCTCTGATTGTGTGCATGACACAAACATATAGAGAAATCCGACACGTCCTTCTTGTGAACACTTTATCTTTCACACCAAACAGGTTACCTCTTTGTATGCAGTTTGGTACAGAGTTCAGATCATGCTAGGCAATTTATGTGGAGCTTGAGGAAGGCCCTCCAGAGCACTGATGTGGTTAGGATGTGATACTAATGGGTGGTGAGTAGAGAATATGGTGCTTCAGACGTCTCTTAGGAAAGATGATGGAATGGCAGGACTCTGGAGACAGCTGTGGCTTGTGATAAAGGAAATCACTGATAAAATGCCAACGAAGTGCTCGAAATACCAAGTTCTGAAGGGGGTAGGGCTAGAAGAACCAGCATTTCCTAGGGAATGTATGGACCTAGTCATGAAAACTTCATTAATTTTACAGCTGTTTATTTATTAGCCCTAATGAAACACATCCATAAATAAGTAAAATTAAAAGGGAGTTTGGGGGTGTCCTTAGGAAGATACTAACAAGAAGGTAATTAAACTACCTCTAACTCAATTCTGTGCTTCAGCTAACACAAAAGAGAAAAAAAAAATGTTTCACGTCCTTGGTCTGAAATGGGATGAAATATATGCATTTTTGAGATGGAAGAATTGAAAACTTCAGACATTTTAGGCGTTCAGTTTTACAGCAGCACTGTTTACATTTACTAATGTAAAACTGATTTTGAATGAAGAACAGATTTCTTCTTGTGCTAAATAATTTGTTTTGACATCTGAAAATTTTTCTGCCTTTCCTTGTGAAAGAAATGTTATTGAAAAATTCTTGACCACGTGTAGTTAAAAAATAGTGAGATGACTTTCTTATTCTCTTACATAAATTCCAGTTAAAATATTATCCATGTATGTTGTCTTTGAGCACTGTGTTCCTCCTACTGACATAGCATAAATCACCATAATTCCCCCCATCTCTTGATGGTGCAAGAACAGCAAAAATGAGAGGTCAGGGAGGCAGTGTGTCAATATCATCACATCAGGACGTAGCAAAGAGGCCTGTTTTCCAGACGGCAGGGTTGGTCCAAGAGAGTGAAGTGCTGACACGACTTTAATCAGGGATTTATGCATAACACTGATAGCATAAAGAGGCTGTTATATATTGGATACACGGTTGAGTCTTGCTAACTGTTTGTGGTGAGAATTGGTAAAAATTGTGCAAATTAACCATAAATCATCACTTTAATTTTAAATACTAATGGCAAGAGTAGGAAATAACCAAACACAGCTCTACAATCTTATCACATTTTATTTTCTGGAAGTCAATGAAACGAAAGGTTTGAAAATGATCTTGGAGCAGGCTGAACCCTATGTAAAGTGTGCTGTAAATCACTGTGTCCCAGCTGATGTACCAGATGTAATGGAACAGCCGAAAAACTTTGCAAAAAACAACAAATTGTTTTCCTTTCTGTCACATCACCACTGTTGCATTCTTGTACGTGGGAGAAGGCAGGCTCTGGCCTTTGGATCATTTCCTTTATGAAACATTATGAGGGCCATTTTTGCATTTTTTTAATGATATGGAGTTCTTGTGTTAACTTTTTGTGTTAATGGAGCTGCCTGGAAGAATCTCCTTTCCAACAAAGTTAAAATATTAATTTAAAAAAATAAATAAATAAATACTGTTTTTTGTTTGTTTGTTTGTTTTGCTTTTGTTTTGTTTTGTTTATTTATTTATTTTTAATAATTCTTTAATGAAATTACTATTTGTATCTTCTTTTTTCTTTCTATTTTTTTTTCTTCTGTCAGTTTTCAGTGGGGAATTTCATTTTGCTGCAGCTTCTGAGAAAAAGAAATTTCTGACTGGCAAGTTTCCTCACTGAAAAAGACAGAGAAAAACCTCGCATGGAATGAAACATTTACCAAAATAAAGCTGAAATATTTACTAAAAGAACAAGAACACTGTTGCTGTTACTGAAATAATTCAACAGGCACATTCCCTTTCCCTATTCTTTCATCTCGTCAGAAAACTCAGAAGGGAATGAGAAGTATTGTGAGAGAATTCTCACTGCCTCTGAAAAGCTTCTTCCTACTTACTCCAAAATCCAGAAAATGTTTTTTTTCTAAAGTCAACATTGCAAATGAATTCAGAGCATTCCAAACATATTGTCATTTCTGGGATAAATCTCACAAAGTGAAAGGACCTACACTGGGATTTAGTCTGTTGTGCTAAACCAAACTACCTGTGGTGATAAGGCAGCAAATAATTCATGTACTCACCAGTTTTGTATAAGGTTTTTGGGAATAGTGCAGGCTCTAGTTTGTTTTGGAAGAAGTAATGGGTTCTGAGGAGGAGATCTGTTGTGGTTTAACCCAACAGGCAGCAAAGCACCACACAGCTGTGCGCTCACTCCCCCTGCAACGCACATACCCCACCCTGCCACAGCGGGATGGGGAAGAGAACTGAAAAAAAGAAGGGTGAAAACTCATGGGTTGAGATGAAGATCATTTAATTGTGCAGAAAAGGAAGGGGAAATAATGATAGTAATAATAGTGATGATAAAATAATATACAAAGCAAGTGTGTGCAATTGCTGACTGATACCCAGCCAGACCCTGAACAGTGCCCCTGCCTTGCACCACCCGGCCAACCCCCCAGTTTATTGCTGAGCTTGACACCACATGGCATGGGACATCCCTCTGGCCATTCCGGGCCAGCTGTCCTGGCTGTGTCCCCTCCCAGCTCCTGGTGCACCCCCAGCCTCATCGCTGGCAGGGCAGTGTGAGAAGCTGACAAGTCCTTGGCTATGTGCAAACACTGCTCTTCAATAGCTAAAAGATCAGTGTGTTATCAACATTGTTCTGATCCTAAATCCAAAACACAGCATCAAGTCAGTTACTAGGAGGAAAATTAGCTCTATCCCAGCCAAAACCAAGAAAATATCCACACCCTGTTCCATAACATCTGTGTTATTCTCCATTCCTACACTTCCAATACATCCCAATTAATCACCACTACCTTTCCCATCTTTTGATATATATACACATACAGATATCATTCCCTTATTCTATGGGTCATCCCTCTGAAAAATCCACTGAGTTTGTTTAGCCCATGACTTCAGGCTCTATCTGTCATAATAGCCCTTCAGGGCAGGAGAGATGATGCGTGGTGCTGGATGGCTGCATGCTGAAGCCAGTTCTGGTCCCATCACAGCCGCACTTTGCTCGCTTCCACCAAATTTCCTTCATCATTAATCTGGGTGACTCTTAACGTACTACCATTGATATGGCACGTAACAACCACAGTAGTGGTGACATGTAGTATCTTATAGCAATTAACATCATACAATTCAAATCCTTGGCTATTCTCACCCAACATCAAATCCCCTTGGGAAGTCCCCACAGGACTTCACCATTCTTCTGCACTAAACACCAAGTGCACCCAGGTCCTTGAGTAAAAGCAAGTCCGTGGATGAGTTTGCTTTTCCTCGATGCAGGAATAACCCAGACTGTCTTTCCTGACCTGTTTTTATGTGCAGTATAGGAGCTTTATCCCCTTCTACATTATGTAAAAGTTTTGACTGGGCCAGCTCAGTTGGCAGATCCCCTAGATCCAAGTTGGCAGATCCCCTAGATCCAAGCACATCCCCTAGGTCCAGCCTTTGAAAAGAAAGCTACACCTCCAAATGCCACAGGAGGGTTCAGGAAATGATTTTTTGGCACCTACAGCTCTTCGTGTAGTTCTCTGACTTGCCCCCAGAGACGGGCTGAGGGAAACCTGAAAGTTATTTGGGTCAATATGTCATTACCACAAGGTGACTTCTCTTGTCCCTCATTTCAGCCTCTACTGAGGACAGCACAAACATTTGTACAGCACTTCTGTATCTGGAGAGAACACTCCAAGGCTTTGCTTCTTTTGCTTGGTATTATACACAGGATATGCCCTGGGACTGGAGGCTGGCAGACAGCCCATTCAGAAGCCTTGATGTTTTGGGCCTATAAGATCTAGCTGTATGCCATGCAGGAATCAGTGAATAATTACCCCGTGTTGCTTCTTGCCTGTATGAAAACTAACTCCCAGGGTGCAAAATGGACTCACCAGCTCAACCTTCTTCCACTCTGGAAATGGAAAGTGAAAGCAAGCTACCCAGGTGTTTTTTCTCCGAGCCACTTCTTGCTCCCAGCTCTGCTTTAAGCAGATGCCTCTGCAGCCAGGAAGCCTGAAGTGAAGCAGTGGGAGACTTGGCATGACTTTGAACTGGGAAGCAGACATCCCACTTGGCCTGCAGTGCCCCTCTCAGGCAATGCAGGATCCCCGAGATGGTTTATTATGCTGTGCAGCTGAGATTTACAAGAATGAATATCTGATGGAGTCTTTTTGTGTGAACTAATGTGATTAATTCATTTGGTTTGCAACTAAGCCTGGCACAGGTCCTCTGAGACAGACATCTTAGAGAGCTCTTTCCTGTGAAATTCTGCAATGGTGAGTCACTGGGGAACCTAGCAAGAACAGATGCAGACAGCAGTTTCTTATACTCAGCTGTGTTTCCACAATATTTTTGTTTAACTTTACTTTGATGTAGCAGGTTGCTTCTTTCTGTTTATTAATTTTTAGAAGAAATATACGGAGGGCTTAACCTGAAGAGCGCTTTCGGAAGCCTCGTATCTGAGCAGTTCCACCTTGATATAAGAACTGGAAGAAAATAGATGGGTTTGAAGGAAGTACCCATTTAGATTACTGTCATAACCTCGGTGAATGGTGATAGACTGACACCTGTACGCATCCCTGGAAACAAGAGTCTCAGCAAACAAGGAACTGGAAGACTTCCTAAGCTGAAGTGGAGATGATTAACACTCTAAAGCCTGTCAGAGCACAGACTGCAGAACCCCGAGATGTCTGACACTGGGCCTGCACCATGCTCTCAGCCCACTGCTGGTGGCAGCCATATGACCAGGTGGGCTGCCAGCTCCTGAAAGACTGATGAGAGGCTGACTGGGGGCTGTTTGTGCTGAGTGCCCTCCTGCACAGCTCAAGGCAGTCTGTGCTTCAGCAGTCCCTGTGAGAAGGAGCTGGGAGACTGTCTGTACTCAAAACATTTTGCTAGTACTTCTGTTGTGGGACTGGGCTCGCAAAAAATCACAGCTGCAATCCCCAACTCAGTTTGCATTAGCTTAAACCAATTTCAGACCAAGGTCAGTGAGATTTTTCTGTCAATGGAAAACTTCACTTAGCCTAACAGGCTGGGCCAACTGGTTGCCAAAAGCAAACTATATCCGCAAAGCCCCCCTCCAGTTCTGCTTTTAAGCAGATAAACTCACAGATGGATGTCTTATGCCATTTTTTGTTTTTCAAATTTCATCAAAAAATCTGTTTTCCTTAATTTATCAGGAACTCCAACTTTATGTTTCCAAAGACAAAAGCAGATAATGGGTGGTTGCTCAGGGAAGGGACTTGCCTTATGCCACAACTCTACTTCTCTGTACTGAAACATGAGAGCAATATACTTCAGTGCTTCTGCTGGATGTGTCTTGTGCATGTAATGCTGTAAGGGTCGAAGGATTAATTATATACTGTACAAGATGAACTAAGCAATGGATTTCCCATGAGTGTTTTCTAAGTACCAATTATTACAAAAGCTGGGTATTTTAAAATTATTTTTGCAATTTTATTTCCTGTACAGTTATTAACCTTTTTGCTCTGTACCATTATTAAAATCACTTGTAAAAACTGCACCCTTGCATCCAGCTTTTGTTGCAATGTTGTTCATCCTTGTTAGTCAAAAAAGAGCAAATTAATGAATGGGAACACAGGATGTTAGCAAAATTCCTTAGCCCTGGGAGCTGCACTAGAGAGCTCTGCATGAGAAGAGAGAAACTTCTGGTTAGTAGCCAGTGCTAAACAAAGATTAAGGAAATTGTTCTCCCTAGTTGTTAGCTGGGAAGGTCCATGCTCTGGCCCACTGCATAATTCAGCGTGGCTTGATTCAATATATGCCATTTGAGCAAACTGACAGGGGGAAAACGTAAAACTTGAAGCAAAAGAGGCATCTGTACCAACTATTGAATTGAAAATGTTATCCAAGCCTGGTGTCTCACCCAGCCTCTGAAGCTATGGTGATGTTTTTATCAATGGTAACAGCTCTGAAAAGTAAAAGGCAGGCTGAGAAGTTTTGGAGAGGCTGAGCTGTCCCTCTCCATAGTTTGTAAGCCCCAAAACTCCCACCTGTAATCTGTGCACACATCAATTTTCCCTGGTTTTTACTCCTGAAGTTTTGCTCTCACCTACATTTTCTTATTCCCTGTGCTGTGTGACCTCAGCCACCCTGCACACTCTGAACAGACCTTGCAGTTCTTCATTAAATCTGTGGCACCTGCCCTTGACTTCCTGCCTCCTAAGAAAATTTCTCATGATTTTCTTCTACCTTTACCAGCATCCTTTTTATTGCTCACTTGTCTACTGCCAATCTTGCAGGCTGTTTCCTTTTCCTCAGCATTTTAGTGCATCATTTGCAACCTTTATTCCAACAGGAATTTTCTTTCCATTTCTCTTCCCTTCTTTATTTCTACTCAATAGGTTCACTTAAAGCAGATTTTTGTTTTGATTTGTTTTGTTCTCATGAAACAACAATGATTTATCATTGTCAGTGACTCAACACAAAATTTCTCTAAATCTCCCAAACTCTTCCAAAGACAGTTTACATAAAGACTGTGATATGCTGGATGTGCAGGTTCCCTTCCTGGTGTTCCAAGATGGCTTGTCCCAGTTATTTAAAGTTTCTCACCTGGGAAATCTGACTGCAGGGTCTTTACCTTGCAGAGGAATACAAAGCTTTTGTTCTCATTCTAGTTTTGCTTCCAAGTATGTTATTATGAGTTAGGAGAGTCCCGCACACACCTAGAAGGATCAGTATCAATGTCCCTCAGTGGAGTTCATCAGGGAAATTGTTCATGAAAGCTCCTGTTTTGCATGAATGTGGCAAAGCAAACAGACTCACTTGACGTCTGCAGTTTCACAATATCCAAAGGGCCATACCCTGATATCGAAGAAGATGGTGTGCTTCACCTCAGAGAGCAGCAGTCTTACCTGAAAATTTGTGTTTTGTCCTGCCAAGCTGCTGATGGATCAAAAGATTCACCTCTCCAAAGAACCTCCTGGTTTCACAGGAATACAAGCATACACATTACCAGGCAGGAGGAAGAGAGACCATTCAGAGGCAACACAGAAATGCACGGTTGCCATCAGTTTGTCTGTGCTAAAGGCAGGTTCTGTCACATCCAGTACTCACAGAGGCTTTATCCTTTGTCAGAAGCTTTACTTAGCTTCTTCCCATCTTGGGAAGATCACACTGTGACTAAGTATTTCCCACCAAAAAAAAAAATGTTTTCCTTCATTAGAATTTTCTCCTCAGAAGTCTTCCTGGTCTGCTTGAACACAAATGTCAGGGCTAAAAAAGATTGTCAGGTTCTATGTGAGGGTGTGGGTTCAGACCAGACCTTACTATTTGATTTCTTATTTGACCATAGTAGGTTAGAAAGCCTAAAAACCCAGGAGTACTGAAGAATCTGTTCTGACTCAAATGTGACCAATAATTTTGTGGTCCCTGGTGTCTAGAGACCCTGCAGTTCTTGAACAGGAGCCAGGCCCAGTCTCCATGTCCAGCTTTTCCACATTCATTTGCATGCAAGGCTGTCTAGCCTTGCTTGAGAACTTCTTTTTAGTCTATCTATCTTGCGCATTAGGCAGGAGTTCCTGACTTGATTGTCTGTTCTGCTACTCAGAAAAGCCAAGAGAGGAGTTCGGCACCACCAGCTGATCTTTTCACTATGACCCTTCTAAAAGATGACAAGAGACAGCCCCAAGGAAGAAAAAGAACAAGGCACAAACAATTAGGCAGCCAGAACCCTACTTTTATCACGCAGAGAACAACTCTCTTTTATACCTGTGCCTTGTGAGGGGCAACAGAGATCAGGATAAAGCAGAAGACACGTGAAAAGGCCAAAGGAATGGGAAACAGCACCAAATTAACCTGAATGCTTAAGGCTGTTAGTTGTTTGTAACCTCCTGCTTAATACAACCCTCCTTTGGGTTCCAGGAGTTCCCTGTGTTGCTTGAACGTAGTTCCTGTCAATGCAGCTGGTGCTCCAAGGTTCTGGGAAGAGTATCAGATGTGACAGTACCAGCCAAAATGACTGCTACAGCATGTTGAAGACAGAAGGAATCAGTTCCCCTGGTTGGTACTGATGCACAGATGGAGCAATAACGAATGCCCACGTCGGGAGAATTCCTGAGCTGCACCGAGGGGAGCTGCAAGGGGTGGAGGAATAGCAGAGGAGGAGGAAGGAGGGAGAGAGATAAGCTGTCTGATGCAGAAATGTGACATATAACCCCTGAGTCAGTTGATCCATCTGAAATAATTCCTGGGCTTTCTGAAGGCAGACCTCGCTGTGTCTGGAGCCACATGGGTGAGGAGCAGTGCTGAACTCAGTGCCCCGTATCACACAGATGAAATGTAACAGAGGATTAGCTAGTGTTTCACTGGAGGTACGGGGGATAATTAATCTTCAAACTCTCAGCCTGGTGTGACTGTGCTGGCAGACTATGACGTATGCCAAGAAAAGCAAATTCCTGCTCTGTTTTCTTGCTAATGAGCAAAGACATTTTCACCCTAACACTTCAGCTAACTTCTCACAGGCTATGATTTTTATTTTTTTTTTCCTGTGGATGTTTTTAAACAACACAGGCTTACTAAAACACAAAGCTTAGCACAGGAATGTTTCTTGGTTCCAGATTTTAATTGGTCAACCCTTGGAAACCAATTAACTGATTTTTCTTGAAACTTCTCAGATGACTCAAATTCTATTCACAGACAGAGGGCTGAAAATATAGCTTTTTTTTTTTTTTTTTTTTTTTTTTTTTTTTAATCCTTACAATAAAAACACTGAAATTCCTTTCCTGAGGCGCAGAAGTGAATATAGCTTTAACCATGACAGTACAGTAGTAGAACCATTGCTAACAGCAGATTACGAAGAGCGGAAAACTTTTGAATGTTGGTCTTGTTAATTTCTGAGCTTAAAACTTCCTGAGGGTAAGAAACATAACATCTATGTCTAGATTCCAGTGTCATTGGGTTAATTTACTATGCCTTATGAAAACTTCAGCTATAACTTTGAGTGTAGCTGAGCAGTGCAAATGACCATAGATAGCATTTGATGAGCAGTGGAGTATTTGGCCTAGGTGTTTCTGTCACTGTAAAATCTTTCTGTGAAAACTGACAAACAAAAACCACATTCATCAGATTCAGCCATCCTTTCATATCCATGTGCAAGGTGATCTGTTGCCCGTAGTATTGAAAAGACTTAAGAAGGGAAAGAATCGAGGAATTCTACAATCAAATTTTTAATTGAGCAAGAAAACCACACATGAGGTAGATCAGAAGGACTGTGATAGACAGATGGTTTATTTTGCAAGGTGATTTTGTCAAAGCTGAGGTTTCTTCTCTCTTGCAAAACTTAATGGTCCTTTGAATACATCATTTCTTCAAGGAAAATGCACTTATTGTCTTATAAATGCATTACTCAGTGTTTCACCTTACCTACAAGGGCCATGGATAAAGAAAGCACTAATGTGAAATGGTAACTTCATGTTACTGTTTATAAAAATGCCTACAGGCAATAAAACCCATTCAGAATGGCTTTCCTAGGCTGTAATTTCCAAAGCTACCTAAAAAAAAAAAATGTTTTTTTTTTCCTGTTTACTTGGCATGAAAAATCTCTTAAGCTTCATTCAAAATCTCAGTGCTGTCACTCAGAGACAAGGTGTGACGCAAGGTGAAGATGAAGCTGAACATTACTGTAAGATGGAGGTGGACTGTCACTCTTTCTCACCACATCTGTAAGTAGGAAGTGAGAGTGTCACGTGGAAGCACTGAGAGTACAAACACAATTTTCTTCTGTTTATGGGAAGAATGTAGAACAAGAGAAATCTTTTTTTTTTTTTTTTTTTTTAAGGAAGAGTAGCGAGATCACTGCTCTGCATGCAGTCTGCTAAAGACAGGTTAACAGGTATACATATGCAGCAGTACCCAGTTTTCAGTAGACAAGTAACTAACTTTAGGGTACTGTTTTTCAGTGCTCTTGAGCAAGCCACTCAGTACTGAACACTTTCTCCTTTCAAAACTCAACCTGGAGCTCTTTTCACTTTCTGGCTGCAAGAGTCTGAGACCAAGGCCTTAGAAAGCAAAGAGCTCTGTCCATTGTCCATCACACCTTTGTAGATTTGGAGGGGTTTAGAGTCCACCCATGAAGACAGGCTCTTCTTGAGCGCTCTTTTAGCCTATGTAAAACTGTAAGGAGAGGGGTGGGAGAGGCAGGACAGATGTCCAGGAGTGAGACTTCGCCAACTAATGAACATAGCAAGGAGCTTCTAAATTCTGTTCTTTTTGTCTCAGTCCCAAAGCAGAGAACGTTTCAGCTCTGTTTTTTCCAAGCATAGGGTTTGTTCACAGCTGGGTGCAGGCTATACATTTAAGCACAAGCAGGTCATGCATGCCTCTTCTGAGCATAGGTTCCTTGTCAGTGCTAATCAAAGCCTTCATAATGTTTTTCTAAAATAATGACCTTTGTCAGACAAAGAAAATATCCTTCCCTCTGATGATGCTAAGACACTTTAAGTTGCTTTTTGCCTTTAACATTTGCCCTTCCTATAGCTCTGGTGTAAGTTTGATGTGGCACATGCTGCGGAGAATCATGTTGGTCTGCATCTTTCTCCTGGGGAAATTCTGTCTCTGCTGTGCCTTCTGCAGCCAGCTTTCTCCTAGCAGATCTGTTCAGACGATTGATTGAGCATGACTCATTCTAAAAATACATTGTTTTTAAAATCTTCTTGCAAATTCAAGATGATTTAATAACACAAATATATCACTGTGGCAAATATAATTAAAAAAAAAAAAGGAAAAAAGATTAAGCCAATGTCTTTACTAAATGATATGAAGTGACTTTCAACCATTATGCAATTAAATGATGTCAACATTTGCTAACCATTTTCCTGAGAAGAACAATTAGAATAAAAGCTCCTCCAAGGATAACTCAGAACCTGCAGAAAATGTTCTCATCTGTGCCAAAACGAAATCCTTTAAGTTGCAATTTAAAGCTCTAGTTTTTAAAGTACTAGGGGACTGACGCTGCCTTTCTGTGGGAGAAACCCACTCAGGTTTCTAAGAGGTAAATGCCCCTGTCTGAATTAGTTTTCACATGCTCAGTCTGTAGTGATTCATTGCAACCTTGGAAAGTTGTCTCAGACACGCGTGCTTGGGCACAATGCTGGCCTCACCTTGGTAGCATCCGGTGTTGGTTTGACTTGAAGAGCTCCTCCTTCTTTCATCTGTCATGGAGTGAAAACTGAGCACAGGCACTGGCTGGGGCAGAACTGGCTTATCCCTCACTGCCTAGCCCAGAATGATACTGGAGCAAAGTTAAATCCCCACCAATTTAGGATTGGAGGAGGGGAAGACCACCAAAACAAAACAAAACAAAAACAAACAAACAAAAAAAACCCACACTGCATTTTAGAAAGCTTTCAGGCTTTATCTTATGAGGAGGCAGGGCTCAAAAGGGACTCAGCAAGGCCACATAGTGGTCCAGAAGGCCTGGAGGGGAAGACGTACGAGGAACGGCTGAGGTCACTGGGCCTGTTCAGCCTGGAGAAGAGGAGGCTGAGGGGAGACCTCATCACAGTCTACAACTTCCTCGTAAGGGGGTGTCGAGAGGCAGGAGACCTTTTCTCCATTAACACCAGTGACAGGACCCGCGGGAACGGGGTTAAGCTGAGGCAGGGGAAATTTAGGCTCGACATCAGGAGGGGGTTCTTCACAGAGAGGGTGGTTGCACACTGGAACAGGCTCCCCAGGGAAGTGGTCACTGCACCGAGCCTGTCTGAATTTAAGAAGAGATTGGACTGTGCACTTAGTCACATGGTCTGAACTTTTGGGTAGACCTGTGCGGTATCAAGAGTTGGACTTGATGATCCTTAAGGGTCCCTTCCAACTCAGGGTATTCTATGATTCTATGAGAAGTCAGTCTGGTGAGAGCTGCTGAGCCAGGCTATGGAGTGCCCAGGTGTCTGCTCTAAGTGCAAGGACGAATAGCTTTGAGCAGTGCAACCAATGGGCATGTCAGATTGGTATCCCATGAGCATCCTTCACCAAATTTCCTTTCTGAAGGAAGCTCTGCAAAATGATGAACAATTATAACGCTTTACCCGATTAGAAGCTTAGAGCAAGCAATTACTAGTGGCAGATACGAACAGTATTCTTTACCTCCTTAAACTTACGCTTATTTTTATTTCAGGTAATGATTGAAGAGAGGCATGGAAGAGTGCTCTTCTACCAAACTCCTCCATCAGATATGTTATGTAGTGAGAACAAAAATACCATGAGGTCAAATGTAGAAAAGCTGTAGAAATGAACTTATCCAAGGATTACAAACTTTGGAGAGGGTTTCAGTTTCCTGTTATTTTACCTTAATACCATATGCATAAATTTGTAAATGATTTCACACTCCTGGAGTTAATAGCACAGAAAAAAAATTAAATAGAAATTGATTACTGAGAGGAAACATTTCAGTAAGCTATTTTCTATCTGTAAGCGTTCTGCAGCCTCATAAACTCAACAGCTTTTCCATTACTGCTTTCCCACTCCACCCCATACTCCACAGCCTGCTAACTTGTGATGCTGTCTTTGCTGTGCAGCTCTTCAGCTGTGTAACTCTTTCAGTTTAGTCTGGTATTGTCACCAAATTTCAAGAGCACTATTATTTCTCTATATGCATCACATTTTAATGCATGACATGTAGTCAAAACTCATTACTGCCTAAGATTTAGCAATAATTTTTTCACTGATTCTGAATCTCTCCTTTTGAATATATATGTATATACTTAGTGCTATTCATTAAAGACCTAAATTTTCCTCTCTTTTTCTATTTTTACAAACTTACAATTTTTTTTTTTACAAATTCTGCATATAACATAAAGACGAGAGAATAACATTTCTGTAGATCTGCAAGCATGCTCTTGAACATTTTACCAGCTCTGCAAGTTTGAAACCTTTTTTTTTTTGCATTTATAATTAATGCAAATTTCAGATACGAGGCAGAAATCTATAAACAGCCTCTTTCTGATAGTTCCTGCAGATGGAAAATTTCTTGGAGTCTCTGACAGCTGTTTTCTTCTTGCAGGAGGAATCTAATAATTAATCCATGCCATAGGATTTAAACCCCCAATTTCTATTGATTTTAATTTATTTATCAAGTTTAGCTCTATCATGGTAGCTTGCCTCTGCAATGTAAGTATACATCTATGTGATGATTTATATTCTGGGAGCATCTCAAGATTGCAGGCAGCTGAAGCCTCAGTAGCAGCTGGCACTGTACAAAACATTGTTGTGAAATTTCTAGCTTCCATGTGGAAGGTACAAAAAAAAAAAAAAAAAGAGTCATAGAAAAGCTTCCCTAACTCCTAGTCCGGTGACACAATATACTTGCTTCTGTCCAAGCCAATGACACTCTAGCATCCTTCCTTTGGGATCCAGTTTGACACCACTGGAATGAGCCAGTTGCCCATGACATGATGAAGAGTTTTGTCCCTCTTTCACTTCTGTGCTCACCCATTTCACTTTGGTCTCAATCAAACAGTATTTTGAGAGGTGGGGTATTTTACTGTCAGATGAGAGACCAAATACTGAATCTTTGTTGTATTCTAATCATACCTTTTGCCAGCAAGGTCTCAAATCCAAGAAAATGTTGGTGGAAAAATGAGCTCTCATCTCAGGTTTGCTACTCTGTAAGCAAGCATTTACAAGCCAAGAACACAGCGCTTGTGAGGTATCTTTATGTAGTTTTTTTTCAGGCTGGAATATTGTGTCTAGCATTAGACTCCGTGTGTGCTTGCATGTATCTGAACATTTTCAGCTAGTTTCACACCCAACAACAGCTTTTTCTCCCAGAAATGCCATACGCCTTGTGGGCTTGCTGGGCAATTTTAATCGGTCAAACTCACCCATAGCCCGTTTTGACAATTACTGTCATCTGCAGCTTTATGTTAGCCCTCCAGCATTCAGGCAGACAGTCATGTCCTCAGTAAGGGAGGGAGGTTTTAAAAGCAGTGTTTATTGCTGCGGGAGTAGTTCCTCCACTGCTCCCATCAGCTGTAATTATTAGTTTCATGCAGTCATTTGACAGTGACAAAACCACGCTTGCCTATAGGTTTTCATCTACAAAGCTATGATTATGATTAAAAGCAGACCTGGTTTGTTGGCTTCTATTTTTTTTTCTTTCACTTTTGCCAAATCTGAGAAATATTTTTTTTTTATTATTTTTTTTTCAGTTCTGATGAGCTGTAATGCCACACTTCAAAGTAATGCCTGCCTTGAATGTTGTGGCTCCACTGGACTCCTTTCTATGGTGATTGCTATTAAAATGTCAGTGCTTGGTAGTGGCTACAGCATTAGAGAATTTGAGATAGCTCACTTATTCCTTTTTTAAAACAGAGTGGAAATGGTTTGGCTATTGTCCATTACCCAGCACTCTAACTGTGAGCAAATATTGGCTTTTTACTGTGGGGCTTTTATGTCAGATCTAAGACAGAGGTAAAAATAATAATAATAATAAAATAAAAAGAAGCTATTAGTTCAATTATTACTGTTTATACATGTGATTTTATTAGAAAGCAGCCTGTGCTTTTAGTTGAGCCTGAATTTAAGATGTATCTGGGGAATAAATACAAAGTGAGTTGATGGGTCTGATCTCTGGGGAGACAGTAGGGAAAACATTGCTAACTGGGGAGCTTGTCACTTCTGAGCTTTGGAGAATGTATTCAATGAAAATATGCAGAACTCTGAGGGTAGAAGAAACCTGGTTCTCTTGAATGTCCTTACCCTCTGCTCTACCCCATCTCATATTCCCTTGGAAGACATTTTCTACTCCAAATGAGAAAATTTGGTTTCTCTGCTTCTTTGGGCTCTTTGTGCCAAGAGGAACCAGTCTGAATCTGGTGACTCAGAGACACATAGTAGTGTATTCTTTTTCCTAAAAAGACATTTCTGCAGCAATATTGACCACAGGGGGAGATTAGAAGCAGGGAGCTACTGAGGAAATCCCTCCTCCATAGAGGTATGTCTCAATGGTGTGCCATGGCGACTCATCTTCTTATCTTTTTAACCTTTCACACAAGCTTTCCCTTTGGCACACTGATGTGGCACAGCTGGAGTATGTTCACTGGCAACATGTCCTTGGAAGGAGGCTTGTCCTTCATAGTCAGATGGAAAAAGCTATTAGTAACTCAGCGCTGTCTGGTCCTCTACCATCTTGTCCTGTCACACTGTTGTTTTCATCACATTTTGTCTACATACCTCCTGGCACACGATAGCAGCTGGTCAGCCACATGCTTTGGTTGGATTACAGCTTCCATTTGCCACAAGGGCGTGACACAGTGTGGTGGTCCTACCCTGCTGGGCAGCTGAACTCCACCACAACTGCTCCCTCACTCCCCCTCCTCAAACGAAAAAAAAAAAAAGGGGGAGAAAATATGATGGAAAGGGCTCAAGAGTTGAGAGAAGGACAGGGAGATCACCCAACAATTATCATCACAGGCAAAACAGACTCAGTATTGGGTGATGAATATAATTTATTGCCTATCACTATCAGACTAGAACAGAGAACACCTGAGTGGTGCAGGGGAATGAGGGCTGCAGTCAGTCCCCAACACTTCATCTCCATTGCTCCTTCCCGGTCACTGAAACATCACTCCCTGGCTCGGCTCTGGCCAGCAGCAGGTCCCTTTTGGAGCCAGCTGGAGCTGGCTCTGCCCATAGACACCACCTCTGAAGTCCCCCCTGCTGCCAAAACCTTGCCATATAAACCCAGTACAAACAGTCACATGGCACCAATGGTCCTACAGGAATGGGTTTCTCCATAAACAGAGGGAGTCAGTGGAAGGTTGGAAGCCTCTGAGACACAGGCTGATCCTCACACAAGTTCTTCTGTTCTGCTCATGCAGACACCAGTGTGATGGCTACCACTTGCAAGGGAATTACTGCGCATGCAGTTTGGACTTAAGCACCCAGCAGAGACTGTCACTTCCAGAGAAGATAAAGAGACGTTTTCCAAAACTGTCATACACACCAAGCTATTGTCAGCCATAGGTATTACATCCTGTATTACACTGTCATCTAGCAGTAGCTCTAGGTCTTAGCGGTGTGCCTGAGATAGCATAGCAAATGGTCAAATTGTACCAAAATGTGCTCCTGCAGAAACTGGGCAGGGCAGGCTGACAGATGCAATTGGAAGGTATGATGAGAGAGTTTTCTTGCATCATCAACATTGCTTGGCCTCCACTGATGCCAGAGTAGGGAGGGCCTTAAGGGGACATCTGGCATGTCTTAGTTAAACCCCTTCCTTAGTTAAACTAAAGGAACGCTCACCTGAGTGGGTGGGAGAGTGACATAGTCATGTTGAGATGATTCCCATTCACATGCCAGCAGCTCTTCTCAGAGGTTTTTTGAACTCAATGACGTGACCTTGTATGTAGTGCATTTTCTTTTGCGTAGGCAAAGCAAAATACGAGGCTTTGGAGGGTTTTGTCAGATCAGTATCTCTTTGAACCCATTGGGAAGTGGTGAGGAGAGATCATTCTTTGATGAATCAATTAAAATTAATTTTCCTGCAACCAAGCCAACTGTAGGCTCATTAATATGGGTAAATTTCTTGTTGGTCTGTCATTTTTCATTGCACTTTTATAACCCTGTCCCAACATGGTTGGGAAGTATGAAAAGCTTAAGCATAATTAATTCTCCTGAATAAGAGACTTGTATTTTTTTCCTCCCTCCATAGCTCTTGGAGGTCTTCCTCAGAGAAGCACGAATAGAATTTCTTCATTGTCACCTGCCAAAGTCTATTGGTGATAGCAAGGCAGTCTGTGATAGTTGTAAGCCTAAGTCCCCACCAATTAATGAAGCAGAATGGTGTTAAATGCCTGCAGAGATTTAGGTTGGAGCAGAGCCAGACATTCTCTGCCAAAAAACAACACACTGGGGACAAGCTGTTGTGCATTATCTCCAAATTCAAGCTGACAGATGTTACTGTTACGTTACTTATCTGAACACTCTGTGGTGACTGCATTCAAAAATGCTATATGAGCCTGGGTGAGGCACTCACACTAGGGAAAGAACTGGAGCCAACTGGGCTACGAAATAAGCATCTTAATCCTGCCACTCAGGGGAAGCAAGTGCTGGGGCCCCAGGCACAAGGAATGGCTTGGCAACAGGATGGAAGCTCAGCACAAGTTCAGCTGTCATTAGCTGCTAGCAAGAATTACAAATCTTCCTTCCTGGCCCACTGATACCCTAAAGTCGATGAAGGTCCCACATTCTCCCCAAACATGTTGGTAACCAAAAAGTCAGGATGCCATTAACCAGACTATTGAAGGAATTGTGGAAGTACGGAAGGAGGTATGGAAGCAGGAAGCAAGGTTTGCAGGTTCTGCTTTCTGTCACTGACCTTCTGTGTTCCAGTAGCATCTGGGGAACCTGTGGCTAGTGTAGTGTACAGTTGCTGGGGTCGTCTCTTGGGACGTGTAGATACCAGCTTGCGAATCTGCAAATGAAGGCCAAGCAGAGTCACCTTAACTGCCTGTAACCCATTCCCCCTCAGCTCCTTCTCTGCTTAGGGAAGGACTTCTCAACATGCTTGAGAAGGCTGAGATAAGGAAGGGAACAAAAAAGCTACTAATCATATGAACTGACTACAGTGAGGGAGAGTCATTGCTTTACAACAGCAGAGAGTCAGGGAAGGGAAGAACCCTGCAAGCAGTGTAGGGGCTTTCACGGAGGCATCACAGGAAAGATTTGTAAGTGGCAATGGAGATACAAGGGCTATTTAATGCAGGAGTAGAGCTGGTCAAAAATATTTGCACCTGGAAATGTTTCATCCCTTGATGTTCCAAAAATGAGAGAGATTTGAGAAGGCATGTGATTGGGCCTTGTAAGCCTGTGCTTTAGAGAAGACCATGTGTTGCTTAGTCACTAGGCAGACCTGGGACTGGGCCTCCGTGCCAGGCGGGGAAGGCACATGGGTTTTCTGGCAGAGTTTAGCTGTCAGAAGAAATAAACGCATAATGCTTCGGAACTGGTTGGTACTTCCAGTATGTCCCTAGCCAAGTGCTGAGCTTCCCGGGTTTACACAACACTTTAATTTGTCGTTGCAGGTCTCTTACTGCTCAGCAAACTGGTGCACAGACAAGAGTCACTGTGCAGAGACTCACAAGCCATAGAAGGAGGTATGCTGGAAGAATATTTACCTCAGCCTTGCCTCTCCAGAGCAGGAATCAGTTACCGGCACCTCAATGGCATCCCTTATGCTTGCTGAGCAGCCATTCCTTGTCCCATCACATTCTTCCACACCACTCTAAGTATGTGTTTATGTTCTTTCTCACATCTTTTGCTTTATTTTAGTCACAACAATTTTGGTGCTGTCTTTGGATAGAACAAAGTCAGGGATTTACAGGGAAAGAGATAAAGTGTTTAAGAAGCTTTTTACAGCCAGCAGTAGTCAGGTGTGTTTTAGCACAATAATTCACTTTGTCAGTGCAATGCTCTCTCCCTCCCTTCTGGTCTCTTGACCAGACAATAGTGTTTGTTATGGCACAGAAGATCTGTTTGGATGCAGGACCCAACAGACAGGGCTGTGCTTATCCCCTGACATCAGCTGGTGCCATATCTGAAATCCTGGAATGTTGTTCTCTTATCATGTATGTCCAGAAGTTTGCATCAAACCTGCAGCACAGCTGGCTTCCATGGGGCACCTGGTCTTAACTGGAGACTTCCAGTCATTTATCTGAGAGTGACTACTACCAACCCTGGGACTACAGGACATCATACACAATGAATTCTGCATTTGCATTGTTTGTCATGCTGACTGCTGCATTGGGTTTACATGGCAAGGTTTTGGTGGCAGGGAGGCTTCAGGGGTGCCTCTGTGAGCAAAGCCCAGCAGCTGCCCCATGTCAGAGCAGAGCCAGCTCCAGCTGCTCCAAAGGGACCTGCTGCTGGCCAGAGCTGAGCCAGGGAGCGACGCTGGGTGGGCCTCTGGAAGAGCAGGTTGAAGAAATGGGAAAATAAGTCCGTGGAGCAGGTGGATGTGGCCTGGAGGAGAGTGCGGCCCATGAAGCCACAGGAGCAGTCCCCGGGCCGGAGCTGCAGCCCATGGAGAGGAGCCCACGCAGGAGCAGGGGGTCTGCTGCCCATGGGGGACCCTTGCTGGAGCAGTTTGCTCCTGGGGGATGGATGGACCCCATGGTACGGAGCCATGTGGGAGCTGTTCTTGAAGAGCTGCTGCCTGTGGGCAGCCCCCGCAGGCTCAGTTCGGGAAGGACGGCATCCCGTGGGAGGGACCCCACGGGGAGCAGGGGCAGGGAGGGACCGTGAGGGAGCGGCGGAGATGAAGCGTCAGGGGCTGACGGCAGCCCCCATTCCCATTTCCCCTGCGCTGCTCGGGAGGAGGAAGTAGAAGAAAGTGGATGGGGAGAAGGTGTTTTAAGTTTACTCTTAGTTTTCTATGCTGTAGTCTGTTATCAATAGGCAATAAATTATATTTATCTCCATATGCTCTCTGTTTTGCCCATCACAATAATTTTTGAATGATCACCCTGTCCTTATCTCAACTCTCGAGCCCTTTGTATCATATCTTCTCCCTTTTTTTGTTTGAGGAGGGGTTTGAGGTGGGGTTCAGCTGCCCAGCATGGTAAACCCACCATAACTACAAACTCTCCTGAGCCTTTATAGCTGCAAGTGAGAGAGACAGGAAGAGGACTTGAACAATCTTTGCTTTGCATTAATTTCTCACATTACTTACTAATGTATAAAGTGTTCAGAAGTTTTATTCTTTATTCATTTTGTGTTTTGTTTTGTTTTAAACAAGCAAAAGGTTTTGCCTTCGTTGTTTTTCCTGGAAGATCCTTGGTCTAGGGGAACTGTAGTAATCACACATGAATAAAATGCAGAATAAATACTCTTAATTCAGAGAACTACTAGACTTGGAAGAAAAGCCCATTGTGAGATTCTTGATATTCCACTTCTGTTGAGGGCTTACTGAACACCCATGTTCATCTACAGCATGCCTTAAGTGAGGCAGGAATGTCTTGTCTCAGCATCTGAGAAAGCAAATGAGGGCAGACTATTATTACTATTACTATTACTATTACTATTACTATTACTATTACTATTACTATTACTATTACTATTACTATTACTATTACTATTTAAAGTACAAAACACGTGCAGTCTCTGAGAAACAAGAAAGAATTCAAAGTGAAGAATGGCCACTCTGTATGTCAGCATTAAAGAAGCTTAGATCAGTTCTTGTAGGGGAAAAAACAAACAAACTAACAAACAAAAACCACCACAAAACAACAGCAGATCAGTTTTACCTTCACCAAACATTTAATTGTAGTGAAGTGCTTATGTCTCTCCTGTTTGCCAAGCTGCTTATGAAGGACAGTTAGCTGTTTAAGGGGGCACTCCATGCACTACACTTATGTAAGTATGTAGTGGACTTTACAGCAGGCAAATGGATTTCCATCTGAACAATAAATACATCTAAATATCTGACTGTCATCTAGTCTGCTGTAATTTTGTCGGTGTCATAGCCTACAATAACTTAGTAAGTTACATCTTTTTCAGTTATTTCATCTCATCACTCCCAAGAGTCTTTCTGACATTTGTTCCTTGGATAATGTTGACGTGTGTTGCAAGAGTCCTTAGAAAAATCTGCATATGTAAAGAACTCTTACAGCTTTGGGGTGGTTCTTACTGGGAGATCTCAAAGGGGCATCAGTATCATTTACTTATCCTCACTTCACCATGGGGGAAAATGAGGAGCTCTGTAGCTGTGGCTTCTCAAGTAAGTGAACAGTATTCTAATTACTGGACGTTGTGCTCCTTTGTGCTGTGCATGGGGATGGTTCTCCACAGCCTGTTCTTGTTCATGACTAGTGCTCCTGTAGCTGTAACCTAACCCTCACAATCTCAGTGAATGAGAGAACTCATACACCCTGCTTAGGAAATTTCCATTAAAATGCTCTCATTTTTCTTCCCCTGAATGTAGTGCAGAGCTGTGCTGAGCTGACCTAAAAAAACCTTCATGAGCAATCACCATTTGCCAGCCTGTGAATTTAACAGAGTAGTGGACATTTTATTTTTTTTCTCTTTGCCATAGCTTGTTAAGCTAGTTTGGCTCATCTCCACACTAAAAATGGCTGCAGTCACACAGAAGATGAAGCATCTTGTTTTTAGAGAGAAACAAGACATCATTAGGAGCTTCTTAATGATATTCCGTGACATTACATGAAAAAAACTACACACACCTTGCGTCTTATCCCCATTTAGCACTGTAAAACCCAGTTCTTCATTTAATCTTCTAAATAGGAATGGCTCTCAGTCTGTAACCTGTGTGTCCACAAACAGTTGGTAATAGAAATGCTAGAATTTCTTCAAGTGTTATTTGGAAAAAAATAAAAGTAGTGGATTTTTTTTCCCCAATTTTCTCAGGTGAGTTTCTGCACCAAGATGTTTTTCAGAGAGATAACTTCTATTAATCTATTCATTTATAAATGCATACACCTGAAATGTTCACATATGGACTGTGATTTGCCATGCTGAGTCTTCACAATAAAAGGGGATTCTTTGTGGCTGAGGATTGAATATCTGATGAGCATCTGTTCAGCTGTTGATAAGATAGAGAAACTTGGAAAGGTGTCTCATTTTCAACAGTTTAAAAGCCAAATGATAGATATTGGGTCCCTGTATGCAGAAAATTTACAGATTATCTGTCTAAGAAACTGTATTAGTAAAGAGTCCCAGCTCAATCATGCGTGGGCTTCAGAGCAATGGCTTAGATAACCAAGTTTGAAGTGATCGTACACATACTCTGGCTATTTTCAGCACTGATCAAGTGGAAGTTGAAATAGAATATGTAGTTTTAATGCCTTAATTCCATATCAATGCGCATTTTCCTTTCCATGCAACCTGGCCTTTGCTTGGTTTTGACTTCTTGAACCAGTAGTTGAAAAACTGGAAAGACTTTTTGTGTGTGTGTGTGTGGATTTTAAAATTATTTTTATCTAAAAATGAAATAGAACTGAAATACATTTTTAGACAGGCATTTTTTGCATGCTATGGTCTAAATTACTCACAGCCCATCTGAAGCATTTGACACATAAGTTTTAAAGAAGTCTTTTTCTGACTCAAAAAAAACATCTTAGTTGCTGCAGCTAATAGCTGAGCTTGCCTAACATACTGCTATATCTGACCCCCTAACAGAACAATATTATTAAGAAAATATTAAGAAAATCTGAAAAAAAAAAAGTTGACATTCCACAGACCTAGCAGAATTCTACTTCCCTTTAAATACTGAAAGTTCAAGAGAGTATGGGTATTTGACATCACATGCTCTAGCCATTTGCCTTTTTTAATTGTAGCTTCAGCACCTATCTCAAGACGTCTCTAAAATCACCAGAGACAGGATGTAGCAGAGCCACTGTTCACAGGGAATATCCGAGTGCAGTTATAGTCTTGTTTTACATGAAGGGAGGAAGAGTTTGGAGAGAGAGCACTAAAAATCTTGGCTGATATTTTTTAATTGGCATACTCCTAGTATGCCAACACACGATGATGACACAATGCTGTTCTGTATTGCCTTTTCATTTAGAAGTCGGGTATCTTCCCCAGGAATGTAGTCTGTGCCTCCATTGCTGTCAGTGAGCATTGGGAGCTTGTAAGACCGCTGCACATTGCATCCTAAAACTAATGTCTAGAACAGAGATCACTCTGGAAGTTATGGCACCTCCATAACTGGAGTGCTTTTTCACCATAACCACTCATGATATGCCTGCTGATTTCTTCATCGTGTTCCACTCAAGAATGTTTTACCTGACAAAGTGTGCTTTTAAAGTGGGGAAAAGTAGATTGCACCAGCCTAATTACTGGAATTATCTTTCTGCATATTTTTAATAATAAAGGAGATGTTGGTTCCAGAAACAATTTACCTCCACTGCAGAATGAAGCCTGTCAAAATCAGCTGTTTTCCCTCTTTGGTATCTAAACCCTCTCGGGGAACACACTGCTCTGATAAGGTTATTCTGTGTTGTAGTGGGTTTACGTGGCAAGGTTTTGGTAGTGGGGAGCTGCAGGGGTTGTTTCTGTGAGCAGAGCCCAGCAGCTGCCCCATGTTACATAAGGGCCAACTCCAAAGGGACCTGCTGCTGGCCAGAGCTGAGCCAGTAAGTGATGTTGTCTGCACCTCTGTCAGTGCAGATTTAAAAAGGGGTAAAAAAGATGCTGCTGCACAGCAGCTAGGAGAGAGAAGGGTGAGAACCAGCTCTGCAGCCCCCCAGGTGAGTGCAGCAGGAGGGCGGGTGCTCCAGGCAGGCAGCAGCAGTTCCCCTGCGGCCTGTGCAGGGAGAGGCCCCTGGTGGAGCAGGCTGTCCCCCTGCAGCCCATGGGTCCCACACAGAGCAGATCTCCATGCTGCAGCCCCCCAGTGGAGGAGCCCCTGCTTGAGCAGGTGGATGTGGCCTGGAGGAGGCTGCGGCCCATGGAGAGCCCCCGCAGGAGCAGGCCCCGGGCCGGAGCTGCAGCCCATGGACAGGAGCCCACGCAGGAGCAGGGATCTGGGGGGAGCTCAGCTGCCCACCCGAGTAAAACCACCACAGTGCTTGTTTGACCCTGAGATTAAGAGTCTCATGCGCTGCATGTCTGGGGAAGAAGCCACAGTGCAGGGAACGGGGGTTCCTCAAGCTGGCTGTTTCTTAGGGGAGCCAGTGAAAAGTACCTTCTTGATCTATTAATTTCCTCAAACACAGACCTCACATGGAGCTTAGAGCAAATAAAGAGCTTGCCCCTGCAAACACACATGGCAGTGGCACTGGCATGTATTGGTCATAGCAGCATTGGGCTCAGTCTGAGTAAGTATTGTGGGATGCAGATAATATGGGCTGATTCTCTGTGAAAACCTTGTGGTTGTATCTTCTGACTGTAAAAATAAAAATGAATTAAAAAAAAAAAACTCACGCATGCAATGGTCCCAAAGAAGAGTTTTCCTATGGGAAAGAGTATCAATATTTCCTATGAGATGCTTATTTCACTTTCTTTTTTCTAACATGATGCAGTACTTTTATGCTCAACATCACAACTTCTGACTTGTCCCTGAGGCAGTAAAATGAGGATAAGCTGTGTGCAACTTGCCACTCAGCGAGTTTTATGTATATCACAAGTTCTGGATCCAGTGGTAAAGTTGTTATCATTGCAAATCAGTTTTTCACTCTTTTGATTTTAAGATTCAAACGTGCTTGCACATAACCATTGTCAGATGACTGTAGTTTGTTCACAGGAATGCTGCTCTGTTCTTCCTAAAGACAACTAAATTGTAATAGCAAAACTTACATTAAAATTTTGGTAATCATATCTAGATGCCAAATCTTATAAGTTTTTGACAAATTAATAAATAAATAAATACCTCCATTAAAATAATGTCCACGTTTCTCCTCAGTTATGTTTCTGTTCTATTTGTGCATCAACAAAATTACTTTCACTCATTTCCCACTGTAGCCTGGTAAGAATTTCACAGGAAAGCACTGCAAAAATGTATGAAATCACCTTTGTGGTTTTTTTTTCTTTTATTGTCTGTGATTCCATTTAAAAAGAACATCATACCATTTACCCACATCATGCAGGAAAAAGCAGCAGGCAAATAACAAATGAAATTTACATTCACAAAGTTTCTACTTTAAATAATCTGGCTGCTTGGAGGGTACTGCATGCATCTTAAAGAACGCTGGGAAGCATTTCTACTAGAAAATGCATTGTTAGATTGAGTTTTGCTCTGTGCATGTGTGTGAGCGAGAGGGGGGGGGAGAGAGAGAAAATAAGCAATTTTTTTTAATGGCAGTACTGAAACATTTTACTAACTCAGCACATGAAGAAACGGTATCTTGATAACATATTCAGAATGGATACAGACAAGTTTCAGATACATAAGACGTTACTTTGAGGTCACAACAGCTGATTTCTAACAACGCTTATTCTAGCACAGTAAGCTTGGCAAAAAGATGTATTCAGCAGCATTGGTATGGTGTTTCTTGATGAAGGAGAGTGGCTAGGAAGGACCTAAGCCAACATACGGTACTAGAAACATAGACAGAGGAACTCCAAAGTGATCTAGCACATGATCTCGTATCTCATTTTATTTTAAACACAAGAGTATCATTTATAATTAATATTGCAGTCTGATTTCATATGGCTTTCTCTAAAGATATATGTGAGTTCACAAAGGTCAATGGCAAACTCAATTATTTGCACTCCAAAAGGTGGAGGCCCTTTGACATTTTTTAGTAGCCAGAAAGGTCTTGGAGCTGTGGAGGAAAATGGCTGCAGTGTCTAGCCACCGACCTTTCAGTATAAATAAAAACTATTTAACAACCCTCCCCCCAAACAAAACATAACAAAAAGCAAAACAAAAAAAAAGAAAAAAACAACAACAAACAAAACTCATACACCTGAGTTTGAACAGACCAGAGATGCAAATAAAACAATGGCATGAAATGACAAAGAGAAATTCAGAATCCAGACAATGAACCATACTTCTCTTTGGTCTTAAGTTCTTCAACACCTGCTTGAGTGCTGAGGGGGAAGGTGTCTGAGACAATGCTTCTCACATCCATACATGTGCCAAAGGTGTCAGGCACAATGCTGGCACTTCAGGGTGGGAAGGGAAAAGGACGGGCACCAGGGAAGGGGCAGTGCCTGCTTTTGAGTCTGTTCAGAGTAGCTTAGGCACCTTGGGGAGGGAGGAATGACTTGGGAAGAAGTCCAGAACTCATGCAAAGTGCCAAAAGTTATGTGATGCGAAACCAGTAAAACCTGCCCAGTACCTGTGGTAGGTCTTCTGTCACATGCGTTTATTGAAAGAAAAGGAAAATTAAAAGGAAAACCAGCAGTTCACACCTGACTGAGCTCTAAGTTGTCCATGGAGAAAGGGCTGCTGTTAGTCTGGAGAGCTAAGGTAAAGAAGTGATGGCACAGCTGGGCCAGGAAGCTCCCACAATGAAAAACACTCAGCAAGCATTACTTAATAAGACCCCTCTCCTTTCCCTCCTGCTCTGTGAGCCTAGCTTGCAGCGTACTAAACTCAGCTTAGAGTTCTCATGGCCTTTTTCAGAGTTTGGGTCTGGATGTTCACACAGCTCAGGAGCACAGCTCACAGAATAAAATACCTTATTTTTAATACTGTAAGTGCAGGAACACCATTACTTGCCTGTGATATTTGAGCACAGGCCATGCAAGATCCTGACTTAGACCAGTCAGTCGATGACACAGCTGTTGAGGCGCAGTTAGAAAAAAATAATACCAAATACTCTTCCTTTCTCTCTCTCCTGGCCCTCTCTCCTCCCTTTTCTTCATCTTCCACACACATGTGCACACAGCTACCCATCAAGGTGTCAGCGAGACTGTGAAAAACAACAATCAACTAAACAACTGGCAGTACCCTCCAATAAAGAGGACACCAGGCATCAAACCCTGCTTCTACCCCAGGGACAGTATTTGGATGGATGAAGTGAGTCCATGATGGGGGCTAGGGAAAGGTCAACAAGCAAGTCTTAGAAATAAGTCCAAAGCAAAGCAGAATGAGCTCATCTTCTTGTTTGTTTGATTGATTGATTGTTTGTAGACTCCTCCAGAACAAGGCCAGGGGAGAACAGGAACAGATATATTCCTTTCAGCAAGGGCACATGTATGCTGCTTCTACTTATGCATTAGAGAACGTAGGCCACTGACATTTGTCAGAGTGTTTCGGAAGTTTTGATGTTGGCATGTCTGTAGATTTCACTGCCAATGAAGCAAAGAGCCTGGCTGTCTGCCTTTTAGTTTTCAGGGGTGTTGGATTTAGTTCCCTCTCAGAGCACCAAAAATAGCTGCTGCCTTTGTGACAGGAGAATTTTCAGTTCTTTGAGGTCTACTTAAACAGGCTTA
Source organism: Anser anser (assembly GCF_964211835.1). Lineage (NCBI taxonomy): Eukaryota > Metazoa > Chordata > Aves > Anseriformes > Anatidae > Anser > Anser anser. The sequence continues at coordinate 32,278,362 of NC_139723.1, read as the reverse complement.
AATTAGTAGTTGCTGAATTTGCATGGGGTGAGCAGGACACTCTCCCTAGAAAATGATAAATTGCTCAGCACTACTGTGCTATACCCAAGCATTGATAAAGAGATAAAGAGTGTTCTGGGTCATTAAAGTCTTAGCGGGAGACACTCATCTTGCTTTAAATGAAAATTAGGGCAAAAAACACACTGACATCTGAAAGAGTAAAACCTGCCTTCTCTCTCCCCTGCAAAACCCATTGCAGCTTGCACAAGACTGAATGTATCTTGTTTGTAGGTCCAACTTGAAATGGGTTGCTTCTTTATCAGCTGGTTCTGACTTGCAGATCAAATGTCCTCAGCCTCCACCTTGGATTTGGTAGAAGCTTAGGACTGAAGCAAGTTGGAAAGCAGCAAGGACTGCTGGTACACCCAAATAATAAATGGGTGAGGAGGACAAAATATATTTCTTTTGTTTCATAACAGCTTCTCCTTACTTAGAGATGTGCTAAAAAACAGAGTTCACATTAGTTCATATTAGTTTACATAGTTAAGGTAACAAGCCTTAACTATGATGCTTCTGCTAACTTGAAAGGATGATAAATAACTTTTAAAATTTATTCAGGGAAGTACTGGAATCTTTGCCTAAACTCAGTTCTGCTGAACAAGTGAAGTAAAGAAGTTCCATTGGAGTAAAATGCTTTATTTTAGGTACATAATGAGGTATTTCAGATTGCATTCCTTTTTGTTGTCAGTAGAAAGCATATATTTGCTTCCAAATCTGTTTCAGGTACTTAGGAAAGACATGTTGCTCCCATGACAGGGACAAACAATGCTAATTTTGCCAGGAAAACAACGATTCTCCTACAAGATTGTGAGACTGGGATGCTGTGATGCTCTTGCAGCAGCTATGCAGAGATGTGGCCAAATGCAAAAACATAGGATCAGTTCTTCAGATAACAGGCCAGATAACTTAGTGACTGTGTTCAAAATAAGTCTGTGTATATGCAACTCTGTGTGTGTACTAGCAAGTCAACTTCTCCAGTAGAATTTGGCTTTTCTTTTGCAGTTACTCAATGCTTGTAGTGCTGTACTGGAAAATATCTGTGTCTAGGAAAGGCTTTAAAGATAATAGATATTTTTTCCCACCTTACTAGAATCAATGGATGCCCCACACTGTTATAATACTAATTAGCTCCTGCACAGCACTAGAGGAGCATTGTGCAATTCATCCTTACTATATCCCTTTACAGTAGGTATTGACTGAAACCTACATTTTACAGCTGGAGAAAATAGGGCAGAAAAATAAGTGACCTCCTCAAGGCAGCAGAGTAACTTAGCATGAGACAAAGGAGGCAAACTTAAGATTTCTGGATCTTCAGGGCCATATCTAACATTCAGGCCACCACTCTCTCCCACAACTGCAGAGAAGGGTGGGCAGGACACAGCAGTAACAATATGCTGAAGACCAAATGTCTGTCGTGAAAGCACTGCTGTGAATGAGATTGCAGCATACGGCACTGGGCAGAATGAGGAAGTTTAGTTAATTGAAGTGACAAAAATTCTTGGACATTGACTTCAAAAGGGTGGGGAGGTCCTCTAACAGAGCACCACACACCTCACTGTGGTTCCAGCTCTCTGTATGGCCCCTGTTAGACGAAATCTACTCATTCAAGTTAAGTGTATGGCTACTTCCCAAAGTGGCACGACTCTTGCTTAGATTCTGAGGCATTTAATTTCTGCCAGCATCTGAAGGCAGATGACTCACTTCTTCCACAGTTCTGAGTGATGTCAGCTGTGTAAGCCACGCATGATTTACCTTCCAAATAATCTCTTATTTATGCCAGTGATGGAATTAAAACTGAAAAGCTCCGATTCCACGGGAGAACTGAGACGTTCTTTCCAAGGGTAGATGTGGTCAACAACAAATGGCTAGTGTGACCCAATCAACAAGAACATTAATAAAAATAACTAATAATTATTATCAATAATAATAATAAAAATAATTAAAGAAAACTAAAGAGGCCACTGTTCACACTTAGTGAACACTTCTTCCTGCTTTGGGTCAAAATGCATGTGAAGTTGTTCCTTTTCTATGCTTAATGTACAGTTGCCTTATTTAACATACATATTACTATGGCTTATAATAAAAGTTGTGTAGTCTGCAGCTTTTTAATCTTTACATCAATTCAGAGGCATCTACTGGATATAACTATGTACAAAAAAGGAACGGATGAGTCTTGGGGTAGAGGGAAAGGGAATAGGCAGAGGGGAATGGGAAGCGAAGGAACTCCTAGTGAGCAGTAGAGGGTAGAGGCGGGCGGGGCTGCGTGATGGATGGCAAGATTGTAAATCCCCACTGGGCAAAAGAGAAATCCTTTGCAGTACTGTTAGTGCCCATCTAACAGTCTGCAGGTGTTACTTCTTGAACATGTCCTGCAGGGGCCCTGGTAGGTATTTGATGACTGTGTCTAGAATGCTCTCTTCTTCCTCCTCCTCCTCGTCCCCACAGCCAGGAGGGATCGCCTTCTTTGGACGTGTCAGACTCCCTTCAGCATTAGCTTCCAGTGCAGCCTGGGCCTCTGCTTCCTTTTCCTCCTTCTTCTTTATCCCATACTGCAGGAGAGAGAGAACACATTGTCAGTTGCACACTGGACAGGATGGCAGATGAAGTCCTAACTCTTCCCTATATACAGCCCAGTGGACAGGCAGCTCTCTCAGAACAGGACAGTCAGATGCTCAGATCACTCAGAAACAAGTATGGAAGAGAATCTGGGACTATATAGCTGTGGGTCTAACAAAGACAGTACCAGCTCTGTGTGTTAATACAGTTTTGGGGTGTTACTCTACTGCTGTTGAACCTACCCTTTCCTATTACCAAGTCTGATGCTCAAGCTCTTCATCTGAAATGATTTTGAAATTCCATCTGCAACATTTTACAGTAAAGGATTATGGATGAGGCAAAACTTCAGAAACAATCAACCAACCAACCAAACAAAACAGAAACACACAAAAAACTATTCTCAACAAAATAAAGCGAACCAGAAAGGACAGACTGCAGTAAAAATGACAGTTTTAGACAATCTCATGTGGGAGATTTTCTATACCAGCCCATTCCTGTTCTTTTGGTATAAATGGGACAGAAAGACCTCTCAATGAAAACGAACCTTCATAAGAAATTCTGACTGTATGTGCACACCAAACTCTACACTTCTTGGAGTAAAGCTGACATGCTGTCTGGAGGGAAACATCTTTATGACTGCAAGTATAATGGATACCTGAAATTTGCCCCTCCCATTGAGAATTAAACAATGAAAGTATGAACTATGATAGCATGAAACTATGACTTTACATGAATAACCAGAATTTCATTTTATGATTTTATATTCAAAATGCTAGATTTAATGGGAGAGTAAAGATATGCCTGACTACATCAGACTGGGCAGAGAAGTGCTGTAGTATCCCTACTCCCACAGTGACTGGGATTTTCTTTCCAACTTCTAGTTTGGAGGCATGTCCAAGGAAAATAATTTCTGCACCACCAGCTCTCATCACTCCTCAGCCTCCATACATTTCAGCAAAAGTGTTTGCACTGAAATTTTAGAGATTATAGTGATAGATGATGAAAATAAAATCAACTCAAACTGTCACATGTAAATCTATAGCAACAAGGATACCTGCAAGCTACCTTCTTTATCACTTACAATTATTTCAGTTCAGCTACATTAGAGAGGCATTTGACCTTTGTGAGGAAGGGGAAGGGCATTCAAGTTTGCTGTAACAGCTGCCAGCTTCAAAACTCTTGCTGTGTAAGAGCCGCTCCTTTATTTCTGCCTAAATATTAATTACAGTACCAAAATGGAATTAAGATTGCTCTCAGTCTATTGGAACTGTGAGGTAACTAACCAACCTAAGCCCTGCAAAAGCTAGCAGAACACATTGTATGAACAAGGACCTCTGAAAAGAAAATTAGATATGATTTCAAAAAGATCAAAGAATTGTGTTGGTACAAAGTGTTCAGTATTTTCTCAGTATCAATAGTCATCATTCGTATTTGGGATGACAGTCTGCAAGGTTGAAACCAGCAACTTCAAAAAAAACAAGTTCTCTAAATCAGTTCTTCCAAGCCAAAATGTTCATTAATGACATTTATCTTACAATTTTTATACCCAGTGGATGCCAGTCACACCAGATTTCATGGGAGAGATGCTCAAGACAAATGATGATCTGAGGCAAAGGAAGCGTCTCATTGATTTGCAGCCACAGGGCTGAACACTAAAAAAGAAGATCCAACATAGTGTAGCCAACACTGCAGGGGAAATGAGACGCGCTGCAAGTCTGCAGACTGTGTATGGCTGACTTGTCCCTCTCAAGTTACAGGTAAATGTCCCCAGGAGTTTCTCAGCATCTTTTATCTACAGACATGACCTTGCTTTACCATCTACAGGAGAAGAGAAGTAGTGGAGACAGCACAAATCACAATAACCCACCAGACCTCTGCAGCTGTCAAATCCTCCGTCTCAGTACAATTACGAGCTCATGGCCAGTGGACTCTATAGCTCATGAACTTGTTGAACAAACAGCCAGGGCACAGGAAACTGCGGAACAAAACAACCACTCAAGTGCTACTGTGTACTAGGACAGAGGGAAGCTCAGTGTTTATATGAAGGAATTAGGACTGTATTTGTCAGCCTGTTCTTATACCTTTCTTTAGGAAGCCTCTACTGATGGCCCTCAGTGGATTGCATGCTGCTAGACTGACCTTAGTTCTTACAGTATATGGCCAGTCTTACTGCTTATTCAGGGTTATACCTTAAAGATGGTGGTAGTTTTTAATGCTGTTTATAATAAAAACATAATGCTGTGTAATTTGCAGGTGAATAAAATGGTATTTTTTAGGATTGAAATTGCTTCAGGTGAAGTCGTATTACAGAGAGTCCTGAAGTAACAGGTACAAAATTAAAACAAGCATCTCAGTGTCTTCACTTTAAATATTTTATGGTAAGTCAATACGTAACTGAAATATATGTATACATATAAAAAAAAAAAAAAAAAAAAAGAACTTTTTTCATTCTCTGGCGTTCCTGAGGATGGGAGAATATTGCATTACCTCCAAAACATGTGAAGGATGAGAACAATTTCATCTTTTTCTCAAAGTCCAGCCCCACAAATTTTAATATCAGAAGCTGCATTTGTGTGATTATCTGCTTGACCTTCATTTATGCCACCATATAGTTAATAGCATTTTAAACTACCCTCTGGCTCCTAAAGTCCTTACTATGCTGTTACGTGAGGATTGTTTGCACTGCATCATATGTTGGTAAAAAACTGGTAGGCTGGAGTCCTCAGACATCAGGTGGAAACTTTACCCCTCACTCATTGACTGCACGTCAGGAAAGGAGCAGGCTAACAAGGCTGCCATTGACCTATAACTTAATTCCACTTTTACTTCTGCTTTGCACAGGAAGCAGAAGCAAGTGCATGATCCAGAGACAGGTTGGGAATTAGATCTAACTCTAATGGCACTAAGGGTAATAGGGAATAGGGGGACTGATGAGCCAAGGTGCGATTGCAGCTAAAATGTAAACGCAGTAAAAATATACTTAGTATTACTTATGACAAGTTACCACTGCTTGCTAAACATGAACAAATCTATCTAGCAAATATCTAGGTCACAGGATAAATAATTCAGTAACATCATAGTTAAGACACCTGCAGAAAGTTACTGCTTATCTCTGGGTCAGTGCTGGAGCCGACTCCTCAGGAAGACAGACGGAATTAAGGTTCAAATGAACGGTTGTCTGTGGGTTAGATTTGGAACTGACTCCTTAGGATCAGGTGATTTCCTTGGAGAAGCTAAGGAAATACGGAAAGGCATGGTCATGGAGTTTTGAGAGAAATACAGAGACAACTCCAAAGGTGCAGGATGGGACCAGCAGAAGATACCCAGTGCAGAGAATCTAGGTGTCTGAGAACAACCTGCTGCTAAGGTGAACATCTTAGCCCACTGACTTGCACAAGATGCCCCTGGGACTTCTGTACCCTGGATGGGTCCTCAAGCAACAGAGTGGTCTTGCTGACCTTGGGAGACCTTGGGAACTGGAGAAGCTTAGAATAACCACAACATTATCCTACTAATATTTACTGTGATTGTATGCTGTTAAGATTATTGCAGTCACATGCTGCCAGTTGCAATATTTAAACATAATCATATCATATTGCATACTTCCAAACTTAAACAAACATAACATACATAATTGTATCTGCGATTTCCATGGTTGAACTAGCATGTTTTGTAAGTCTGTATAAACTATTATGTATCACTATGTATATACTTTATAAGGTCACATATAAAGCTTCTTTCACCACTGGGAACTTTCACTGCACAATTTTCTTCCCTCCTAATACATGGACACGCAGATAATGAGGACTGGTGCTCTTGCTGCTTGCTTCGCACAGGTCTTGCAGAACATACTTGCAGTGTCAGCTGCTGTGAATGTAAGGAAGGTAAACAAGGGAATGCTTTAATCTTTTCAGTAGAGAAGGAACCATGTTCCCTTGGCTAGCTTGATGTGTTCACAACTCTGACTAGCACAAGGTTCACACAGAATGACACAGAGTGTCATGTGAAGCCTGCAGTGGGCAGCGGGATGCAGCTGAATGTTATAATGCTTTGCGAAGACAAATCCATGAAGTTTCTGAGAGCTGTAATTCCGTGGTGGAAAAGCACATCCTAGGAGGACCCATCTGACCCATCTAAAGGTTGGACTAGATGAACTTAGAGGTCTTTTCCAACGTGAATGGTTCTGTGATCCTGTGATTTCTAGGATTCTGTGACCAGCACATGCCATGGCTAGTAGCAGCTGCCAACCAAGTCAGAGAATCACAGAATTGTTAAAGTCAGAAGGGACCTCTATAGTTCATCTGGTCCAACCCACTACTCAAGCACAGACACCTACAGCAGGTTGCCCAGGACCATGTCCAGGTGACTTTTGAGGATCTCCATGGAGGGAGACTCCACAAGCTCTCTGGGCAACCTGTGCCAGTGCTCTGTCACTCACACAGGAAAGTTTTTCCTGGTATTCAGATGGATCCTACATATGCCCTGCTGCGTTGTCTCTCCTGCAGATGTCAGGGTGGTTAAATTCCCCCAAGGCTCCTCTACTGTGGCTACATCTGGATGGTTGGTATCTGGAGGTGTGCATAAAGGCACCCCACAACACAGCTGTGCACCATCTGTGGTGATGGGAATTGTTCACGGTTGTCTTCACTGTGGATGATTGGCAATGTTGCTGTTTCACTGAGAAAAAAACTCTTCCCAAGGTGCTCTGAGAAGCCCAAAATTAGTCTTCAGTCTGTATCCCAAGAAAAAATGCTGCATATCAGCTAACAGTTTACATTTCTAGGAAAAGTTTGGCATATGGGTGATGCTGGTTACATTTCTCTTCAGGGAATTTGTGGTTTTGTGTGGTTGCTGAGTCTATGAACAGATGTAGCCAATACGGCCATCTCTGTAACTGCTGTTTTATTCACTTGTTGAGCTTTTAAAAGATATCTGAGAGATTTCAATGCCCGTTTCTTATCTTGCTTCATATACAAATTATAGGACACCTTTTCTCTTCTTACACAGCCCTGTCTATGAAATTTAATTCACATTCCAACCCACAACAACAACAAGAACATAATTATCAGCCAAAGTTGAAAATATATATTTAGAGAAGACAATCAGAGGGCAACTTGCCCACCCTACTACCTCAGGGGTCATCTTGACCTGAACATGTCTTTTTCTTAGAGACCTCAGCTGCTGGAGAATTCTCACCTAATCTGGAACTTTGCAAGCATTTACCATTAAAAGATTTATCCTCATGTGTTACCTGATTCATTCTGAAATGGCTTTTTAAATCAAAGAAATATGGAAAAGTGAAAAGACACAGGTATAAGAAAAAGATTTCTCTTTCAACTGTCCTGTTGGGCTTCACTTATTATTTGTCCTGCTATTCTTTCTCCGTCATTACCAAAGGGAACGCCAACCTGGTGTTCTTCCAATCTTGCTGTTATTGACTCATGAAGCCTTCTGCCAAGAGCACATGTAGAGTACTGGGTTTTCAGGACAAGGTTTTGATAGTGGGGAAGGCTGCTTTTCTCCCAGAGAAGAGTCCAGCCCCATGTCAGACAGGAGCCAGCTCCAGCCGGCTCCAAAAGAGACCCACAGCTGGCCAGAGCTGAGCCCATCAGTGATGCTGGGTGGGGCCTCCGTGAGAGCAGATTTAAGAAAGGGAACAGACTGCTGTGCCACAGCAGCTGGGAGAGAGAGGAGTGAGAAGCAGCCCTGCAGCCCCCCAGCTCCCCAGGTGAGTGCAGCAGGAGGGCAGGACGTGCTCCAGGCAGGCAGCAGCAGTTCCCCTGCGGCCTGTGCAGGGAGAGGCCCCTGGTGGAGCAGGCTGTCCCCCTGCAGCCCATCACAGGCAGTGGAAAAAAAAAATTGTCTCCTTTCCTTTACCTTCAAAATGATGGGACTACTTTGAGTATTCCCTTTTGATTTACACAATATGCTGTGATTTTTCTGAAAAGGCTAAGTATGAAGAACTTTCATGCTTTTACATGGTATGAAGAGCTTTATGGTCTTCTGTTTTCTGCATAAACTTGCCTCAGTGGCATGCTACTATGCCACTTAATTTACCTGATATTAAATTAAATTTGAACTTGGTGAACATGTCAGAAATAGAAGCCCTAACTGTAACAAGTTAAAATGAATACAATATTAATATAGCTATTCCAGGGTATCTCCATACTGAATTTCCTTTCTATGACCATGTCAAAGAGTTTCGCTCTTCAGCAGCTTGTTTATTTCATTATTCTATCCAATGTATTGTTTGTAGCCTATGCAAAGCAGAAACTAATACTCAAGATATTTATCTCCAAAAAGTGAAAATATATTCCTTTTGAATAATGGCATACTATTTGTGGACATAGCCTTATGAAAATGAGGCCTTTGTTGTGATGTATATATAGAATACCAGCTGTTGTTATAGGAAACCTCCATTTCCTGTGTCTTCCCCATGTAAAACTGAGCTGCGATGATTGCTAACATGAGTCATGCTCAACATTTCTGCATCTGCTTATGTACACAAAATTTCATACATATATTTTGCTGAAGGAAAAAAAAAAAGCACATGCTATCTTTGGCATAAGCAAAAACATTCATATCTTTGTCTTAGAGTCTTGCTTTCCATTCTCAGAGCATTTTGTGAAGAGTTGTTAAATAATCCTCAGGTAATTCCTAGGAAATCATTGTCCCCATTAAGTAAATTGCCTCCACGGCAATGGAAGGATATGGCACTGAAGCTCACAGATGTTTCTAACAATGGAGCAAAGCCAAATTTGTTGAGACAGAGGGAGAAATCCCAGTAGATCACTACATCCAACGCCCAAAGCTACCACCTGCGAAGACCCTGGTGCATGCTCTGACCACTCTGATCCCTTTTTTGAGTGGTGCCAAAGCTTGTTATTTCATTATGAACCTGCTGTTGATTCTGCTTTTTCCTTTCCTCACTGAGTACTCTTTTTTTTTTCTTATAAATTACTAAACCAAAGTAAATGGTGAAAAATCAGGTCTCTTATATCAGAAAGGCTTCTTTCCTGCCAGTTACCAGATATCTAATTTATATGGCATTGGCTAAGGCAGGAGACAGAAAGAGAGAAGAGTCTGAACAGTGCTCTTGCACAGTTAAAAGCTGGCAATCCATACACCTCAAGAAAAAAGAAGCCACAGATATTCTTCACTTATTTTAGTCATAATGTAAATTGCTTGCTCTAGCCTGACCCAGAACATCTTTTGTGTAAATATGGCATGTGTACAGCACTTTCCTGTTTTTTGTTGTTGTTTGCTCTTTTTTTTAACAGAGTAGTTTTCATTAAGCACAAAGAGAGACTTTGCAGTAATGTTGTTCAACAAAGTAGTTATGCTTCGTGCTTCAGAACATTTTTGGAAAAGGGAATTGAAAAAAGACCAGGATATGACAATCCTGTAAGCCAAAAATACTTTATTTATTTGAAATGGTCCTTCATATTTTTTATTTTGTGTAAACTTAAAAAAAAGAAAGTTAGGCTTTTCAACTCAAAACATCAGAATCATGTATCAAAAGTTAAACAAATATTGCACTTTAACCAGTCTGAAGGTCTTCTCCTTGGGCAACCAAATTAAGGTAGAAAAACTCTATTGCTGATGTTACAATTTCTGAGATCTTTATCCCATTTTGGGCAGGGGAATTTTTCAAGGACTGAATTCAGAGAACAGAACAAGAACAATTTTGCACATTCGTAAAAGACACTTCATGAATTGCTAGTGCATTGATTACTGTGAACATTCACTGGACTAACAGTACAGAGGCCTCAAGTCAGAACCTAATTCAGGGATTCACCACAAAAACCCTAGGAATATTGAAGACTGTGTTGGAACTCAGCTAGCGCTCCTGGGTTCTCTAGTTTCTTTTGTAACCCACTGACCAAGTAATTGCTTGACCAAGTAATTCAGCTTGTTTTAAAGATCTAGCAGAACTGTCATGAAAGGAATGGACTTGCAGGAGGAATTACTTCAGGTAGGGGTCAACCATTTTATATTCTGGTGAGCTGCCTCCACAAGCAGGGCTAATCAATGACACCATGAAAGCTGTGCAATTGTTTCTGTGTTTTGCAGAGGCTAAAAGACAAAACTCATGGCTGGACAGAAAGCCTTTAAAACAAAGTTGGTTTGAGAGTCCAAAGCAGAAACGCAAATGACAACACTGCAGATTGCCCTTGAATGATAATGACAAAGGTCTTCTATCGGTACACACTGCACTGTCAGGAAGTGACAGGTTTGTGCTGCTGAATACCTACTTCCCCAGCTTGCTAGGAAAACAGCTGACAACTGCCTGTGTTTACAGCAGGTGAATTGGAATATTCTTCCCACGGTTATTTCTTCTGTACTGTGATCAGTCTGGGATGATCAAGTCCTCTGTGCTAGCTGATAGCAGATGAAAAAGGTGGTCCCATTGCATATGCAATGCACATGCATATGTCTGTAGGTGTAATAGTTGACCCAGGCAGCTGGTCATCTCCAAACCATGCCTGCCTTTCTCAGCAGGCTGACCGGTATTACAAAATGTCTCCATTATTTGGCATATCCTAAACTGTCAAATGTAGTTTCCAACTACACCTTTGTACAAATGTGCTTAGGGAAACATGGGCCACCTTGGAGGCATGCAAAGACCTGGACCAATGCAACAGCCAAAAAAAAAAAAAGCAGCTCACTGCTGCTTTTGTCCATTACTCCAAGGCTGACTCAGCAAACTGAGATAGAAAGATGCAGAGGTCAGGGAGCACAGCAGGCTGGCCACTTCGCAGTTTGCAGTTTTTAAGGCATAGCAGTGGGAGGATGATTTGTATACTGATTGGCATAAAGACTGTTTGGAGATGACAGAAATAGAGATAGAAATAGAGATAGACATAGGGACAGACACTGCTTCTGGAGCACTTTTTCAGTATGTTTTCCTCCTCACATGTACAGCCCTTTCTAAAAACAGCACTGTGGAACACCTAGGGTAATGACAGAAGGAAAACTAATCTGGGCAGTGGTAATGAGTAGACTAAGCTGTGGTGAAGAAACAGACTATGAGGACTAAGAAACAGACTAAGAAACAGATTATGAGGCTGGATAATCATCTTCAGAGTTGCTCCTGTCCTAGCAAGACTACAAAGAAAAGCAGCCAGCAGCTACAAACATGATAGCTTTTCAAAGCGCCAGATCCCCAGTGGTGTACATCTAGGGTACTTTTCGGATGTTCATGAAATATTATCAGCTGGCATAAGGCCATTTTGTCTGCTGAGTCTCCTCTTTGTCTGCTCCTACCCTCCTTTCTACTCTCTTCCATTTTCTCTTCTCATCTTTCTAATCAGTTCATTTATTCCTGGCGTGAGGTTCAAGGAGTTGCTATAGAAAGGGAGAAAGATGCAGTCCCCAGAAAACTTCTGAGCAGGCTTTTAACAGGAGGAGAATATTTTTGCCCCTCTATTTATCCATTTAAGTCTAAGCTCTTTCATGCAGTGTCAGAACTACACAGGTACTATGGGCTCCCACAGTCAGCTCAGGTGTGCTGACCCTTTATGCTTTATGACCAATAATAAAGTAAAGTTTGGGAAGGGGATACTTAAGAATGTTAGGGGATCCTGCAAAGGTGACCTGTTAACAGAGGCTCCACCATTCAGGAGCAGACCTACTCAGGCCATTTTCTTGGGGTGCATCAGAGTCTTTCAACCAGCATTTCTGGGAGCAAAGATCACTTGTAGACATGGCTTCTATTATTTGAGACCCTTACATCCTCCAGTGGCACCATCTCCCCAAGAATTGCTTGTGGCTGCATAGAATCACAGAATGGCTTGGGTTAGAAAGGACTTTACAGATCGCTGAGTTCCAATTCCCCTGTCATGGGCAGGGACACATTCTACTAGATCAAATTGCTCAAAGCCCCATCCAGCCTGGTCTTCAACACCTCCAGGGATGGGGCATCCACAGCTTCTCTGGGCAACCTGTTCCAGTGCCTCACCACCACCTTTCTCCTAAAATCTAACCTAAATCCACACTTTCAGTTTAAAACCACTCCCCCTTGTCCTATCATTATCTGCCCATGTAAAAAGTTGCTTTCCATCTTTTTTATAAGCCCCCTTTAAGTATTGAAAGGCTGCAGTGTGGTCAGCCCAGAGCTTTCTCTTCTCCAGGCTGAACAGTCCCAGCTCTCTCAGCCAGTCTTCAAAGGAGAGGTGCTCCAGCCCTCTAATCAATTTCACGTCTCTCCTCTGGACCTGTTCTATCAAGTCCACATCCTTCTTGTGTTGGGGGCCCCAGATCTGGATGCAGCACTCCATGTGGGGTCTCAAGGGGAGAGCACAGGAGGACAATCACCTCCCCCCACCTGCTGGCCATGCTGCTTTTGATGCAGCCCAGGATGCAGTTGGCCTTCTGGGCTGCAAGCACACACTGCTTTTTGTCCACCAGCACCCCGAAGTCCTTCTCTGCACGGCTGCTCTCAACGAGCTCTTCTCCCAGTCCGTACTCATGTCTGGGATTGCCCTGACCCAGGTGCAGCACCTTGCACTTGGACTTGTTGAACCTCAACAGGTTCACATGGGCCCACTTCTCAAGCTTGTCCAGGTCCCTTTGGATGGCATCCCTTCCTTCTGCTGTATCAACTGCACCACTCAGCTGGGTGTCATCTGCAAACTTGCTCAGGGTGAACTTGGTCCCACTGGTGTCTATTTCATAAATAAAGACATTAAACAGCACCAGTCCCAAGACAGACCCCTGAGGGACAACACTCATCACTGGCCTCCACCTGGACGTAGAGCCACTGACCACCACTCTCTGGGTACAGCCTTCAAGCCAATTCCTTATCCATTGAGAGATGCATCCTTCAAATCCATCTCTCTCCAATTTGGAGATCAGGATGTCATGTGGGACTGTGTCAAAGGCCTTACAGAAGTCCTGGTAGATGACACTGATCGGTCTTTCCTTGTCAACTGATGCAGTCACTCCATCATAGAAGGCCACCAGACTGGTCAAGCATAATTTGCCCTTGGTGAAGCCATGCTGGCTGTTTTGGATCTTGTTTGTACTTGGATCTTGTTTGTCCTTTGGATCTTGTTTGTCGTTGTCCTTCATGTGCCTTGGCATTGCTTCCAGGAGGATCTTTTCCATGATCTTGGCAGGCACAGAGCTGGGGCTCACTGGTCTGTAGTACCCTGAGTCTTCCTTTCTATCCTTTTTTAAAAATGGATATGTCTTTCTCCTCTCTGCTAGGTCATGCTTTCACCTCTGTCAAAGTCACAGCAGCTTTTTATTTATCACCCACCTAGAGTCATGTCTTTCACCATCAATTTCATTCTTATCCCCTCTTACCCTCAGGGCACCTGACTGCCCATATCTCAAGGGGTGTCCATGGCAGATACGCAGAAGTATAAGCTTTTCAGCTTCCCCACGTGCACAGATCAGATGCAGATGTGGACTTCAAAGCTTTCAGCTAATCCTCATCCATTTTCCACCAGCATCATTTTCCGGATACTCTAGTGGCAAGGTGACACTGTGGGGGTCACTTCCTTCTCCCCCAGTGCAACATTGCTGCCTCAGAACCACAGACCTGTTTCCTCTGTGATTGGCAATGGGACTGCAGCACACTCCTGTGGGAATACTCTTTGTCCCCAGCATGCAAGACACTGTGAATCTGCTGCAAACTAAGGTCAAGGGAAATCTCAATGAAGGCTGAACCAGACTTAGTTAAAACAGAGAAATGGGAAAAAATTTTTGTCTTGATCCACTGTGGATGCTGACTGTACACTGAAGTGAATTGGTCATTGTACTCACTGCTCTGCTGCTTGGATTATACTAGGTTGTCCCAGCCAAAATGCTTTTTTCCCATTATCACATTCAGCTGGTGTGAACTGCAATTTGTGAACAAAATTACTCCTCCCCAGCAAACAGAAGAACAAGCACAGGTATCTAATACACATACCACAATTTTTTCAAAACGTTCAGCAGAACACATTTTCTTTTTCCCTGTGCTTGCAAATATGTTAATTTGCTTCCCCTTATGTACACAGCACCCATATTAAAACAATACCTTACTGCATAACAGTCAGCATCAGTGAGAGGAAATAAGACGTAGGACGTTTCGGGAGTGGAGGTAATTAAATTAGTGCTGAATAGCAAAGACATCCATCTGTAATCAGAGAAGAAAACTCCAGAGAAAGCAGAGAATATCTGACTCATGAAGAAGAACATAGGAGAGAGTCTACAAAATATTGATTTTTTTGGTATCTGGAGGGTTGGCTAAAATCACCACAATGACTCATGACCACAGGGCCAAAATAAATACTGTACATATTCTGCTCCTAAGCCTGTTAGGTCCTTTGGAAAATCTTTCCCCCAGAACCTGACCTGGGGCTTCAATTAGGAAAATCTAGGTCAATTCTATTTTTCAAAGCAGCTGAGACAGGATAAAAAATAAATAAATGAAAGAGTTACATATTTCACATTGGCAATCACAGTACAGTTGCTTACAGGTTTCCATAAAAATTTAGCTTGGCTCCTTTTTTGGGATGGAGTCAAGCTGCAGACTGTTCCTGTGAGAACACTGTCCGGTGATACAAAGCAGAATCTTAGGCAAAAGTGGGACATAATGTCTCATATTTACAATGTCTGCATGTAGTTTTTTACAAGAACTTCCCAGAAGCCAACAGAAATGCACAAACACAGATACCTGTACATGTTTAGAAGAGTTTATTCTAGGGTTATGTATCTGACAACATAAATAAATTTATAAGTCTATTGAGTTAATACAGCAAAGATTTTATAGCAGGGGATCTGCAGGGGTGGCCTCTGTGAGCAGAGCCCAGCAGCTGCCCCATGCCAGAGAAGAGCCAGCTCCAGCTGCTCCAAAAGGGACCTGCTGCTGGCCAGAGCCGAGCCAGGGAGTGATGCTGGGTGGGCCTCTGGGAAAGCAGATTGAAGGAAGGGGGGAAACTGCTGCACAACAGCAGCTATGAGAGTGAGGATTGTAAAAGTGTGAGAGAAGCAGCCCTGCAGCCCCCCAGGTGAGTGCAGCAGGAGGGCAGGAGGTGCTCCAGGCAGGCAGCAGCAGTTCCCCTGCGGCCTGTGCAGGGAGAGGCCCCTGGTGGCCCCTGCTGCCGCCCACCCGTGGGGGACCCGTGCTGGAGCAGTTTGCTCCTGGGGGATGGATGGACCCCGTGGTACGGAGCTGTGTGGGAGCAGTTCTTGAAGAGCTGCTGCCTGCGGGCAGCCCTCGCAGGCTCAGTTAGGGAAGGACGGCATCCCGTGGGAGGGACCCCACGGGGAGCAGGGGCAGAGAGGGACCGTGAAGGAGCAGCAGAGACAAAGTGCTACAGACTGACCACAACCCCCATTCCCTGCTCCCCTGCACTGCTTGGGAGGAGGACATAGAAGAGGGTAGATGAGGGGAAGGGGGGGTTAATTTATTCTTTTAGTTCTCACTGCTCTATTTTGTTATTAATCAGCAATAAATTAAATTAATCTTCCCCAAGCAGAATTTGTTTAGCCAGTGGCAGTAACTGGTGAGTGATCTCCCTGTCCTGTCCTTATCTCAACTCACAAGTTTTTCCATTATATTTTCTCTCCTGTCCTCTTGAGGAACGGGAGTGAGTGAGTGGCAAGAGGGGCACCTGATATGTTGCCAAAGTTAACCCACCACAATAAGATATATGTTTATATGTTTTTGTGTGTACTTTGAAAGATCAGGACACGGAGTATAAGATGTTCCTCCTTTCTGCCTCAAATTTTTTGCATTGCCAAATGAAAGCCTTCCTTTTAGCATAAGGTTTGTAAAAATAGTGCCCCAGAATCCTGCAGTAATTTAGATTAGGTACAGCTATTTGTTTTCCACGGCCTCTGTTTTGTTTACCATGTGTAAAAAGCTCTTCATGTTTTCCTTTTTTGTTGTTGTTGATGTTGTATATTTGCATTGTTTCATTCTATTTTCAGAGCTCTAGTCCAGTCAATGTAGGTGTGGGCTTGGGTTTCTACAAGACCAGAATACAAATGCTCCAGGGATAAGAAATGGTTCACTGTAAGATGAGGTGTCAGCTGTGTTTTTCATTGCAAAGTATGGTGGAGATGTGGATAACTGACAAAAGAAGTATTGTTTGTCCTCTCCAGGGGGTAGGGAACTCATCGACTGCTCATGAGGCTTAGAAATGATTATAATTCTCTGTTGCTAGGTTTGTGCTTGCTGGGGTACATCATTCTCATTGCCTTATTGATCATAAGCACTTTGGCAGACTGAAGGTCAAAGCCAGCCAAAATTCAGAGGCTGAACCCAAAGTGGCTGATTCATTTCAAGTTCAGCGCTCAGTACATAAACAACGTAAGCTCTCTGCATCTGATCTCTTGGTAAATCTCTAGCCAGCAAATAAAAGTAGATTTTTAAAAAAATATTTTCTGAGTGCCACTTTTATTTCTGGCATATTGCCTTTATTTCTCTGTGCACATTAGCCCTTGCTATTATTAACTTCAGGTTGTCCTTGGTATTGTGTGCACTAGAAAGTGCTCTTGAATATGCAGGAGTGTGCTACCACCAAAGAAAGTGGCAGGGAACAGAGCATGTCATTGCACATCAAGAAGAAACTTACAAAGCATTCTAATAGTTTGTATGTGACTGAAAGTAAGTTCCATCCACATTTTTCTTCCCTACTGCAGTTTAGCACTGTGAGGGACAGTTGTGTTCAATCATAATCCTCTACTAGATGGGAGATTTGAGGGAAATTAAAAAATGAAATTGTGTCTAAACAAACGCAATAGATCATAAACAGAAGCCAAAAATTAAAAATAAAAAAATCCAAAATATTAGAAGCAAAAAAGATATCCGAGTCTAGAGGGCCAACTGACAGTCCCAGATAAAAAATGAGCACTCATATCAACACTGCTGAGAATCCTGGGGACTAACCTAGAGGGAAGATCATCCCCTAGACTGACACTTAGGTATGCACCTGCATTTTTTCTAGCTTTCTGTGTGACAAACATGGCAAAGGATTCATTTCTTCCTTGTGGACAAAGAACTTCGGTAAGATTTACCCTACCAAAGGGGCTGCAGTGAGAGTCTGCTCAGAAACAGTTATCACTTACAGCAATGCCACACTGAAATATAACAAATTGCTTCCACACCATTCTAAAAGGTTATTCCATCCTCAGCAAGTTCCCTGGATGGAAAGGACAGGTTTGACAGGACATTTAGCTCCGACAGACTTTTCACTTAGATTTTTTTTTCCTCTAGTTGCCTGCACCAATGTTTTCGATGTTGACTGCACTGACAAAACAAGAAAATGTAATTCTGCAATGGCAAAACCTCAGGAATGATTAGTTAGGTGATTATCTTTAGTCCTTGCTGTGAGACTGTTTAATTTTTGTCATCAAAACCCCGGGTATTCTTCTGTGCGGAATAAATCCTGCCATACCACATTGTGGCTAGGATCTAATTAGCACACCCACCCTGACAGTACATCTGTGGAGACCAAGGTAATGCCACAAGCTTAGAGCCAATACTCAGTAAAATCAAAGGTAGTTAATCAATTAGTTTCAAGCCTTTGACACACATTCCTCTCTGAAGTACAAAAAGTACTTCTCAGTCCCCTTAGCCAGCAAAGAGAGAGAACTCTGACATAAAGATGCTTTAAAAATGGGAAGAACACTGCTGACACCCAAAAAGAGCAAGTAAGGAAATACAAGTGTTTATTCACATGCTGTAGTCCTTCATAGGGATGCAAAAAAGATGAGGACAAGGCACTTACCACCTTTCTCTAGCCCTTTTTCATCTGTCACAGCAGCCATTTCGTTTTGTAATTCAAGGCAGTTTTCTTGCTCCCCAAGAGGCTGTGGAAGTCACGTTTGCAGTGAATGGAAGTTGGTGAGTGAGAACATCTGGTGCCTCCTAACAATCCAACTGAATAGCATGAGTGGTGTTACAGTGCTAGAAAGACTTAGGTTGTATAGCGCTGCAAGGCTGGGTTGCTATTGCAAATTCAGAGAACTGATGACACCCGCGATTGGCTACTACACAGTAAAGTTAGCACCTTTGCAAGAGCCTGCAAATAGCATGGGCTGCTATCTCAAAATCTCGACTAGATATGAGGTGCATGTTCAACACTCCAGCTGGAATCACCTGCTGACCCTTCTCATTCCTTCTGTTGTCTGGCCAAGGTCAGAGAACAGATGTTTCACATCATCAGTGGTGTGTGAGCAAGGTCAGGTCCCAGGAAGCTCTACAACCCACATCAAACTAAGAACTGTATAGATAATTAGAGAGAAACCTCATATCGAAGACTTTACTGAGCTGCTGTGATGACTGTACCCTCCATTTCCCATAGGAATGCCTTTATTTTATGGCAAAAAGGACAAAGGAGTTTCATCTCATTCCTAGCAGCTTCTATTTTATGTAAGGAAGGGGATTTTATTTTATTTTATTATTTTTTTTTTGTGAAAGAACAGTTACTGCATGTATTTTCAAGGGCTCTTTAGCTCTTTGTGGCCTCCCCATTTTTTCTTGGGCACTCCATGTATGCAGAACCTCACAGTAATCCAGACAGGACAGAATGGTACAGCTCTAAAATGTTAACTTCCTGCTGGGTAGAGCCATTCATCCTCCAGATGGCAGCTCAGGACAAGAGACACAAGCCCATTTTCTTTCCCTCTCCGTTTCTTATTTGGTGTTTGTTGTTGTTGTTGTTTTGTTTTTGTTTTCAGTGGCATATTGACTTTTTGTTGTGTCCATTTCAAAAAGAAGCAGTTCTAAGTACTCACATATGGGATATCTGTACCCAGCCAAGCTCAAGCTATCGTCCTAGGCTAGGCAAATGAATGCTAGCTCCCTCTTTTATAGTGTCTGAGCACTTTGGCATCATTAGTGGGACTCTCAGTACTCCTCAGGGGGGTGTGTGAAAGAGCCCTTACAATCAGACAGAAATGAAGCCTTGGGTGATGCAAAGTGGCAGGCAATATTTGGAACAAAACAGATCAATAATTGAGCCTACATTCACAGCCATGACCATGGACAACAAATGCATGCTTAGCTGACCATGCTGTTCCAGGCCTCCGATCATTATTGAGTACCTTCCCATAGTTTTACCTTCATAAAACAGCTATGCATGCCTACCAGAGCCGTGAAACAGTGAGAATTCAATCAGTTTAGAAACTGCCTTTCCATCTCTTCAGGCTATTAACAAACAATTATTCTTCAAATATAAAGAGAATCATTTAAAAGAATGAGCTTTTTTGGATCAGTTGGGATTTTTATTTTTTATTTTTTGGCCAAAGCCTCACCATGTTTGGATAAGCACCCTGGTAATCCAACCTGCCGCTAAAACTCAGAATCTCTTCCTATAATAGTGTTTGCTGAGAAGTAGGGAGAAAATCTATTTAAATCTCAGTCTGCTGCCAGAAACGAAGTCCTGTGTTCATGGAAGGGCCTCTTTTACTACTAGTAGAGTACTTCAGGAAAAAAAAGAATAGCATGCAAGTACACACAGAAGAAGCTAGAACAAATATAGTGAGGAAAACAGAAACTCCGACACTGGCAGAAGGGAACTTACTGCCTCTGAGAAGCACTAGAAAGGAAAGGTCTCTCTGTGCAGAAAACAGAGAAGTCAGCAAACAACTCAGCCTGGTGGCATTCATAGAAGTGCAAGAGTCAGGGCAGGACAAGCAAAATAGGCAAGTAGAAACTCATAGAATTAGACAGTAGATGTTCAGTGTCTGAGCTGGCTGGGTTTGCAGGACTGAAAAGCAGGTGGTATGTCATGCCCTCTGATTAGCAGCTCCTGGCACTCTGTCAGTGGGTCAAGCAAGTATATTACCTTTCAAATTTTGCTTAGCAAATGCTGAAAGGTGTGTGCTTCTGTTGGCACTCATTACTCTTGACCTGACATGCCTTGAGGGACAGAATCCCCCATCTGCAGGATTTCTGCCAAAGGGATTAGGCGGGGGTCAGGAGGAGAGTTTGCATGTTAGCAAAAAACTTGTGTGCAGGTTTCTAAGCCAGGCATGAGCTTCTAACTCGAGTTCTTTCAAAGAGAGTGGGAAATGTGGTGTGTATTTCCTTGCTGATAGAGATTTTCCCTCCTATTTATATATTCATACATTCTGGGCACCCTTACCAGTGAAAGCTTGCCTGTCACTTTCCTAGTATGTCAGGTTCCTCAGCCCCAGTTCCTGCTCATCTGACTCAGTTCCCTCCAAAACATAACCAACCCCTCCCACAGGTGTGCCAGGAGAAGAAAGCAGGAGCTTCAGAGACACACAGGCTCTGATTGTCTGAAGACAGAATTCATCCCTGACAGCACGGTCGTGGCTGGTTCTAAAAGCACCCTCTTGCTCTCTACATTACACATCAATATTCCATTTCACACCTGCTTCCCAGCATGGCACAGCAGGCCTGAGGACACTGTGTTATTATTCAGTAGTTCTGCATCGAAATGTTATTTATCTAACTGTTCAGGCTGTGTTTGGAAACTGACTTTTCTGGGGCACTAACTTCATCAGCCTTTATCAGAGCTGGCGTGCGGCTACCGAGAGAAGAAAGTTCCAGCTAATGCCAGGGGTGGGACAGCAACACTGCAGACAACGATGAAGAACATAGAAAGCAAGACATTGTTCTGTTTCAATGAATTTTAATTAGCAGTCATTAACATTTTTCCCACTTTGCCCTGTGGCCTTCCTTTCTGAGGGAAAAAAAACCTCCAGACAAAGGAGTAATTCCTCTATGCACTGTGCTTGAAAAAATGCAAGGCACTTCCAAAGCACAAAGGACAAAGCCTGGGAAGCCACACTGTACTGGGTCTAGGTGGCAATGTCTTCGAAGCAGAGGGGGCTGCAAGGGGTGGTCTCTGCAAGAAGAAAGCATGGGCTGCCCCATACCATGCTCTCACCACTGGCCAAAGCTGAGCCCATTAGCCAACTTGGTGGTGCCTCAGATAACATTTAAGAAAAGAAAAACAAAACAAAACCCTGCTGCCAAACAGCAGCCAGGAGAGAGGACTGTGAAAGTGTGGGAGAAGCAGCCCTGTAGCCCCCCAGGTGAGTGCAGCAGGAGGGCAGGAGGTGCTCCAGGCAGGCAGCAGCAGTTCCCCTGTGGCCTGTGCAGGGAGAGGCCCCTGGTGGAGCAGGCTGTCCCCCTGCAGCCCATGGGTCCCACACGGAGCAGATCTCCACGCTGCAGCCCCCCCGTGGAGGAGCCCCCGGTGGAGCAGGTGGAGGTGGCCTGGAGGAGGCTGTGGCCCATGGAGAGCCCCCGCAGGAGCAGGCCCCGGGCCGGAGCTGCAGCCCGTGGACAGGAGCCCATGCAGGAGCAGGGGGTCTGGGGGGAGCTGCCGCCCACCCGTGGGGGACCTGTGCTAGAGCAGTTTGCTCCTGGGGGATGGACCCCATGAGATGGACCCGAGCTGGAGCAGGGAAAAACTGTGAGAAGGAAGGAGTGGCAGAGAACTGTTATGGACTGACTCCACATCTCCCTCTGTTGCTCTGATGGGATGAGGTGGAAGGATTGGAAGTGAAAGAGAAAGCTGAGAAGGGGAGGGGTCGGAGGAAGGTGTTTTTAGATTTGTTTTTTCTCATCATCCTACTCTATTTTTAATTTCAATTAATCTATTGATTTTCCCCAAATAGAGTTTTTCCCGTGACAGTAACTTGTAAGTGATCCTACTGTCTATCTCAGGCCAGCACCTTTTCTGTCTTATTTTCTCCCTTGGTCTGTTGAGGAGGGGGAGTCAAAGAGAGGCTGAGAGTGCACCTGGCAACCAGACAAGGTCAAACCCACCACACACTCCAATGAATCAGAAGAAAAAGGGTGAGGAGAGATACATTGGTAGTTAAGGAAGCCATGATTAAGAAGAACTAAGCTAATTACTTAACAAGATGTTCCCCCATTTGGGACACGCCTCCCCATAAAGGTTTTGCAATTAATCTGGTAATAGGAGAAGGGTCTTCCTTTGGGCACCTTCCTCAGTTTGAGACAGATGCAAGTTAAACATCTGCTCTGAGCTTTTCTAGTCTCTCTAGGAGAGAGAGACACACTATGGATAGCAATACATTCTGTCCTAAGGCAGGTAACTAGGACATCATCCTTTGAGGTACGTATTTCTCCCTGTTGAGTACTGAGGAAGCATACCAGCTTCAGTGGAGACAACTAAATAGATTGCTAAAGCTTGATAAAGCAAACCCACTTCATGAATCTGCTTATCCCTAAAATAACAGCAAAATACTCCCATGGCTCCCTCCTCAGTTAGTTTCATTTCCCTCTAACTCTGAACTCAGTGGAGCCGGTTGTGAACTTCTTTAAGTTTTTAAAATAGATACATAATTACCAGTTCTCATTCTGACTGATTCACTAAAATTAGAAAGCAGCAAGGTTCCTTTTCCTTCCTCAGTCTCTCTCCACCTCCCTCCCCTTAGGCCTAATCAATTCCTTCTGCAGAAATGGAAGCAACCTGGGAATACATTTGGGTTCTCCTAATGAAAGCTGGCAATAGCTGTGAGACTCGCTATAGTATGTCCCAACTGGTTCCAAGGTGCATTATGAAACACACTATCATTTCACAGCTAATAGCTAGCACAAAGAAAAAGAAAGAAGGAGGAGTCTTATAAAATGAAGGGCATACTGTATTCGCTTTATGATGATTGATTATACGTCTTGGCTTTCTCACGCATAGATTCAGTTTCTGTGTAGTTTCAGGATAGGCTTCCTACAATTCTCGTTTCTTTAAAACAAGACTTCTTGCAGAATACCAGCTGTTAGCTCTTTTTAAATGCAGGGTCTATCCCTTTGAGGCACCACAGATGAGCTTCACTAGATCCTGTTCTTGCACTCCATAGAAAAAAGGAAGATATGTCTATGTCTCCCATAATATGAAATATCTCCAGCAGAGTTCAAGGTTTCCCAATCAGGATAATAATAGCTGCTAACTGCACCTCAACTGGGAGATCATGCACAAAGTGATCGTTTCAATACACAGCGGGAATATATGAGCTCTTGAGATGCCAAGCCTGATGCCTCACATTAATAACTGCCTGCTCCCCACAGTGACCTGTGGACCTCTTTTCAGTGATGCTGTTGAGTCAGAGAGTTTCTGAAGAAAAAAAGTCTGGGCAAAAAGCTTTGGCTTTGGTTTTCTCTGCACATCCTGAGTCACAGTGCAGGAGGGCCAGCTCACAGCCATCCTTTTCTCTGGGTACAGCTCTGCCATCGCCATTATATTTTTGTGTTTCCAATTCTGTTGAATGATTTCACACATGATCCTTAAAAAGGCAAGCAACCTGCACACAGAGCACTCCAACACACCTGACATTGTGACAAAGATTTCATAATGATTCCTACTAAGTCCTAAATTCCTCTTTCTTCAATGATGAGTTCCTAGGCTGACTTGCCAAATCCCACCCTTACTGGCCTTGTATGTGAGAATTTGTTGAGATGGCAGGAACTGTTGAGATGGCTGTAACTCTTCTGAGCTTCTGTGCTCCCATGTAAAATCCTGGGGTCTCCTTCTGTCACATCCAGACACTGAAAAACCATGCAAAGATTAAATTCCAGAGACTGTGGGTGATAGAGTGGGTCTTGTGGGTGGACGTGACCACTCTTCAATCTGAAAGAACATTTGTTCACTAAAAAATTATTATTCTGCCAAATGTAGCACTATTAGATACCAAGCTAGTTGTTCATTTTATGTATATAAAGACTTACACATGCAGCTGCCTCCACAGCCACGTAAGTAAGAATCATAGAATCATAGAATGGCTTGGGTTGGAAGGGACTTCCGACTACACCACTCAGCTTGCCGTTGTGCTGCAAACTTTCTCAGAGTGAACTTGGTCCCACTGGTGTCTATGTCATTGATAAAAGCATTAAACAGCACCAGTCCCAAGACAGACCCCTGAGGGACAACACTCATCACTGGCCTCCACCTGGACATAGAGCCACTGACCACCACTCTCTGGGTACAGCCTTCAAGCCAATTCCTTATCCACCGAGAGATGCATCCTTCAAATACATCTCTCTACAATTTGGAGATCAGGATGTCATGTGGGACTGTGTCAAAGGCCTTACAGGATTCCAGTCAGTGTTCCCTTGTCAACTGATGCAGTCACTCCCTCACAGAAGGCCACCAGACTGCTCAGGCATGATTTGCCCTTGGTTAAGCCATGCTGCTGTCTAGGGTCACCTCCTTGTCCCGTATGTGCCTTGACATTGCTTCCAGGAGGATCTGTTCCATGATCTTGCCAGGCACAGAGGTGAGACTCACCGGTCTGTACTTCCCCATGTCCTTCTCTCTGACCTTTTTAAAAATGGGAGTGGTGTTTTGCTTTTTCCAGTCACCAGGGACTTCACCTGACTGCCAGGACTTTCCAAATACGATGGAAAGAGGCTTGGCAGCTCCACCAGCCAGTTCCCTCAGGACCCTGGGATGCATGGCACCAGGCCCCACAGACCTGTACCTGTCCTGTTTCATCAGGGGGTCTCCAACCTGCTCTTCACTTACAGTGGGAGGGACTTTGCTCCCCCAGCCCTTGCCTAGAGGGTCAGGGACTGGAGAGACGTGGGAAGCCTGACTGTCAGTGAAGGCTGAGGCAGAGTGGTTGCTGAGTACCTCAGCCTTCTCCATGTCTGTTGTTATGAGTTCTCCCTCTTCATCCATCAGAGGGGGTACGCTCTCCTTGGCCTTTCTTTTCTGGCCAATGTACGTGTAGAATCTCTCCTTGTTATTCTTTGCATCCCTGTCAAGCTCAGTTCCATCTGTGCCTTGGCTTTCCTGATCCCATCCTGCACATCCAAACAGCATCCCTGTACTCTTCCCAGGTCACATGTCCCTGCTGCCACTGCCTGTGCATTTCCTTCTTGTGCCTCAGTTTGCCCATCAGGTCCTTGATCAGCCATCCCATTTTTCTGCCCTTGCTGCTTGTTTTCTTACACAGGGGGATGGAGAGTTCTTGTGCTCTAAGGAAAGTATCCTTAAAGAGTTGCCAGCTCTAATCCTCTGTCCCTAAGGACAGTGTTCCAGGGAATCTCAGCCACTAGGTCTTTAAACAGCTGGAAATTTTCTCTTTGGAAGTTCAGGGTCCAGATCTTGCTCTTTGCCAGGCCCACATTCCTTGAGATCACAAACTGCCTCCAATATTAACCTCTTTAATGAGTTCATCTGCATTGGTGAGCACCAGGTTCAGTAACACTGGTTGGTTTGTCTAAGACCTAGACAAGGAAGTTGTCCTCAGTGCACTCCAGGAGTCTCCTAGATTGCACACAGCCTGCTGTGTGGCTTTCCCAGTAGACATCCGGGTGGTTGAAGTCCCCCATCAGGAACAGAGTGTGCGAGCGTGACGCTTCTTGTAGTTGAAGCAAGAATGCCTCATTCACAGCCTCCCCTTGATCAAGTGGCCTGTAGTAGA
Source organism: Anser anser (assembly GCF_964211835.1). Taxonomy (NCBI): domain Eukaryota; kingdom Metazoa; phylum Chordata; class Aves; order Anseriformes; family Anatidae; genus Anser; species Anser anser. The sequence goes on along the minus strand of NC_139723.1, from coordinate 32,252,400 downwards.
CCCCAACCACAAGGTGCCCTTTATTGGTCTGGTCCTTAACTTTTACCCACAGGCTCTCAGCCTGTCTGTGGCTGTTTCGCAGAGGCATCTCTTCACAATCAATCCCTTCCCTAACACAGAGGGCAACACCCCACCCCTGTGCTGTAGCAAAGAATCTGAGTCCTGGGAGACATGTCTGCTAACTCGCTTCTGTCTCTCAAAGCTGTAGTGCAGAGCTGGGGAAGTGTACAGTGAGAGGAACTGCTTTTGTACATGGTCTTCCCATTCTGTGTGCTTTCAGTCTTCAAGCTGTATTAAAAATTTTAAGTGATTTTTCAATACATAGTAAAATCAGTTCTTCACAATCCCTCTTTTGGTTTCTGTGTCTTTTTTTTCAAGCAACTGAAATGTGCTGTGAATGGTTTCCCAGTATGTGCTTGTAAAGACTACTGTTTGTTTACTATTGGAATAAAAATGCATAGAAACATGTAAGCTCTTTTTTTAAATGATTTTGGAATGTATAATTAGAGAATAAATAAAAGGTCACAAAACTTCATGAAATACACACAAGATAAACATGAAAATATCCTGTGTTATAGCACGCTAGTCTTTAGGATTGAGTTAAGCCTCGTTGTCAGAAGGAGACTTAACTGAGCTTATTTGCATCAGTCAGAAGTTACAGGTCAGAGATGTGTTTCTAATTTTCTATTCTGGGAATGTACCAGATGCAGTTATTTCCAATTGCTATGCTTACCCCTTTGTGTGTTAACCACATCAATGCCCTCTACTAATTTACATTTCATATATCTCGAAGGCACTGCAAACATTTTTAATTTATTGTTTTGGGTATTCTGATCAAACTATAAACTTACTTTTTTTTCATATATGATTATTTTCAACATACGTATCAAGCTAACTTAATGCTCCTAAACAGATCAATCCATGCCTATGAATGCCTCTCACTGATTTCTCTGAGCAGGGGATCAGGCTTTGGACTCTCTTATTTCTTTTCCTCATCTTTATTAAACTGAATGTATTTTATCAAAATTGCTCTGCTAATTGCTGCAGAGCATTTGCACAAGGCAGACTGTTTTGCACAGTCTGCCAGGGTCTAAAGCACATGATAATTTTACCTTTCTCTTTAAAATATGAATAGTGTCTCCACAGGATTTCTTTTCTTGTTCTGTATTGGTAATCAGGAGGATTACCTTCTGATGTTGAAGTCTTACAGTTAAGCAGACAAAGAAATTCAAGGAACATGGATTTTTTTCAGGTTTGCCACTAACCTACTGTGTCACCTTGCTGATGTCATGGGTTAACATTTTGTCTCCTTCCTCTGATGTCTTGAGCTCTTTATGACTAGGTATTTAAAACTTATTCACAGAAATGAATGGTAGTTTTGCTATTAGCATTAACAAAAATTCAAAGGGTACAATACCTTTGCTGTTTTGGAATAAGCTCTGCACATTTGATCATTTTCTCCCTCAAAGAAATTCCTCTTTATTAAAAGAAAAAAAAAGAAAAAAAAAAAAAGCTGTACTGCATGAAAATGAGTTCCAAACAGAGGCTGAATTGATCTGTTTTACTAAAATTAAGGCTTTCCACTACAGTGGTCTTTTTACTTGCTCTCAACAATGAATCCTCTTTTGAAGAGCTTTTTCAATATTGAAGAAGAGTATTTCCAGAGATAGGACCATTTCGTCATGACAGAAACATACGTTTCTTCAGTTACTAAATAAAATGTCTTTCAAATTAACAGATTTTCTTCAAAGGTCTTCAACATCGCCATTTTCAGCAACGCTTCCTCCTCTGACAATCAGTAGATAGGACTTTCAGAGGTACCCACGGTACATGCTCTTCTCTCTTAACAGCAATGTTGCTTCAGATTTGCTATGCTCCATTGAGCAAAACAGAGATGTACTTTAGGCAGTCAGCATAAATTTGTCTTTATAGATGAAAATTCATCCTGCAGTTGTTTGTTCCTAAGAAGAGAGGAAGAATTTGGTCCAGAGAGTTTGCAAGCTTTTACACCCTTCCCTCTCCACACTTGTGCCAGGAGAGGGGAGAGCAAACAACCTGAAATCCATTCGGATTTTCCATAACTTGATGATTCGATTCTGGCAGCATCAATGGCTTAGGGGTAGCTAGGTGAAGTGGAGTTCTCAGCAAGCAGAGCTATGTTCCTACCCTAACATCATCTAAAGCACAATGAAGTGTTTCATTCTTGTCTTTAATCATCTGATAGAATGGAAAGCAATTTCCAACTGGTGGAAATACAGTTTTACCAATGATTGCCTTTTTTATACTTTTCTTTCTTTCTTTTTCTTTCTTTCTTTTTCTTCCTTTCTTTCTTCCTTTCTTCCTTTCTCTTTCTTTCTTTCTTTCCTTCTTTCCTTCCTTCCTTCCTTCCTTCCTTGCTTCCTTGCTTCCTTCCTTCCCTCCTTCCTTCCTTCCTTCCTTCCTTCCTTCCTTCCTTCCTTCCTTCCTTCCTTCCTTCCTTCTTTCTTTCTTTCTTTTTCTTTCATTTTTATGAAATTCAACAATGGTTCTGAGTAAACTGCAATTTTTGAAAGTAGTGGAACTACTTTTTTTTCACCACTGAACTGCACACTTGTTGGCTGGAATGAACTTTGCCCACAGCCTTGTTATTGAAAATGACTTGTGAGTTTTTCATGGGATGTTATTTCTTGCTCTTACTCTGGTGTGCAGAAAAGGAAACAGATTTTCTATTCTTTTTACACCCATGACTCTTTATCTCCTTAGTAAAAACCTACACTAGTCCAGGTCCAACGACTAATCCTTCACAAGACTTAGTGAGATGCTACATATTTGACAAGGATACTGTTTGCAACACCTTTATCCATTTAATATGTACTTAAGGTTAGAAGTTCAGATGTGATATTATGCCAAACCTAAGGAATGTCTTCTAATGTAACATTATGAACCAAACTTCCAACCACACACAAGAATCAGTTCTGTCTTCCAGCCTGAGTCTGTCAAAATACTGGCTCACTGGTATCATCTTATTGGCATTTCCTTTTCTGTTCTATCAATCTCATGGGCCCAATGTCTAGTATCTACACTAATCAGTCACCTAAGTTTGCTCTTTTCATGTGTCATAGCTATTATCATCTTTGGCTGTTATCAACTTTTAAATTTTCACCTTACATGCATTGTTTGTTTCTCCTGTTCCCAGAAAAAAAAAAAAAAAAGGAAAAAAAAAGGAAAAAAAAAAGGAAAAAAAAAAAGGAAAAAAAAAGGAAAAAAAAAAGGAAAAAAAAAGAAAGACCACTGCTGGCACTTTCCAGTATTATTAAGTTTTGCAGCATTCAGTTAATTGCAGATCAATACTGTTGTTGGGATTATTCTTTCCCAACATTAAAAAAAAAAAAAAAGCATTTTATTGCCTTTAGTTCTACCAGTTCTAAATTGCTGCTTCTCCTCTTTTTCTCCCTTTATAAATGTTGGACTTCTTACCATCTTGCTTGTATTATTCTTCCTCAATTTCTTCATTCGAGTGTTTTTTTCCTGTTTTTAATTCTTTTCATGTTTTTTTCCCCCCTAAGGTTACCAAGACTTAATATAGTATTATAATGTGGGCATACACCTGATAAAGCTTTTTTATTGGTATCAAATGACTATGTTTTCCTACTCTAAATATAAACTTTCAGCTCATTCTGTCCATTACTGTTTTGGACTTCCTAAAGCCACCCATCAGAGGTACCAAACAGTTGTTAATTTCTTATTTAAACTTAGCATTGCAAATATATTCAAGCCATGAAGAGTTGCATCTAAGAACCACCTTTCACTCCTGAAATCAATTCCTACTTATCTGTCAAGATGAGGCCTAATACAGAATTCCCCTGTGAGAGCCATACTTCTTAAGCTAGGAAAAATAGTTCCAAGGATGCTTTTAGCACCAGCAGAAGCAGACTTGCAGCATACTTCACTCTCGTTGAGGTATCCCATGATGAGCACATTTTTTCTACACTTTCTAGGTAAGTATTTTAGGACCTCGAAGAGCTGGCTGTGCAGTTGTTGCAACATAGTTAGCTATAGCAGACATCAATTTAGAACCCATCTTGTGTACGAAGCATGAGAACATCAGTTCAAAAATATTTGGGATTGTTTGCCTGAAAGCTGTCTCAGAAAGCCCTGTCAACTTCCCCCTGTGCCCAAAGATGTCAACCCATGGTGCTGGGGAAAGCCCAACAAGGATTTACCTTACAGGCTCTTACAGGCTCACTACATTTACTCTTACAGGCTCACTGGTAAGAATTTTTCTGTTCCTTGAAAGTCAAGACCACAGACACAGTAAGGTGGAACACTGTCCAAGCTGCTTCCCTGCACCAGAGCTCTGTGGACATCTCTATGTACAGAACTCCGGACACCTCCAAGGCCCAGCAGGGTAGAAATGCCCCGGTGAACTGGTATTTCATCACTTCATCACTTGATTTCATCACAGTTCTTACATTGGTTTATGAACACTATTACTGTTTTTTTACAGAGCACAAAAGATGGACAGAAACTGATCCCTAGCATCCATGAGTCAGCAGAGTCATAGGAGGAGCACACACTCCCAACTTTACACAGGTGAAGGAGACCGTGGTATCATGCTCATGGTCTGAATTACAACTTAAGGATTCTTTAAGTCTCAGCATGGCAATGCTGAGGTATCGCCAGTATCTGGGGTATTGCCAGACCCGCTGTTTTGTCTCAGCTCTGCCAGTAACACGCCACTCCCGCACACAGCAGAGCCCAGCAGCTCATACCAGGCACAAGCCTCCTGCCAAGGAAGGTGCAGAGGACTGGGAGTGACCAGCATCTGCACAACTGGCCTCGGGAACAGCTGCGAGAGATTTACCACCACTTACATATTTAATTCCTTTTTTAATGTAGGGAATGCCTTTAAATCGTGGCTTAACTTTTGTATTTTGCTGCTTCAATTTGCATAAGTTAATGGCACAAAAAATAATTCAAGCCACGACTTAAAGAGACAAAACAGAGAAAAGACTGTCATCCTCATTTCATATACAGTGAATGTTTCTGATCATGAAAGACATCTTTACTGATGATTTGGATGAGGGAATTGAGTGCACCCTCAGTAGGTTTGCAGACGACTCCAAGTTGGGTGGAAGTGTCAATCTGCCAGAGGGTAGGAAGGCCTTGCAGAGGGACCTGGACAGGTTGGGTCGATGGGCAGAGGCCAATGGGATGAGGTTCAACATGGCCAAGTGCCGGGTCCTGCACTTTGGCCACAACAACCCCATGCAGCTCTACAGGCTTGGGGCAGAGTGGCTGGAAAGCTGTGCAGAGGAAAAGGATCTGGGTGTGTTGATTGATGCTCACCTGAACACGAGCCGGCAGTGTGCCCACATGGCCAAGAAGGCCAACGGCATCCTGGCTTGTATCAGGAATAGTGCAGCCAGCAGGGCCAGGGAGGTGATCGTCCCTTTGTATTCTGCTCTGGTGAGGCCACACCTCTAGTACTGTGTTCAGCTTTGGGCACCTCGCTACAAGAAGGACATGGAGGCCCTGGAGCATGTCCAGAGCAGGGCTACAAAGCTGGTGAAGGGCCTGGAGCACAAGTCCTGTGAGGAGCAGCTGAGGAAACTTGGGTTGTTTAGTCTGGAGAAGAAGAGGCTCAGGGGAGACCTCGTTGCTCTCTGCAACTGCCTGAAAGGAAGGTGTGGGAAGCTGGGGGTCAGCCTCTTCTCACAGGTAACTAGTGATAGGACTAGAGCGAATGGCCTCAAGTTGTGCCAGGGGAGGTTCAGGTTGGAAATGAGGAGACATTTCTTCTCAGAAAGAGCAGCAGGCATTGGAATGGGTTGCCCAGGGAGATGGTGGCATCACCATCCCTGGGGGTGTTCAAGGAGAGGTTGGACGTGGTGCTTAGGGACATGGTTTAGTGGGAGACATTGGTGGTAGGGGGATGGTTGGACCAGATGGTCTTGGAGGGCTTTTCCAACCTGAGTGATTCTGTGATTCTATGATATTACATACAATATTTGGTTCTGACATTTTCTTATCAGCTGACATTTAGTGATATTGTTTCAAGAAAGGAAAGCTATGTACAGGCTGTGTGAAAAGCAGTCATGGAGCAGAAGTGCTGATATCTTAAGTCAAATAAACCAAAAACAACCACTCCATGCACACAACCACACACAAAAAGGGTTTAAATATTTACACAGAAAGCAAAGCAAAGCTTCCTCTTTTGCAGTACATGCAACATCCATGGCAAAGCACTTCTGCGTTTTTCCTGAAGAATACTCTCCTTGGATAAGAACAAAGAATCAGAACACACCGATTCTTACAGGATGGGAATCTGAACAGAACACTGTAGAGGTTTATTCTGTGGTGTATTGGAGACGAGGGGGGTGGAACAGGGAATAACACAAATGAAACAAAAGAAAGGGAAAATCATCTGTTAGTGGAAAAGATTAAAAATGTTGTGATTAGCATAACAATAATTGTTCCTGTATTAATCTATAAATTTACATTTAAACAAATTAAATACTGTAAGACATTTCTCTGCAGTTTAAGAACTCCAAATAAAAATTGTCAGTTACTTTAATTTGTAGCTAGTCTATTTTTTTGCTGAAAAAAACATGCATAATTATCTTATTTGCCCTTCTAATCAGCAACCTACTGTGACTTGGAATTAATTGGGGTGTTACATATTTTTCTTCTTGGGGTGAAGGGAGAGGGGAAGGCAAGGGTTGCTGTAGGATCCCAAACTGGTAAGAAACATAAACTTAAAAGAAGCTTGTACCTGTTCTTGCCATGCTCTGTGGTGGCCCTCCCAGTGGAAAAGCTCCTTAAAGTTCTGCTGTCGTTTTTATGGCAGAAATCTGCAGCAGAATCATTAATGGCACTTCTCTACCACATGGTATTTTGCTCTTAGCTGTGCTATCATCTTCCTAAAATGTTCTGCCTCCCAGTTAAAGGCAACTGGCTAAGCAGAGGAGCCAGACAACTCCTTGCAGTATCACAGACCAACTTTTCAAGCCCCATAGAGGAAACCAGCCACCAGCCTGTGACCCAGGCTGCCATATAACTAGCTGATACCACATCTACCCTCTGCATCTGCTGCTTCTCTCATTTTGGCACACCCCTGTTGCAGTGTACTCAGGACAGGGAAAACCCTGACATTAAGTGCATGTGGGACTGTGGTGGCTAAGTGAACCATCTTACAGCCCTAACTCAGTCAGTTGCTGGAAACAGAAGACAAGCTGCTACTTGTGACTGAAAGACTCTTCTCCAGGCCACACTGGAAGAGAATTTATCCTTATTCCTATGTGTTACTTCACTTTTCACCCTGTAATAAAAGCAGCACCACTATATCTATTTCAGAAAGCATGAGGCTGCTTACTTGGGGTGGTACTCATTGTATTTTGCACATTGTAAAGACTCTTAGATTCTCCCAATCACTACCCGTAACTGAGGTTCTTGCCTTTGAGTTCTGATTTTGTAAACCAGGAGCCATCAGACGTTTTAGTCAGTGTGATGAGGACAATATTGCATGTAATACTGTCAGCTTATACAGGAGGGAGAACTGCACTTGAAAGCATAATCTTTAGAAAGTACACAGATTACCTGATTTAATCAGACTTGTGAAGGTAGTGCCATGTTTTGTTAATCAAAATCATGATAAATCAATCCAATGTGGCCTTCTGTGAGTTCTGCACAAACTTATGAATTAGTCTGTTTACATAGGCATCCCATGATGCAGCTTCTAGTTTGATTTTTCATTCATCTTTTGAAGTTGTTCATTGTGCCCTTGATTACAGTAAAGCTGGAGAGACCTAGATTCTTGCAGCTAAACCCAGGTGCCTTAATAACTATTACTTCACTTTGTCAACACTTGAGAGCTTTCAGGTCTGATTTTAATTAGAGGAGCTGTGACATCTTTAGTATCTTCTAAGCAGCTGCTTTACTTCACAATCATGATGCTCTGATTACAAAAGACTTCGGGAAAAGGAAAAGAGCAGCGCTGTCACAAGACAGCTTTACTAGGAAGAGACATGGTTTTAACCTATGCAGTTCTCACCAAATTCCTTCAAAGAAATGCCTACACAGTACAGAAGGTTTGAACTTTGTGTTTCAGGTTTCTTTGTCAGAATCTCATACAAACACATATGTACACAACAATGTAGGACTCAACCAAGTTGTTTCTGAGCCATCACTGAGCAAATATCAAGAAATTCTCCTAATAAAGCAGAGTTATATTGTTTATTCAAAGCTTACAGAGTATATGTGTGAGATGTAGGAATGGATTTCATATTGTTTGGTAACATTAGGGAAGACAAAATATAGTGGCCTCTCTGCACCTGAGTTATCCCCAGCTCCCAGTAAATCGATAAGTGGATCCTCAACTCTGTTTCACATCAGGCTGGGGGGAAGATCCAGAATTTCAACATTAAGGTAATGAAACAAAATTTCAAATTCCTTTCTTCTACTTCAGGCCACTGGAGGAAAAGTCAATGTCAGTCAAATGAATCCTTTCACTAAGCCTGAGGTATATTTTCATTTTTGGGCATTCTTAATAACAGCAGATGACAGATCATAGATAACTTTGTTATAAATCAGCAATAGTGTACTAAAAGGGTGCTCCGCTTCAGCACAGCAAGTAGCCTGCTTCCAGGTTCTAGATTTTTTTTCATAAACCCAGTCACTACAACTAAGTCCTTTTATTTGCTAGGTTAAAGGTTGGACCAGATGATCTTAGAGGTCTTTTCCAACCTAAATGATTCTATGATCTATGAACTTTGGTACTATGCATTAAGGCACTGCGGTTATGCCAGTGCTCTCATTGGCATTGTTCTGTGATTAAGACACTTGCCAAGATATATGATATAGAAATAGTCAGAGAAGAGGTTCGAACTACCATCTCCTGCCAGGATTTCACTGCCTTCCTTAATAATATATATGAACGATATATGAAAAGAACCAGGGTTGTCAAAAAGACTGGAACTGCAAATAAAGATGTTTCAGAACTGTCCAACTAGTGACACTTCCTGGAAAATACAATGTCACCAAGCATAAAAAACTTTTGCCTAAGAAGTTTTATGAAGGGCATGGTTTTATAATTGTGTTAAGAATATTTAAATGAGTTTAATGGGTTCAAACTATTGCACCTCTTAGATTCATGTGGTCATGTGGATCATTAAATCAAAAAGAAGAGACAAAAAGTTTTCATGCAAGTCAGATCTGACACAGTGTGGGACTAGTGAATCTAAGGCAAAGCACCCTTCCTTCTCTCATTTGCCTGATGCCTCTGTAACTGCTCTCAGGATTCTGAATCCCAGGTTTACTCCTCAGGAGTAGCTGCATTTTGCAGGGGAAGCTGCCCTCCAGAAACTCAGGACCAGTCAGTGAAAGGAGATGAACATACATAGTCTTTTCTGTTTTTTTGTTTGTTTGTCTGCTTGCTTTTAATCTGATTTTGCATTTGTGAGGCAAGCAGAGTTAAAAAAACAGTGCTGTGAATATGAATTGACCATATTATGTAAATAGCACCAGTGACCAGCCAGAGGGTGGGTTAGAAAAATCAACAAAAACATTGGTGTCTTGAATTCTCCCTCAGTAATCCTCAGCCCCATCACTGTGATTGCACTTGCCAACCAAGTTCACTCAGAGGTTCTTGACAAAAATCTCAGTGAACAGACTTGTCACTCCAGCTTCTACAAGAGTGCAGAGTGCCTCTTACACAGGCTCTAATGTGACATACCAGAGTGACAGGTAGGTTATGACTAGCATAAGTGACAGGCCTTTCTCCTTGACACTTAGTGAGCCTGTCAAACTAAGCTGAATGCTAAATCTGTGAGAAAATGAAAATTCGAACAAGGGACCACATACCCCTGTCAAGCAAAAGAACCTCCAGAGCAGTCCTGAGTCAGTTAGATTCCTCCTCTCTCCTTTACAATGTCAGATCCCCTGCAGGACCCTGGGAATACCCTGGCAGTTTCTGACTTGAGATTCTCCCACTACCCGTCTGAAGTGAAGCCCTGAAGCTGCCCCTACCTCCCTTTACACCCAAATACATAACTAAAGCCCGTGGCAGCACAGAATCTTCTGAAACCATTTGCCAAACACCCAGTCAGAATGACAGAAAAGTGTCCATTCATCCAAAAGCAGACCAGCCATTTTCAATTTCTTTCTGTTTACAAATCACCTTTCCTAGCAAACCTTTTTGAGGAGGACCGGACTTTTTCACCATGCACTGAAATCTAACACCACTACATTACTTTCCTCTGCAACTACCCCTAAAAAACAGATAAGGAACCTGCATACTTCTCCTACATGAAAATCCATTGGTCTTGGGATGAGATGACCACTTTTCAAATGCCTGTAGAGAGATGAGAGTCCATTGTCCTCTCCCTGTCCAAGTCAGACTTCTCCAGCAAGACTTCAGCATAAAGCCCCTCTTGCAGCTCTCAGCTTTATCTGTGGTTCTCAGTTCCTCCTCCAAAATCTGCCACCTCTGTCAAGATGTGAGAGAAAGGCACATGAAGAACAAAACCACACATCAAGACTGACTGAGAGAATGTTTCAAGAGTACATACAGGTTATTTCTTCTTTTATTAAACGAGACGAGTTAGGGGTGAGAACAGGGTAGATTAGAAAGGACAGAAAGGACAAAGAAAGAAAATACTAGAAGACCAGTTGGCACATGGATAGAAGGCATTGGTGTACTTCTTAATTTATAAAGCACTGTCAAACTTTTAGGAGTTAACTAGAGTAAGTATATTTTCTGTTAAATGGACCCAGACAGACAGGACCCTATGTGGGGTCAGGGAACTCTCCCCTTAGATTTCCAGAAAGCTCTGCATCTTGTCCATGGTTTGTGGAGATCTGTGCATGCCTCATAAACATCCTTCTCTGTTGCTGATTTAAATTTTCACATTCATCTCCCCTGTCAGAGATTGTGAGGAGCATAAACACCATGGAGAAGAGTTGTAGCAGTAGCAAGGAGGTCATGAGTTATGGATAGCCACCAAACAGATGGATACTATCCTGGATGTCTTGCTCTCATAAATATCCTAGCCTCAGTTACAGAGTAAAATTCAGCTAAATTCAAATCACAGACTCCCCACAGATTCCCCAGCTGAGCTACAACTACATGTTATAGGAGACTAACTTGAAGTAAGCAGTGTTTGTCATTTGACTTTAGAATGATTGCAGAAAGTGAAGGTGCTGTCCTTCAACCTACTGCAGGAGTTTGCTAGCTTCCTGCTTTCTCAACAAACCTAATTGCCTCTCCAAATTACAGAGCATGGAAATCTGTGATTACAAAATCAGAGCACATGAAATGTGAAGACAGCAAGTGTGGATTTTCTAGCCAGATAAGTAGCTGGATCAAGCACACAGACATGATCAAACCGATCTGCTTCTCTCTGATACTTTTTTTGCCACTTTTATCATAGAATACCCCAAGTTGGAAGGGATCCGCAAAGATCATTGAGTCCAACTTCTGGTTCCACACAGGAACACCCAAAAATCAAACGATGTGTCTGAGAGCGATGGCCAAATGCTTCTTGAACTTCTGAAATTCAGTCTCTGCTTCCCCGGGGAGTCTGTTCCGGTGCCTGACCACCCTCAGCACCTGCCCCTCTGTTCCCCTCATGAGGGAGCTGCAGGCCGCCATGAGGCCTGCCCTCAGCCTGCTCTGCTTGGGGCTGAGCAAACCCGGTGACCTCAACCGCTCCTAATACGTCTTGTCCTCTAGACCTTTCACAATCTCTGAGCGCTTTCTTTGGACGCTCTCTTAATAGTTTTTTGTCCTTCTTGGATTGTGGTGCCCAAAACTGCACAAGGTACTCAAGGTGAGGCCGCATCAGTGCAGAATTGAATGGGAAACCTTTTGCCTCACTGGCCAGGTATAAGGCTTAAATGGGTAGGCTCTGCCTACAGCATCTTCAGTGATATAAAAAACTCACTAGACAGAGGAAAGAAACGCTTTCAGCACCACCTACTAATCAACATGCCTCAGACAACATGGACTTATCAGAGATATAATGTGTCAAAAAAGTCTAGGAGTTTTCATTGAATGGCTCAAGTTGGAAGGAACCTCAAAGGTCATCTAGTTCCAAGCCCCCTGCCATGGGCAGGGACACCTCCCACCAGACCAAGTTGCCCAGGCCCCATCCAGCCTGGCCTTGAACACCTCCAGGAATGGGGCATCCACAGCTTCTCTGGGCAACCTGGTCCAGTGCCTCACCACCCTCTGAGTGAAGAATTTCTTCCTAATATCTAACCTAAATCTACACTTTTAGTATAAAACCACTCCACCTTGTCCTATCACTATCAGCCCAAGCAAAGGTTGCTCCCCATCTTTTTTGTAAGCCACCCTTAAGTATTGAAAGGCTGCAATGAGGTCACCCCTGAGCCTTCTCTTTTCCAAACTGAACATCCCCAGCTCTCTCAGCCAGTCTTCAAAGGAGAGGTGCTCCAGCCCTCTGATCATCCTTGTGGCCCTCCTCTGGGCTCGCTCTAACAAGTCCACATCCTCCTTGTGCTGGGGGCCCCAGACCTGGATGCAGCACTCCAAGTGAGGCCTCACAAGGGCAGAGCAGAGGGGGACAACCACCTCGCTCCCTGGCTGGCCACTCCTCTTTTGATGCAGCTCAGGATGCAGTTGGCCTTCTTTGCTGCAAGCACATACTGCTGGCTCATGTCGAGCTTTTTGTCCACCAGCACCCCCAAGTCCTTCTCTGCACGGCTGCTCTCAGTGAGTTCTTCTCCCAGCCTTTACTTATGTCTGGGATTGCCCAGACCCAGGTGCAGCACCCTGCACTTGGCCTTGTTGAATCTCATTAGGTTCATGCGGGCCCACCTCTCAAGCTTGTCCAGGTCCCTTTGGATGGCATCCCTTCCTTCTGTTGTATCAACTGCAACGCTTAGCTTGCTGGCATCTGCAAACTCGCTCAGGGTGCACTTGATCCCACTGGTGTCTATGTTATTGATAAAGTCACTAAACAACACTGGTCCCAGGTCAGGCCCCTGAGGTGTGACATTGCTCATCACCGTCCTCCACCTGGACACAGAGCCATTGACCACCACTCTCTGGTTGTGACCTTCAAGCCACTCTCACTCAAGAGAGGTACACTGGGATGTTGCCATTCCCAAAACAGCCTTACATCCTTGGCAGCTGCTGGAGTATATTTTTAAGAGTGAAATTAGGCATACGAATTCTGAATTAAAAAAAACAACTACAGGTCCATCATACTTTCTGCATTTGAGTGAATGAAAAGATCAATTCAAGGAGCAATTCATCTGCTGCCTTTCCCACATCAGGCCTTTGCTTGGACTATGTCTCTGTTTATATCTCTGGCTAAAGAATCCTTTTTTCTAATTTAGGTTTTGCCTGTTTAATGAGGAGACAAAATTTACATCCCTATTACCTGAGCATGATTTAAATAACCCAGCAGTTTTTTTATATATGTATAAATATATGCTCACCAGTAAAATGATTGGTGAGATTCTACTGACCTATATGGTGTTAGATTGCTTTAAAAGCCAGCTAAGCTTTATTATGGCACTAAATTTCTAGTGGGCTACAACTACTCTGAATCTGCCTGAAGGTCTGACTGGGACCAAGAGCATAAAGGCACTGTACCTGCTCCATAATATTTGGTTTAGGTTGCTGGTCTTATGAAGACCAAGCCAACAGTTCCAGGAAATGCTGGAAAATTTGAATCCAGCATCCTGGAGCTGATATTCTTCCTTCCACCTTTGTAACTCAGGAAAAGCCCGTCCTCTATGAAGTCTCCCTCCCAGCAGGTAATGAAAAGGCTATGAGTCCTCACTATGTCTCTGTCCTTCCCAGCATAAGTAGGCAAGTAGGCATACTTACACACAGTCTTTACAAAGGAGGATGCCTGCAGCAGAGGCACAACTCAGTGTTGTGATGAAAGGAAAAGGAGGGAACTATGGAAAACCACATCCAGTGGAAATAATGGAAGGGGCAAAAGCTTCCCCAGATAGCCTACTTTCTCCCCCAGCAGCTGCCAGTCTTTCTTACTCAGAATCCAACATGTTCAAAGGAAGGCCACAGTCCTTCTCCTGCATCAGCAAAAGGGCTGTCCTGGTCTGCAACCCTGGACTGGGCATCTTGCACTTGAGTCTTGTAAGAATAAGACAGCTTTACTCAGGAGTGTGTCAGAGCCGGCCAGTAAGGAATGAAAGAGAACTCCTAAGGTCTGAGACCCTCGGGAAGGCTATATGAATTGAGAGTCACCATGAGAGGGTGATGAGGACCCTTTACTTTTTCCCCATCTTAACCATCAGCAACAAGCATCCATGGGAATGAAGATGCACTGCAAAGGCAGGCAAAAGCCATACAACGGCCACAAGAAAAGCATGTCACAAACTTTCTCACCCAGTCCCATTCCTGAATTCAGATCTGGCCTTGTACCAACCATCCTTCTTTCAGGCATATGAGGTGACTAATTCTCCCTGACAGTTTTAAATCCCAGGTTGATTAAACTGAAAGCAATGTCAGAACAGATGCAGAGCTTCATGGTGAGGCTGGCACACAGTCACATCTTGCTGTAAGGAAACAGCAGCATTTCAAACCTTGAGTCTGGCTCTGATGACTTTTAACAGCAAAGAATGATGCATCCATTAGCTGAGCCACGAAGGCATCAGGCTGCTTTCTCAAGTAGGTGTAAGTCCACTGGTCTCATTAAGTCCTGGTGAGTTATCCATTCATTCAAGACTCAAATAAGAAACTGCCAATATAAGAGACATAATGTGGCTAATGACTGATTTTAAGCAGTTAAGGAAGCTCTTTGGCTGCAGCAAAAATGGAACAGACCTTTATATCCTGTTTGGTGACCTTCACAGTTCTTGAATTAGCTTGACATTAAAAAAAAAGAACCCACAACTGTACAAGCCCACCCCCTTGCATCTGATTTGAAGAGAGAAAAGAAAAGGAAGGGAAGGGAAGGGAAGGGAAGGGAAGGGAAGGGAAGGGAAGGGAAGGGAAGGGAAGGGAAGGGAAGGGAAGGGAAGGGAAGGGAAGGGAAGGGAAGGGAAGGGAAGGGAAGGGAAGGGAAGGGAAGGGAAGGGAAGGGAAGGGAAGGGAAGGGAAGGGAAGGGAAGGGAAGGGAAGGGAAGGGAAGGGAAGGGAAGGGAAGGGAAGGGAAGGGAAGGGAAGGGAAGGGAAGGGAAGGGAAGGGAAGGGAAATTGGTGTAGCTGTACCTATTACAGGCAATGGTATTGATTAAATTACCTGCATGCCATCTTCTGCATTTTGAGGTTTACACAAGCAGCATGACCCAGGACAGAATTATCTACATTTGAAGTCCAGATCAAAAGATGTTGAGAAAATGTTTTGGAAAGAACTCAGAGTTCTTCCAGTCACTTAGTGAAATCTTACACCATCCTAAGTTTTGTTTTGTTTTGTTTTGTTTTGTTTTGTTTTGCTGAGGAAAGAATAGTTTCTTCCCCAAAGCCTCAGAGCAACAAATAAGCTGTTTTGCTTCCAGGATGTATTCATCCCCTTGTTGGGATTTAGCCAAGAGCCAGTCTTGGCTATACTGGCTCAGGAAGTTCCAAGTGGCTGAGAGTGGGCATGGCAGCCACTTTCAGAGACCAGTAGCAAAGAGAACATGGTGGTGATACAGGGTCTGCGTTGGTCTCTACTCCTAAGTTCTAAACTTCTGTCATGCCCTGCAGCCTATGGGTTACCCATTTTTTTGTGAAGAGAAGAAAATCCATTTACACAAAGGTCGAACTAGGCCTAGGCCTCCAGACTAGGCCTAGGCCTCCAGCTCAAGAAATCTATTCCCAACTCAAGCACTGCATGATTTGGATGATTTGGGGCGATTGGTTCCACTTCCCACAGCTCAATTTTTCCACCTGTAATTCAAAAGCAGTGATTATATATATATATATATATATATATATATTAGTTTTTTGGAGATGTCTTATAAAAAAGCCCTTCCTCTGTACAGAGTGGTCTTGCTGGCTGACGTGTACAAGAAGCACCATGTGGCTGGCCACACATGCACTCACAAAAAGGCAGAAGCAGAGCTACTTAGTGTTTCTGAGATAAATGCATGCTGTTACTATTATGTTTTTCACAGAGTGCCCAGGAGGAAATACAATGAAAAGACCTGCTGCCATCAGTTTCTTCATACAGGTTCTTAGTTCCACTTGTACAGGTTTGGGAAGTTCCCGCCCTGGAGATCCAGCATGAATGGCAAGCCTAAACAGAGACACACAGTGGGCTGTCTGCTGTGCTGGTGGAAGTAGTTAAAACAAGTCTACAAACTTTGCAATGAGAAAAATCTGGATTCAGCCAGCATGTAGGAAGCTTTCCTTCCTTCGCGTAATTCATTTGACTTCTCAGTGACAGGATGACTGTGAATGCTACTACCAAATGAGCTATAACTCAATAGCCTCTTTAATTCCGGTTTTAACCATTGCTAGTCCCTTTAACAAGAGTAGGTCCACCATGGACTTTCCCAGGCTATGGACTAGACACAGAGAAGCATAAATGCAGGCTGCCACTGAAACTGGAATGAGGTAAAGCTTTGTCCACATTGCAAAGTTCCCATTGTGTTCATTTTTTTTTCCATTTGCATATGCAAAGAAAAAAATACCTTTTTACTTAAATAAAGTCTGTTCAATCTCTCTCTCTATATATACTTTTCTTTATGTGTATATGCACGCAAATTGGGCAATATACAATGGTTGTGCATGCTGTTTTCCTATAGTAACATCACTTTGTATAAATAAAATAGAGCTTCACAGGCTACAGATTTCTTGCTCCACAATGTAGTCAGTTTCTCCTGGCTCTTAAAATAATAATAGTAATAATAATAAAGTTCCTAAAACAGCAGTTCAACCAGCAGGAAAAAATGCACAAGGGAAAAAGAAGGAGGCTGTACTGTATGATGAGACAGTAATTTATGAAGAGTTACTGCCTTCCCACCTTTCTTGTCCTCTGGTGGTAACACAAGTAAGTAACTGATGAGGTAAGAGAGGGCTGTACTGAAAAGCTCCTTGTTAAGGATAGAGAATTTGGTAATAGAAATGCTGAGTAATAATTTCCAAATAGATCTTCTGGTTACGGGGCATCTTGGGATGCCGTCCTGGACAGAAGCGTATATTGAACTGAGAGGTGACAGAACAGCAGCCCCACTGGAGTGGCTGCTCAGACACAGATGCTCCATAGCAATGGTACTGGAAAAGAACTTGCAGTACACCATCTGTTGGGGTCCATTGCTCTTGCCTTTGCAAGCAGGTGAGACAAATGCCTGGAGCTCACATTTCAAGAAGCCACAGCCAGGAAGTCTTGAGACACCACTCAGAAGTCCTTCCTTGCTAACCTCCAGCACTAATCACCCTGCATCATCTCCATGGGTTTATTTCACACCCGGTTCAGAGTGGGTAAATCTACTGAGCCTCGTGCCAAGCAATGTGCATGGGTTTTGCCAGCCAGCTCAGTAGGACAGAAGTTGTTTAAGAGAGAAGTTCAGCTGAACGACTCTACAGGACACCCTAATCAGTGCATAACAGTAAAAAAAGGATGCATTTCAAGAGACATTTCGGTAACTCCAGAAACATCACCCAGTGGGATCTAGTTAGCAAGTATCCAAAGTGACATCTACTGGTGTAGATTTGGATTAGCATGAAATGTAGGAATGAAGTTAGAACAGGGCAGAGCTGCACAAAAAACCTGCCTAATGAGCCCCAAAAGTTATTAGTGGGGGAATCAGAAGCTGGAAGCTGAACCTACTTAGTTCCAAATAACTGAGCCTCTAGCTATTACATAAGCAGAGAAGAAAGATGTCGGTTTGTTTCTGAGCTCCAATTATTTGCTGATGGTGCTTCCCTTTTCCTAATGTTAAACATGGCCTAAAACTACAGTGCAGGAAGGAATCCATGCAGCTTTTCCCACCAGGGAAGACCACGTATTTTAATGCCAAGAGGTAAGACCTTACAAACACAGCTTCATTCAGACCACCTAGGGAAGTCTATACATGTAGGTGGCTGGTTTCAGGAAGACCAAAATATATTGCATATCCTGGGACTTCTGTGGGAATATAAAGATGAAATTGGTTAGGTAGGAATAGATTCCCTTGAATCACTCCAAAGATGACAATGTATAATATTGGCCCTGAAGCTCTTCAATTGGGACATCAATCTCTGTTCCTTGCTGAAAAGCACATCTGGGAGGGCAGTGTTCTCTCTCTCAACCTTCCAGAGAGGCTGGTGAACTTAGGTATACCCAGATAACTTTGCTAACCTTGAGCTTTCCAGTTGTGCTCTCTGGTATTGGAGGAGATCAGTTTGTTTGCTGTTTCCCAAAAGACAGTCACGTTCCTTGCAGCTAAGAGGTACTTTAAGGAGATGCAAAGCAGAAACCTAAACCTGGCTGGTGTGTTTCCAGAGCCTGAGAGTGTTAGGTAAGAGAAGTGAGTAGTTTGGTAAGATGGTAAAGGGCAGTACTCCAGAAACAAGTTTAATGCTAAGGATGTGTGCTCAGTGGAAAGGAGAAAACCGATATGGGAACTCGAGAATTTGACTCAGATATAACACAGGCTGGCTAAGGCAAAATTGCATGGAAGTGGTTGGTACAGAAGTTCTGGCAAGAGGGAAGTCCAGTACAAGTCAAATCACTTAATCCTCTGGGATGCCTCTAAATACCAGTATGAAAATGGCCTGCAGGGGTATGGTGCTCTTCAGCCACCCTACAGATGTTCTTTCCTTCCTCCAACTATGCTTGGGATTAATCCAGCTTTCACTGTGCTCAATAACCAATGAATCAAATCTGTCCAGATACACAGTAAGCCCTTCAGGACATTGTGCTTGCAGCCTTTACCCAGAGAAGATCGTGATTTAATTGCTGTAAAGAATGCAGTTCTTCTCAGCCAACATCATTAGTGGCATTATGACTGTACTCACTCACCCTAGAGCTCACTTCTTGGAATGCACAGTATAATCCCTGTCCTGCAAAGCATCACATTGGGAGTATCACAGTCAGGCCTATTGCTTTCTCACAGCCAGAAAGCTTGTGACCCAGTTGTAAACGCTCTTCTGTATATAGCACAGAGAGTATCTTTGCTAAACTAAAGTAAGCAAAGAATTATTTTTCCCTTTCTTGTAGGTGTTTTTTTTTTATTATTATTTTTATTTTTTAACTATCAAAAGCCACTCTGAAAGCATGAAGAGACTCGAGTTAATAAAACCTCTCCATCTGTGTAATACACAGACAACTCTGAAAATCTATTTTAAGGCCCACATACTGAACAACAGTAGCCACAGCTTAATTAGATCACAAGTGCTGGGTAAAAGTTCACATCACTGGTTTAATATCAATGATTTGAAAGGGAAGATATCAGACAGGATATTTCACTGAGGTACGAATTTTATCATTTGAGTTATAGAACACAATTCATCACTGAGGAAAATCTCTTTGAGATCCTTCACCTTTTGACATGCAAAGAATACAACTTATATTTTTTTTCCAGTTTTTGATAGTCTCCGATGAAAAATATAATATATATTTCTTCCTCTCAAGGAAGACTGCACTTTCAAAACTGGGTGTTCAGGCAATGAAATTTCATTCCTTTTAACAGGAATTTTTAAAGCTCTTGGCAATACCTGCATCTGAAGTTAGCCACGAATGAAACATACCATAGATGCACTAACACTGGAGAGTTTAGCTAACATTGTGAAGCTGTTTTATAGCAACAAAGTTGTACCAAAGTTTGCACTGCTGAGTTTGAGGCTTATTTTTGAAGGTCCGATACTTCTGGAGAACAGAGTTAATTCACGTTCTGGTATTCTTCTGCCTAAAACAGGATTTCTACAGCTATGCACCAGTCACATATCCAAATATGAAAATGAAATATTCAAAGTAAATAACTATATTCCATATTTATGTTGCATGTCATTATCTCATACAAGGATCTAAGGCTACAGCTACAAAAATGGTTTCTCTTTTTGACTGAATGATTTACTGCAGACATAAGTAAAAATGAATAAACAGACATAAATAAACAGACATAAATAAAAAGGAATAAAGAAAACAGCATTATTGGAACACTTTCTTACTGGAGAGTACAAAGACCTAAACTTAGGATTTGTCCAATTGCCAGCATCCCAAATATTCTCACTGTTCTAGACGTAAATTTCAATACCACCTACTTTAAATCATAGAAGACGCTGAAATTACAGAAGTCTTAAATATCTTCAAAGAATTGGAAAGTTTTCATGTTTTTCAGGCGACATGGACATTTCCAAATACTGCAGAGAATCCTACTGCCTACAGATGAAAATTTCAAACCCATTGGGAGCATGTAATATACCAGTACAAAAAATGGGGAATAAGAATTAATGGCAGTCATCCAGAGACAGAAGGACTCACACTTAAATAGAACAGGGACTGCATATTCCACTGCTGTGTGACATGCTGTCTCCAGGAACAAATATCAAACCCCAGAATTCACCATTTCCCTGTTGCCAGATAGCAAAGGGACAAGCAAGTCCTGCACATTTCTTACTGCCCCACTGAGGCCCACCGATGCAAGGGGATGCCATTTTTCTGCTACCAAGGCTTTAAACACATGATGACTCTTCTGCTTTTGTACTCTGAATACAGAAAACAATAGGGAGGGGGAGTGTGAAAGCAGCTGTGGTGGAGTTCAGCTGTGTGTCAGGGTAAAACCACCACAGTTGCCTTTAGATTTTGGATACTGCACAGTAAATGAACTTGGGATACACATTGTAAGGGATGGCAGAGGTGAAATACTGAACATTTGCTAATTAAGCAAACAGTTCTGCTCCTTGTGTGCAATGGGAGTGATGAGGTTCCTAGACGTACAAACAGTACAGGATCATGCCACTAAGCACTGTGTCACAATTTCTACACAGCACCCAGCAGGGTCAATTTCATTCTTTAATTCTTTCACCCTTTGAATTTTCCTGTTTGCAACATTTCCATACTTCTCATGCAGATTTCACGTTCAACTTGGAGGACAGAAGTCATTTTTAATGTAACTAAACTTTGGTTTTGTTCTCCACAGCACATAAGGCTGGTCAAAGCCAAGCTAGGCCACACTTCTGCCTTTTGCTCTGAGAACTGAGCGTGCAAAAGCTACTGAAGCAGTTCATGCTCCGTCTCGAGTATGGCCTAAAGTCAAACCTAAATTCTGTCTTGAAGCCAAGCCATTTGGACAGATGAACACACTTAGATCCCTTCTCATTGAAACCCACCACTGTGAGGATAGCCCTGAGCTCTTGCTCCCTTTCAGCATGCACTCAGCAATGTTTATTCTCCAAACCAAGAGTAAGAATTCCAGGAAGCCATACTAGAGGCATTGTCTCACTACCAGCCAAGACAGGTAGAGTGTTAATTACAGAATATGTCCTAGGGTGCTCTCAGGCCTGAGTTCCACCACAGGGGTGGTAAGAATTAATTATGTAAATAAGTAATTATGGGTCATTAGAATGAAGTAATGAATTGAAAGCAATCAAAGTAAGTAACGAATGAAATGGCTTTCAGAGACAAACTATGCAAGTATATAACATAAACAAGGCTGTCTGTTTATGGAAGGGAGTATTCAGCCTAAGAGTACTTGAAATGAGATGGCTGCTCTAGCATGGCAAGCTGATGGTACTGGTGTGAGGCACTGAGCAAGCTAAAAGGGATATTAGCTATCCACAGCACCACCACCTGGGCACTGGCAGCAGAACCTGACCCATCAGGCACAGCAGCATCAAAAGCCCCACGAAAGCCCTGCCTGTGGCAGTCAGGTGTGGCACCTCTCCCCAGCGACATCTGTGGAAGGGTCCAGAAGATGTGGAAGCAGTAATGCTGAGATCAAGCCTGGATCAGACCTGTATCAGGCCAGAAGGCAAGCTCCATACACAGGCATTAGGGTAGGAGGCAGCTGGAGTATACAGTTATGTTCTTCACATTCTTTCAATCCATTTTCATATCATATGCTGAGCTTTAATATTGGGTAGGAGCTGGCAGACAACTGGTTCCAAAAAAAATATATCAAAATGTCATATCTAAATGTCACCCCTAGAAATTATTTCCAGATGAAAATGTTTTGTATTTTTTATGGAAAAAAAAATACTTATATGCTTGGCTGTTGCATAATCCGTTCTTCCCTTCCCCTATATCATTCTTGTGCCTAGCTACCATAGTGGGTTGAGGTCATATGTAATCTCAATTTCACAGGCTGGATTAAAAACCTGAAGTTAATTGAAGCATATCTACTTTTTCTCTCACAATTCCTTTCAAGTTCTGCCATGGCTCCCACATCTTCCTGAAGCCATAAAAGAGAGATTGTATTCATCACACCTGTTGAAGTACTAAGGCAAAAAGATGAAAACAATAAGAAGAATCTTTCTGTAAGCATCACCTAGAGTAATATTAACTGATTCATGAAGCCATTACTCCCTGACCTGTGCCTGGGACATGTTGCAGCCACACACAGTGTTTGTGGCTGTGTGTTTATAGCCTAGGACACATATTTTCAAATTTTTTCCTGCATAAATAAACTGTTCATAATCAATCACTCAGCTCAATTGCTCATTTCCCACTACTTTGTATAAGAAAGATGCAAATATCATCAGAGAGCTCTATAATACTTAAAATTTCTTTAATTTAATTCATTCCTGCTGACAACAACTTCTGTTGTCTACCAGACGGAAGCTGTGTTTTGGTTTTCTACTCCTCTATATTTCTGTTTTCATTGGAGTTGGTGAAGTTATAGAAGTTGTTTCTAAATGAACACGTAAGGGAGGAAATGAACCAATTATTTTCTCTACTCTTTCACCATTCTTTTCACAGTTCTAGCCACCAACTCACACTCAGAGACAAAGACTTGCATATCATCAAATCCATCTCTTTGTCAGGACAAAGTAATCTCTCTCTTTCACAGATCACTAAAACAAAAAATACAGAACAAAAAAAATCCCAAACCCAAACTGTTCCTTCCTACAGCTTTATCTGTCTTTTCTAATTCTGAAGAAAATATCTTCCTCTTTCAAATGCCATGATACCTGGGATTATCCCAAGAGAAAGAAAACCAGAGGCAATAATGGAGCTCCTGCGTTTTCACAACCTAGGTGTCCTCCCCAGAGCAGGACTTCCTGTTATTAATCTCAAGAGTAACCCACCACATCACTAGAAAAACTGCAATCCAGAGCTCTGACTAAGGCCAAATAACATTTCTTCAAGCATCCCTGTTAACTCTTTCTGCAGAGCCAACCATTTGCCACTCAAAACAGTACTGCTCAGGAGTCAACACATTTCCAAGAGACTTCCCCACCTAGTAGTCAGCCTAACTCAGCAAAGCCTAAATTGCTGAGAATTTAGCCCAGGGAAATCCCCGTTGGCTGGATGTTTCAGCCATCTCAGGCTGTCTTGCAACCTATTCTTGAATGTGTGAATTATGGTCTAGGTCACCTCTGATTTGTAACAGAGAACAAGATATTTTAAATGCTGTCACTACAGTTTACCCAACATCAAGGAAAATGTAATCCCCATCTATCTTGATGAACAATTTAGTGGCATAGCAGAATGGACAGTGAGCAGTGAAAAGAAGGCACTAGCATGCTTTTTTTAAAGGCACTAAAAAAAAGGCATTATCATGCCTATCTGCATCCTAGAAATCCATCACACTTGTTTTTCTAAATGCGTAATTCAGACCCATGTCATTGCTAAGAAACAATTACACAGAGCACATTAAGCACACACTGCACATATGAACGTATTTATATTAAAATATTACGCTATAGACATACATAGTCACATACATATTCACATTACAAAACCAACACATTTCGACCAGGTGGAAGTTCTAAGTCTGTCTGCCTCGTAACTAACACTCTCTCTTTAATGATCATATGAATACCTTTCTCTGGCAGAGTCACAGCCAGACATTTGCCTTTAAGTTCTATATCTTCTTAGAAGCTTCAACCCCAAATTCCTTTTTGCAGAATAATTCTTGATACCTCTTTCCAAGATGCACTATGCCACCATCCTTATCAATGCTTCTGTCCTGAATCACAAGGATTGTGTCAGAGTTTCAGCCCAGTGTTGATATAGTCCTGTTTACTTACTGTTACTATCAGCTCTGTGGTGAGACTTGAAGCTTTCTCACAGATACGTTTGTAGGTAAGCTGCACAGAGATAGGCACAACACAAGACCAAAATTTCCAAGTTATCTTTGTTTCCAAGTTATCTGAGCTTTAGAACAAAATTAAGTTGTTCTAGAGACAATTCTGAGCTGGTCTTGAGGGTGAGGCAGCAAAACTGTCTTCTCTGTGAACACATAGATCCCTAAAAGCTAATGCACAGTATCAATGGGTTCAGCTATCTTAGATTAAGCTATTTCTCTAGTAAAGGTTTGTTTCATGTATTTCTTTTCAACCTCATCCTGAATCTTCACCGTTATTTGTTTTCTTTTCACACTAAATTGTAATATTGCTAGAATCAACCATTAACTTCAGTAAAAGAAGAGACAGATTCCCAATGGTTAAGATCCTCAGATAAGCCTCTCTTTTCTCAAATGACTCCCTTGTGAGTAGTGGAAGCCTAGATATGAAAAGTAAAGTAGATTGGTCCCATTTCAACCATCAACACAAATAAAGCCTCCAGAGCAATACATTGAACAGTAAATACTTATACTCTTATCTCTCAGAAACACAGTGAATGATGACACTTCTCATAAATGAAAAACGCAAGCTTGGAGAGCACACGTATAGGGACAGAGAAGCCTGTAACATTCAAAATAAAGTGAGTATTGAATAGATGATGAAAAAAACAGACAGTTTTCTCCCCTCATCTTCACTCCCTGTTTCACCATTGCAGTGCTTCTCAATGTGGGAGGTGTGTTTAACCAGGGACAGACCTCCAGGGACAGTGCACAAGATTAGAAAGTTCATTGTGGCAAGGTAATTACCTGGCTTTACCCAGGTGCTAAGAGAACTGGTTACAAATCAGCTGAAAATAGCAGTTCTCCACTGAGCATTAAAAGTCACCCAGAGTGTGCTGAAAGCCAGATCCTACCTTGTCTCGAATCCCTTGTCTCATAACTTCTCTTTCAGCCTCCATCTTGGCATATTTGGCTTTCCTCTCCTCCTCTTCTTGTCTGAGGGCTTCCTGTCGTTCCTCTTCTTTCTTGGCAGCATCGGGGTCTTTCTCCTCATCCCCACCCAGCATCTTCCCCATGTCTTTGGTAGCCCCTAGAAAAAGCAGAAGAGAAAGCTCTGTAAAAATGCAGGAGAACCATGATGCCATCTCTCTCTGCCTCCCCACACTCAGGACCTCCTTCAACTCCCTCTGAATCTGGAAAGGTTTCTCACACATTTAGGAGGAGGCAAACTGACCACAGTGGGCAAAGGCGCCACCCTGTCCTGGTTGGTTACTTGGCTTGTGTGAGCAGCACAGCAGCAAGAGGAGCAGACCCTGTCTGTAGACATGCATGATGCATACACGATTGGCTTGCAGTCCTGAAGGGGGCAAGCTGCCATCCACACAGTGGTTTCACTCCCTCAGCTAAGTCTAGTGAATGAAGGCTCATAGAATCATAGAATCAAAGCATCAACTCGCTGTTGACAGAAATTACACATCCTGTGACAGGTAGGAGTCCACAGCATTAGTAAACATTTGTTGATACTTTCTAGGCTCTTACCATGTATCACTATGAAGCAGCATCTCTGCATGTCTCTCATTTAACCTCAGACACCACTGCCTCTAACACTTAGTATGCAAGTGGGATCCCGGCTCTGCCTGGTTCTCTTTCTTCCCCCCGCATACACATTAGTCCCAAATTCTCAGCCGCTGTACGTTCTTGAGCCAGCCTTTTGTTATTGTGGACAGCCTTTGCACAGCCACACAAGTGGAGAGGCTTATTGCATGTCCCTCTGTCCCCACAGAGCTGCACACAGGCCATTCAACCTGTGTTTCAGAGCTACTTCTATTGACTCAGGCAATCATCCAGCTAGGGAAGAAGGCGGGCGCTGGAGAAATGGGGAGCCCATTTGCTGTGATGCTTCATCATAAGGGCACTGTGGAGCTGCAGCAGGATCAAGCCTGTTTATGCAGATGAAGAGAAGATGCATATCCTTTGAGAGATGTGTTGAACTTTGCCTGGGGCAGGAAAACACCCTGCACATTTACTATTAAACATACCTTCACCCTGGAGGAAGGCTATTCCAGGGTGAAG
The DNA here is from genome assembly GCF_964211835.1 of Anser anser. Lineage (NCBI taxonomy): Eukaryota > Metazoa > Chordata > Aves > Anseriformes > Anatidae > Anser > Anser anser. Next base: position 32,226,216 of record NC_139723.1, on the reverse strand, counting down.
GTAGCTGGTTACTGTCCTTATTTCCTGCATCAGGAAAGCCTCAGGATGGTTCTTTGCTGGCTGAGATTTAGCTGAGTTAATCTGGGATGGCCTTGTAACACACACCCACTTGCACCTACATGCACACATGTAACATCTCCTGCCTCACCATTGTGAAGCTATCTGGCCTTTTCAAAGGCTTAGGCTGGAAAGAGACACTGACAAAATCCTTTCAAATAATTGTTTGCTGGCTTTCATAAAGGCTAAGTGAGGGGAAGAGGTTTTCACAATCCCTTGTCTCTCCCTTGTAAATTACTCTTTAAATGTGTCAACAACTCTCGGATACAAAAAAAAAAATACAGTTGAAATATTTATACTCACTTGCTACTATCAGCCTTCTCCTAATGAATAGTTTGCCTCCTCCACTTAAGGGTAAAAGTAATACGGGAATCATACAATCATAGAATATCCTGAGTTGGAAGGGACCCACAAGGATCACTGAGTACAACTCCTGGGTCCCCAGAGGACTACACAGACTCCAGAATTTTGATAGAAAATTCATTCGTCCCAGCTGATGATTCTTTTTCTGGGATGCAAGAAAGGCCAACTGAAATTGCAAGCAAGATTTGCTAGAATTTGACACAAAGAGGAATGGCAATGCAGCTTTGTTAGGTCATTCATCCCTATAACAGGGGCAGCACTAAGCAGCTTTTCTGTGTATAAAACACTGATAACCAATTAATTTCTGGATTCCCTTCAACAAACATTTCTGATGATTATCACACTCCTTTGGGTTCAGCAATCTGTCAGGTTTATCTCTTTTTAGCTTCCCTCCACTTAGAGCTACCCATACAGTGTAATATGCTAGTTACTTACGGACCAGAATTCAGCAGTAGAAAGAGATGATTTATTTTTCTCTAAGCACTGATTCCAGGCTATCATTAAGTTATAATGTCAGCTCAGCTCGTCGTGTAAGGAATGAAATTGCATAGACTTCTTTTTCTTTTATCTCTTAGACAAGACCAAGATTTTGAATATGTTAAGCATTTGATTTTACAGCTACTCAGAACACAAGACACCCACAAGAACGGCGATACAGTCCCAGGATCTTCACAGGCTCTTAAATCACCCCAGATTTCAAAGGCACCTTCTAAATGGGTGGAATGCTGCACTGTGGTACTGTTGCTAACTAACTGGAAGGAAATGTGTCATGAGAAGAAAAATTTTACACTACATTTTAATTCCAATATCTTACTTTTGGTGTAGAACCCCCCCCCCCTTTTTTTTTTTTGTCTCCTTTGTCCTCCTAAACTTTGCTTTGCTGGAATACAGCTTCTGTTTTAACCCGTTGAGCAGTGAATGCTCTAGGGAATCCACTTGCATACCAACTGAGTAGCTGCAGTCATAGTCACAAGCTAGAAGAAAGAGAAGCTCTGTCCTCATGCCTTCTTCTGAAGTTTCCAATGAGACACGGGAAGGAAACACAGAATCTATTAATATGGTACCTTCAGTCTTTTTGTATTTTTTTCACATCCCAACCATAACATCCACCTTGACATAAAGATAAGACAGAGGATGCCAAAGTAATCGCTAATCAGTATGGAGCTTCAAATCAACACAATATCCAACAACCCTAGATAAGATGACAGGAAGAATCCAGAAATGGCCAAACTCCAGGACAGCTTTTTGATCCTGTCTTCTTAAAGGAAGTAAAACAAGAGCAAACCTTTCTGGCTCTAATGAACAATGTATCCTTGCAGCAAAGAAGGTCAACAGCTTTCTGGGCTGCATTAGGAAGAACATTGCCAGAAGATTGAAGAAGCTGATCCTTCCCCTCTGCTCAGCCCTTATCTGGAGTGAGACCTTATCTGGAGTGCTGTGCCAAGTTTTGGGCTCCCCAGTACAAGAGAGACACAGAGTTCCTGGACTAAGCCAGCAAAGGGCCATTAGGACGATTAAGTGACTGCAGCATCTCTCCTACAATGAGAGACTGAGAGCTGGGACTGTTCAGGCTGGAGGAGAGAAGGTTCAGGGGCTCAAGGGGTGTCTCAGTGGTATGCATAAATACCTGATGAAAGGGAATGAAGAAGGAGCTAGACTCTACTCAGTGGTGATCAGTGACAAGACAAGAGGCAACAGACACAAACTGAAATACAGTGATTCCCATTTAAACACGGGAAAAAAAAATAGGGTGCACGAAGAGGCTGTGGAGTCTCTCACTCTAGAGATGTTCAAAATTTCACAGGCCGGAGCCCTGACCGGCCTGATCTCAGTGACCTTACTTGAGAAAGGGATTGCATTAGAAAATCTCTGTGGGTCCCTGCCAACCTCAGTTATTCTATGATTCTGTAAGACCTCACGAGTAAGTGGTTTAAATGGTAAATGAAAGTGAATTTTGCATGGACAAGGGTGAGAAGTGCACATCCAAACTGATCCTGCATCTGAACTGGTAGAAATGAAATTCTTAAACTTCATGACCTCAGTCACAGGAGCACCATCTCCTTAGACCCTTCAGTTGTTCACTGACATTAATCAAGCCTTCACACAGAAAACATGAACTCACAAAATCAACTTACATAAGCTGCAGTGCTCAACTTGTTACTTGTTCAAAAAGAAAATAAAGAAAAAAAAATCCTAAATGTTGACATGCAAAGATATTTTCTGCAGAAACTATATTGAACAGGATTTCTAAAGATGACTTACAGAGAAAGAGATTAATAGGAACACCTTGGGTATCCTTAATTATGCGAAGGATGATGGAAATTTTGGCATGCCATCGCTTCAGGTAAGGTAATTAAGTCAAACCAGCAGAATTTCTTTTCCACAAAGCTCATTTCATAATGCAGATAAATAGCACCCCATGCCTGTCTTTCAAGAGGGCTGCATATGTGTGTGCTTAGATCCCAGAGGATGTCATGGAAGTTCCCCTTCTAAATCACAGGTGTGAGAGGCAGCAATGAGAGGGTTACCTGAAACAGCTATGCCCTGAGGAAATTCTGCAGGTGAAAACTTCTGTACATAGGCCAGAAAAAGTAGCCTTAAAAATACGTTTCTCACTTTAACATTCAATAACTATTCTGAAAATATCCTCCCAGTCAGAACTGTACACTTTGAAAAGAATAAAAGATGGCAACTCATTTTGCCCTGCCTTACACAACAGGAAGCTCATGAGCTGGCTGTTTTGGTGCTATTTGTAGCTGAACCATATTTAGACTAAGCAGACAACTGGTACCTCAGTTTCTAAATCACAGCATGGTTTTTATGCCATCATCCAAACATCTGCAGCTAATCACACTGGAGCAGGAATGGGTCACTCCCTTTTGCAGAAAGACTTCGGAACCAGAACTAAGAACATATTAGTGATATCACTGGGGAAAGACCTTTTTCGTCAAGGCCAGAGTGCATATACCAGTTTACAGCTGGTATACAAGAAGTCTTCTCCCATTTCATTACTGTTAAGGCTCATAAAAAAAGGAGAATTTATCATTAAGAAAAAAAGCCTTGTAACAAACACTATGGGACTCAGAAGTCAAGATACTTAATCACTAATTTGGCAGGAAGGTCTAGACTGGCATGTATCTGAAGACTTCATTAAACAAAGTACTTTCATATGCAAATTTTTTTATTGCAATGTGAATCATATCCAAAGGAATGGGATCTTGTCCAAGTGTTCCTGGCCAAACCCCTTATATGATACAGAAATACTTGCAAATTACTCCCTCTGGCTGCTGCGACACAAACTTTATCTTCTGTTGCAGTCAAAACACACACCAGTAGGTGAGATTCTTTTAGACAAAATATAAATTGTGCCTCTGTTTTCCCATGCCACCATTTAAATATGACACTGTATCTCCACCCTGTTTACCTTCCTCCAGCAAATTCATTACATATGCTAGTGTAAAATGAACTAGATCAGCTGAGAGAGCAGCTCTGAAATCACCAGGGTGAAATCCAGCTCCCAACAGTGATGGCTAAGTTCAGGTTTCTGCTCAGAGATGTTCCCATGTGTGGGGGCTATCTGACTTCACATTACAGCAAATGGCAGCCCACTGCGCTCTTCTGTTTCCTCTGTCTACCACTTCATATGAGGGAGGTTTCCCACAGAGCCTGAATCACAGACAAGCACATGGAGACCACAGTTGCATCAGGCTGCAAGAAAAGCACACGACCACCTCTGGTGAGCCTAGGTACCTATTTCCCACACTGATACCTCATGTAGACTCCTTGGCCTGTGTGTCTTACTCTGCATGCTGCATGTTCACCTACTCTGATCTAGTAAATAGATGACTTGTAAACAGTCAGGACTGGTGAGTATCATTAGAAATTAGGAAGAAATTCTTCACTATGAGGGTGCTGAGGCATGGGAAAGGTTGCCCAGAGATGTTGTGGCTGCCCCATTCCTTGAAGTGTTCAAGGCTAGGTTGAATGAGGCTTTGAACAACCTGGTCTGGTGGGAGGTGTCCCTGCCCATGGCAGGGGAGTTGGAACCAGGTGATCTTCAAGGTCCCTTCCAACCCAAGCCAATCTATGATTCTATGATCTAATCAACAAGTTGAGATCCAGATTTACATATACATCTTGGCTTGGAGACAATTGGAGTATAAACCCAAAACTAGTTTACAGGAGCAGAAGGCAATAAGGACACTGGGTGAACTGAGTGTTTCAGGATCTCTGTCCAGGCAGATCTCCTATGCTCCCTTCTGGGTTCTCTTCGAAGACTTACAATCTGTATATTACGAGCTTTTCAGACATACCTTGCTACATCCCCCTTCATCAATCTCTTCAGCGATAAAGCAGCAATGAAATTACAATCTCACTCGAGGACTATGTTTTTCAGAAGCACACATTGTAAGGCAGCTCCTAATTTCTTATTTTTTTTGCATCCACTTCCTCCCAGTGATGCCCATTTCAGTGCAGAGTTTGGTACAACCCAACAGAAAATTATCAAAGTTGCCACAAACAACAGAGGTTACAAACTATACAAACCAAAATGACTGTATTCAGCCTGACAGAAAGCCTGGTCATTCTGTCCTATTGACAGAAAGGGGGAATGCAGAGAGGGGCCTGGCACATAGGGATCCACGCTGTCACACTTGTTTCAGAAGCACAGATCTTCCTCATATCACTACAATAAGAGAGCAGCCAGGAAAGATTTTTTTTTTTTTTTTGCCTGTGTCCACATCAACCTGCTGTACTTTGCAAGCACAAAATCTAGTCCTACCTCTGCTCTTGATCCATTTGAGAGTAGAAAAAAACAATGATTTTTAGAAATGTTTTTGAAACAAACCAGTACAGCTCCCTGCTCACTGTAGAAAGCTGTTTCCTTGCAAATATTTGCACATCCCGTCAGTGACAAGAACAAAGGTTCCTCTTATATCTGTCTTCTACTTCGTCAATTGGGAGATAAAGGTGCAGGGTCTTCTCTTTCTGCTGTTTTATTAGCCAACAGATACTATTTTCCAGCAAAAAAGGTAAACGACACACCAATTCTTTCAGCTGAAGAAAGATTGACTTTCTCCTATTAAAATGTCAATAAAAATGTAAGAGCCATTCAGGAGGGTATCACACTCTTTTCAAAAATACTACTTGTGTGAACAAAATACTGTTTGTAAACATTAGTACTGAATAGCTGCAAAGGAACCATCACAATTTATCAATTAACTAATACACCTACAGAAACACATTACTGATTCCTCTTTTGTAAACAAACAAATGATGCCAAGTTCGCTTAAGGAGTTCACTTGAGAAATTATAATATCTCTGAATAGGCCATTTTCTGCTCTTTTTGGTACAGTGGGGATCTCTGGTAAGGATCATTATCATTGTATTAAGTGAAGAAATTCTTAATGAATTTTAAACCTCTAAGCTCAAAGCAGATATGGAGCTCCTCCTCTGTTCACTCTTCCAGATCTACTCAGTTGAAGTGTCTTTCTCAACTGAGAAAGAGCATCTCTATTTCTGCTCCCTGGGCCAAGCTATGGTCTTAGGTTTATTTCTGGGTGAGTGAAATGCTTACCTATTTCAGTGTTAAGTTTTCTGAAACGTCACAGAAAAATAAATTTGGGAGGATCCCAGTGAGGTCTGTCTGAACACATCTAGTGGTGAGTTATGGATCATGAGTAGTCTCAAAGTTATCCAAAGGGCCATGAGTACAGAGTCAAAAAGGAGCACTCAAAGCTTCAACTTACTTTGTTTATAAGGTATGGATTTGTTTTTTGATTTTGTTCTCTCCCTCCCTGCCCCAGTGGCTATGTGCCCCAGGCTGGTGGGATTGACTGAGTCCCTTCTGCTTTCTGAGTGTTTATACTGGG
>NC_139723.1:32054926-32217426 GCF_964211835.1 Anser anser | reverse complement strand
AGAAGCTGTGGGAAGATCACCACCTTCCTTTGAACTGGGGGTAAAGTTTTTGCAGCAGAAAGAAACCTAAGGCCAGGAGAGGCCTCTTGATTCAGTCTGCTGCAGTTTGGTTTTGAAAGGATAAAAAACTCGAGGTTTCACACATAGATATATCTCACATTCTGCAGGAGATGAGTTTCTTTTTCATCTGAGTGCATCTTTCTGCAACACTCAAACCAGGATGAAGCTCTTTTGCTATTGGCTTTGTAGGCACACAAGCCCTTAGAAAAGGATGACCATTACCTCGATCACTGGTGTAAGTAATATTCCTGCTGACTGCAGATAGACTGGCTTGCACCCAGCAAGACCTACTGAAGATTTGACCAGAAAAAGACTTTCTGTGACCCTTTGAATGTAACTAATATTCCAGGATCATTACAGAAGGCTTTATTGGACTGTGCATACATGTTTACAGTGCACACCTTCACCTCCAACCTGGTCATACACAGGAACGTCTAATGATGTACATGAAAAGCTCAATGTGAACAGAAGCATATGTACTGACCAGCCTGCCCAAGAAAGATGCTCTGGGTTGCTAGGCTAGTTCATCCCCATATTGTCACAGATCTGTCCAAAGATAAAAGGCTTTCGCTCCTGCATACTTTATGCATACTTTATGCAGACATTTCAAAAAAAAAAAAAAAGATATATTAAAGGAGACTTCTCTCTTCCCCATCCCACACTGATGCCTTTGCCCACTGGTGAAGAACATGTCATGGACCTTCAAGTTGTATTGGGTTTACATGGCAAGGTTTTGGTTGCAGGGAGGCTTCAGGGGTGGCCTCTGTGAGCAGAGCCCAGTAGCTGCCCCATGTCAGAGCAGAGCCAGCTCCAGACAGCTCCAAAGGGACCTGCTGCTGGCCAGAGCTGAGCCAGGGAGCGATGCTGGGTGGGCCTCTGGGAGAGCAGTCAGAAGGAAGGGGAAAAAAGTCCAACAGCAACTAAGAGAGTGGTTGGTGAAAGTGTGAGAGAAGCAGCCCTGCAGCCCCCCAGGTGAGTGCAGCAGGAGGGCAGGAGGTGCTCCAGGCAGGCAGCAGCAGTTCCCCTGCGGCCTGTGCAGGGAGAGGCCCCTGGTGGAGCAGGCTGTCCCCCTGCAGCCCATGGGTCCCACACGGAGCAGATCTCCACGCTGCAGCCCCCCCGTGGAGAAGCCCCCGGTGGAGCAGGTGGATGTGGCCTGGAGAAGGCGCCTGCGGCCCATGGAGAGCCCCCGCAGGAGCAGGCCCCGGGCCGGAGCTGCAGCCCGTGGACAGGAGCCCATGCAGGAGCAGGGGGTCTGGGGGGAGGTGCCGCCCACCCGTGCTGGAGCAGTTTGCTCCTGGGGTATGGATGGACCCCGTGGTACGGAGCCGTGTGGGAGCTGTTCTTGAAGAGCTGCTGCCTGTGGGCAGCCCCCGCAGGCTCAGTTTGGGAAGGACGGCATCCCGTGGGAGGGACCCCACGGGGAGCAGGGGCAGAGAGGGACTGTGAAGGAGCGGCGGAGACAAAGTGCTAGATAGTCTGACTGCAGCCCCCATTCCCTATTCCCCTGTGCTGCTCGGGAGGAGGAGAGTGGATGGGGGGAAGGTGTCTTTAGTTTGCTTTTAGTCTCTCACTGTGCTAGTTTGCTAGTGATAGGCAATAAATTATATTCATCTCCCTATGCTGAGTCTGTTTTTCCCCTGACAATAATTGGTCAGTGATCTCCCTGTCCTAATGTCAACCCTTGAGCCCCTTCCATCTTATTTCCCCCCCTTGTTCTCCTTTGAGGAGGGGGAGTGAGAGCAGTTGTGGTGGAGTTCAACCATGTAGCAGGGTAAAACAACCTCACAAGGCCAGGCACAGATGTGTTAAAAGAGGCCAGGAGGAGGCATATCTGTTCCTGAGACAAACACAGGCAGCAGGCATGTTCCTGAGCCTTCTTTTACCTAACTCCTATCATTTAAATCCTTGTAAAGGCAGCAGGAAGAAAAAGCAAAAAGAATGAAACAAAACCGACGATCGGATCAGCATTCAGCACCCAGCATTGATAGGATATTCAACTTCTGTGTCCCTGCTGGGTGAAGGCAGAAGGAACACTAACAGAAATGAAAACAATGTAGATATGATGGAGAGTGATCCTGGTGTATCAGGTTAAGCTGTCAGCTGAAGAGTGCAAACCTGACCACTGTCCAGAAAGACACTATTCCTCCATGACACCTGGAAGGCAACAGACTGACTTCTACTTATTCTGTGAACTGTGTGCAATCCTAGTTAAAAATAAAGAATGAAGAATTGTGTCCACTTTCAGACAGGTTTTAACAATATTGTTTTAGCTACATTACACCAAAGTAATATGCCATTCACTGTATGAACTCTTCTTTTAAAATATTGTACTATACAACTCTTTTGCCTAAAAGAAAAGACTGTGGCTTTTGTTACTGGGCAAGGGATTAAAAGAGAGGTTAATATTAACAGAATTAACAGAGATTAAAAGAACAGGACGTTCTGTTGCTGCCCTTGTTACAGATCTGCTGTTTGCACCTTTGGGAGGGAGCACCACAGCACCCTCCTTCATCTTTATCAAGAATTTCAGCCCTTTTCACTGTCTATATGGTAAACCCTCCAGAAACAGGCCTTTTTGAGCCAGATCTCTGTTACTACACTTGGAAGGGTACAGTCCCAGTCTCAGGGGGGCACCCCATCCAACCCACAACTGAAAAGAAGGAACAACTTCCTATATACCACAAACATGGTGGCGGGGCTTCTCTTCCTGTTTTGATAAATAATTCCTGGCAAATGCTTGTTTTGTCCTCCTGACCACTATAATAAAGCAAGGGTACAGCTCTAAATAATCACTGTTAGTCCTGTTGCCACAAGCCAGCTTCTCAGGGTGCTTTCCATGGAGCATTCCAGCTAGTCAAAGAGCTTGAGATAAGAGTCTTCTGGCCAAGTGGAAACATCTACTTCAGGAGGATAATTCTCTCCTGTACTTGCTAGATGGATTTCTACTGATGGAAAAGGCAAGGCACCTTGTTCACATGAGGCCACCTGCACTGCAGCATCCCAGCAGAAGTTATATGTGCCTCCTAGTTACAAAAGAAAAATGAACTTGGAAGCAGGTCTTCTTGCCACAAAATTTATTTGCCTGGGATTTACAATTGTTTCATTCTCCTTTCACTGCTTCACAGAAATTAGTTGTTTTGGCAAAGGAAATCACATATAGCTCAGCAGTTGTCTTCTGTCTCAGTTTATTTTTCCATTCACTTCCATTCACTGTGCAGCTCCCCAAGAAAGAGACAAAGGAAAGAACAGCTGAATCAAAAACCAACCAACCAACCAAAACCAAAAGAAAACAAAGAAAAAAAAAACATTGCTCATTGCAAAGTGTACAAATCTCTGCTGCTTTAATAGATTTCCTAATGGCAGTCTGAAATTCATGCTGATGACATATTCCTGACTCTCCTGTTGCCTTGGAAAATGAGTCTTCCCCACGGTTTCTGATTGATGAAGATGATGAGCCTACCCAGGAAGCCTAGACAACATCAGCCTGTCAGACAATCCTGCTGATAGGAAACTCCCTATTGTTTTAAAGAAAAGTTAGCAGAGGCTGGAGCAATACTACACAACACACTATCTTTGGTGACATAGTTAATGCATATACACACAGTGTTTCACAACAGGCAGCAGGCTCAAACTCATCTGAAGAGAGGAATGAGGCTGAAGAAATAGTGAGAATAACACCCTGCTATGACTTCTCCCTCCAGTGGGAGGCAAGTCACATATATCTACTGCCGTGGAAGAACATTATATGCTATTCATTACATGGGTTTCTGTGTTCCAAGGTACTCAGAATATACAGATTAGGTTCAAAATGTTATGCTAAAGTCTGATAAATTTGTTTAACAGTATGAAGGGCAAGAAAATGAAACTTTTTTTTCTTAGTTTATAAAGAAAGCAAAACAAAACAGAAGGTCAGACATTTCAGTAAGACGTTAGGACCACCTCAGTTGCTTCCCCAGTGGGTAGGTGGGAGATTGCAAACTGTTCCCCCCCTGCCCCAGCAGACTTCCCAGGAAGGCATGTTTCTTTGAAGGAGAGCCCTGTGGAAGCCTAGTGTCAGAAGGAAATGATACTGTGTAAGGGTACTAGGAGGAGAAGGATTGGACGTAAGAGGTTTAGGTTAGAAATGCGGAGACATTTCTTCTCAGAAAGATCAGTCAGGCATTGGAACAGGTTGCCCAGGGAAGCGGTGGTGTCACTGTCTCTTGGGGTGTTCAAGGAAAGGTTGGACGTGGTGCTTAGGGACATGGTTTAGCGGGTGACATTGGTGGTAGGGAGATGGTTGGACCAGGTGATCTTGGAGGGCTTTTCCAACATTTATGATTCTGTGATTCTGTGATAAACCATCACTGAAACACAACGTCCTCACACAGCAAAGTTTTAAAGGGACTGCAACCCCGAACTTCAACATTATGAGCCTTTCACACATGTTTGAGTTCTTCTGAGGAGGTATCACTGTGCTCCTCTCCATAGCAGGAAGACAAGTTTAAACAGCTGCAATACTTTCTAACTGAAGATATTATTTTCCTGTCAAAAGAAGCAGAAACTATTTAAAGACAATCAGTACCCCTTCATATATTTTCTTAATACACTTCAAGAACTGTGGTTGCTTGCTAGTATTGGCATAGCAAAACACTGGTGTTGTGATGCTTCTCAGCAGCTACAGTGTTATCAGTTGGGTGTTACTATACCAAATAGAGAAAAATATTCCTCAGAATGGGCTATTGCTCTGATTAGGTGGCAGTACACCACATTTTATTACATACAGTTAAGTTGTGCTTGAAGAAATGTTAGCGTATATCCTTTCTTTCTTCGTTTTTTCTTTTGCCTCAGTCTTCACCGACAATCTTCCCACATCCCTCAAGGCTCTCAAATTCCTGAACCTCAAAGCAGGGACTGGGGGAGTGAGTTCCCTTCCACAGTGAGTGAATACTGGTTTTCAGACCACCTGACAAACCTGAACATAACTTTAAGAGGCCCAATGAAATGCATACCAGGGTCCTGAAGAAACTGGCTGATGTAGTTGCCAAACCATTCTCCATCATGTTTTAAAGGTCACGGCAGTAAGGTGAAGTCCCTGGTGACTAGAAAAGATGTCCAGATGGATGTGGACCTTTTAGAGTGAGTCCAGAGGATGGCCATGAGGATGATCAGAGGGCTGGAGCACCTCTCCTGCAAAGAAAGGCTGAGAGAGCTGGGGATGTTCAGCCTAGAGAAGAGAAGGCTCCAGGGAGGCCTCATTGCAGCTTTTCCATACTTAAAGGGGGCTTACAAGAGTGATGGAGAAAGACTTTTTACAAGGGCATGAATGACAGGACAAGGGGTAATGGTTTTAAACTGAAATAGAGTAGATTTAGATTAGATAGATATAAGGAAAAAATTCTTCACAGTAAGTGTGGGAAGGTAATGGAATAGGGTGCCCAGAGAAGTTGTTGATGCCCCATCCCTGGAGGTGTACAAGGCCAAGCTGGATGGAGCTTTGAGCAACCTGGTCTGGCAAGAGTTGTCCCTGCCCATGGCAGGGGGGTGGAACTAGAAGATCCTTAAGGTCCCTTCCAACCCAAGCCATTCTATGGTTCTATGCTATGATTCAATTATGTGTCATGTTTTCACAAGTCTGAAAGTTACTAGATAAAGGCTCCAAGCAGAAGAGACAGAGTTTTCAAGAGAACCTGTGGAACTTCCATAGGCAGGAAGTAACAGTGATTGCAGACACATCAGGCCCAGAAAGAAGCTCTTTAAATTTGGTCTGCTCTCAGCAGGTTCTTCATACACCCCCAGACAGAAACATAACATATACACTCACACACACACACAAACATTGTATCTGCTAGCCAGACTAGCTCCCTTTTCTCCCTACAGCTTGGGCTATTTCAGGTCTATGTGGGAGTTTTATCTAGGATGCAGCAATGATGGAAAATAAATAAAACCCCAAACAGGCAAATCCATCCGGAAGGCAAAATTTATACAGTAAAAGGCAAAGTGTGCCTCCAGGACTATCAGAACAGAAGCTATCAAGAGCCTCCACCTTTCCTCAATGAAAGAAAGAGAGAAAGAGAGAAAGAGAGAGAGAAAGAGAGAAAGAGAGAAAGAGAGAAAGAAAGAGAGAGAAAGAGAGAAAGAGAGAGAGAGAGAGAGAGAGAAAGAGAGAAAGAGAGAGAGAGAGAGAGAGAGAAAGAAAGAAAGAAAGAAAGAAAGAAAGAAAGAAAGAAAGAAAGAAAGAAAGGAAGGAAGGAAGGAAGGAAGGAAGGAAGGAAGGAAGGAAGGAAGAAAGAAAGAAAGAAAGAAAAAGAAAGAAAGAAAGAAAGAAAGAAAGAAAGAGAAAGAAAGAAAAAAATAGAAAAAGAAAGAAAAAGGAAGAAAGGAAGAAAAAGAGAGAGAAAGAAAGAAAGGGAAAAAGAGAGAGAAAGAAAGAAAGGGAAAAAGAGGAAGGAAGGAAGGAAGGAAGGAAGGAAGGAAGGAAGGAAGGAAGGAAGGAAGGAAGGAAGGAAGGAAGGAAGGAAGGAAGGAAGGAAGGAAGGAAGGATTTCTTCTTCTAAAAACATCCATGTCATAACCCCAACAAACTCATTAATAGATTTGACATCTTTTGAAGTGACAGGATTCTTTGCCAATTCTGAAAAGTTCCCTCTGCAAAGGCAGTTGTGTGGCATCTTTCACAATCCCTACCCTTGCAGAAAACTGCCAAGGCTGGCCCAGAGTCAGCAAAGGGGTCCACAAACATATCCCCAGAGAACGGGAACGTTGTAATTTGCAGTGTCTTTTGCGTGGAGGTGCAACCCGGGAGTCCTAGGCTGCAAGCGCTTCCGTGGTACAACAGAAGCAGAGGAATGTGGTTTGGGCATCACACAAGAGGTGCTCCTAAGCCATGCCCCTGCACTGCCTGAGTGACATCTGTCCCAGGAGGCTCAGTGTCACCAGCTGCACAGCCCTAGGCTGTTCCCTGCTCTGGGGTTACTTGACAAGGCATGTCACCTGCTTTCCTCCAGAACTCCTGCCCAGGCTGACCCTTTCCTGCCACTCATCCCTGGGCCTGCCCATCACTGTGGCTTGAGGGAGCTACCTCCATGCTACCATTAGGCCATGCTGTCTTGTCAGAGAAGCCCTGCGGATGCTCTAAACCCATTCTCACCTCCTGCTGCCCTAATTGTGACTGTCTTTGATTCATGCAAATGTCACACAGCATGTAGGGCCTCCTCTTTTCCACCACACAGCCACATATCTCTCAGTCTTTCATTTGGGGCAACAGTGAAACTTTAGGAACAGTTTTCCTGAAACGAGCTGACAATGTGCAGCCACTTTCAGGCGAGCTTAGAATGCAGCACCAAGCATCCCAGTCTACTGAAACAAACATACAAGGAATCAACTTGCTTGTCTGGACACCTGTCTTCATAATTTACAGCTATTATCAACTGTAGATCTAGTTCATAAAAGAACTAGCACATTCTGCCTGATGTTTTTTAAGTGCAGTTGCCTCTCCGATGGCCTTGGTTTTGTTTGCTGCTATTAAACTAGGCAAGATGTTTGCCTGGCCTTTTCAAGGAATCCATATAGGTCACTAAGTGGCCTATTTTCAGAAAGCTGAAAAAAAGAAAAAAAGATCCCAGAAAGGTGGAGAGAAAGCAGTGTGGAAGCATCTGGACCCTGCTGAGTTCAAAGCACTCAAGAGATCTGAGATGACAAAAATCATCATGAAAAACTAAGATCTGAAGTTAGTTATGTTTCTTTCAGTCTGAAACATATGGCTTTATTAAAAAAAAAAAAAGTCAGTCATTAACATATTATATTGTTTCATATTGAAACAGAAGGCTGAAAATACATTTCAAATAACCAGAGGTTTTAGAGAGGATGAGAATATAAAAGTAGAAAAATAATTCTCTTAATCATAAAGGAAACTAATTCCTTAAACGTAAAGGAGAAGTTTGCTGAAGTGTTGATCATGCTTCAAGTTTAGTAACTAGGCACGGTTTGTGAGGTTATTTTCAAAACTGTGATTGTTGAGTTATTCTGTGATGACTGTATTTCACCTAGAAACCTTAAAATCTTTGTCCTGGCAAGAAGCAGATTCAATATGATCTGCAGCTTGATCTGCAAGTCCTCTGAAGTCTGTATCAAAGGAAGGGAGACCTGAAGAAGTTCCTAAAGGTAGTTTGAGAGTGTCAGAAGCTGCATCCCTATTCCTCCTTACTCAGTGTGCACAGCTTCTGCGTTTGTCCTGGTTATTGTCTCTTTTCAGACTCACCACATTCTGCTTCAGTCTTTAATGTTGATCACCACAACTCTGAACTCCACATTCCTTTCTTCCTTTCCACCAAAGTGACTTTATGCTTTCATCACTCTCTGCAAACACTTTTCAGGAATCTCATCCCACTGTTTGCAACTCTTTGAACACCTCACCAAAAAAAAAAAAACTTCACCACTCAGTCCTGCCAGCTTGGGAGCAGTAAATATACTCTTGGCAACCAGAACACCATCTCTCAGGACTAAGGACATCCCATGGTAAAACCACTTGCTTCAAATATCTGGGAATAGCAAGAAATATCTTCTGGTCCCAAACTCAATAATGTAGCATTTCTGTTGCGTGTTTCTGCTCTAGAGGTAAGGCCTTCTCCTTCATCTCAACATTTGTGAATCTGGGTCCTCAAGACTCCAGTGGGTAACACCCTCAGAACAATGGCTGCTTTCTTTTTATGTTCACAAAAAGGGATTTATGAGACAGTACCTAATGTAGGTGGTTTGGTTTTTGTTGGTTTTTGTTGTTGTGGTTGGTTGGTTGGTTGGTTGGTTGGTTTTTGTTTTTGTTTTGTTTTGTTTTGTTTTCACTTGCTGATGAATCTAAGGGCATTCCATCTACCTGACACTACCATGAAGTTTGTACCACAGCCTGTTCTGGGGATGCAAAAGTGAAAGCATCTCCATTTTTTGAAGCACAAGTCATAAAAGTAGCTTCAGTGAGAAAGGCCCAAATGGCCACCTGAAATGCCACCCATAGCCTGGCCATATTCTAATCCAATACCAAAGATGACAGTCCTCTCTTGTCTAAAAAGCACAAGGATAAGTGAAATTCTGTGGCACTATTACTAAGTTCAAAACTTCCATTTATAAAAGTCTAAAGATTTACCCCATCTTAAAGCAAGAAGAAGGAAGGATTTGCTTCCTGTGTGGAAGAATATCAGATGACTCACTGAACCTAGGCAAGGCCATCAGGAGAAGAGGTCACAGTGGCTGTCCAACCTGCCATCTACTTCTGTGGGCCTTGCATCAAGACCAGGCTGCATAACCCTGAACTTTATAAAGAGCCTGATTCAACAGCCCTGTTCATGAATTGCTCAGAAGAGAAGCCCCGTACATGGAGAACAGAGGAAAAGAATCTAAATAGGTTTTTCTCGATGCCTCATGGTGTCTCATTCAGTCTTCACCATGGTGAGACTTTCACAGCCCTGCAGATCTACGCAGAACACAGATCTACTGCAGACCTCCACAGAATATGCAGATCTCAGCACAAATGCTCTAAAAAGAATGGAAGTAAAGTTTCTTGCAGAATTTTATAGTAATTTACTTCAGGAGAGAAAAGCTCCGCAGTGCTGTTAAACACCAAGGGAGTAAAGACCTCTTGCAAGTCACCTTACAGCCTTGTAGAAGCTGTGCTTGTTCTATTTTCAGTCTTCCATCAGTAGCTGTTTCTCTCCCCCTTTTTAATATATAGGCCATGTCTGCTATTGATCCATGCATTTTTCAGCATGGTATGGAGTTACCTCAGTCTATAGAATTACTCAGAAAAGCTCAAGGGATCAGGAGATAATTGGACAAGAAAAATAATTGATGTCATTTCTGTACTTTCTTTTTACTGCAGGAGAGTCAAAAGAGAATTGAAGGGCATGGAACACTTTTAAGCCAGAAGAAAAAAATACTTTTTCAAACTTCTCTATAGAAGATTTTGAAATGTTGCCCAACTTGAGATTTCACATTCTTATTTAAGTATGAGGAAAGCAAACTTTTTAATCAAGATATACCTCAACTCACAGAAACGTTACATAAATGAAAGAGCTAACAATGCAATCCTGAAACAAAACATTTTTATGAATGCCTACCTAGCTGTAAAAAAAATAAAAAAATAAATTGTTGTGTAAGACTGTAGCTCTGATTTCTTGAATTCATGTGGATTTACACCAGAACAGCTTATTACCTAACCAACAAAGGATTTCACCCCTTCACAGAATTTCTTCTCTTGAGCTCTAGAGCAAGTATTGCAAACAGTGGTCAGGACTGCTGAGACATCAGCTATACCTCATAGGAATACATTTTTTCCTTCTGAGAACTGCTCTCTAGTGTTGTAGGTCTACTAAGCCTGTTCTTCAGAGGCACAATCTGTCCCTCTTGCTGTCCTGCTGAATGGAGGGTACAGCAGGAGGGTACAAAGCAGCCCCCACGAGCCTTTCTTTAAGAGTCACAGCCACATCTGTTGCCTTATCTGGGCAACAGAAAATGCAGAGTTTGAAAGCCATATCCCTCAGACAGGCTCTGAGGGGGCAGGCAGGCTCAAAAACTTGATTACTGCACTACGGTACAGATCTGCCCTGGGCAAGGAGCACAGCTTGTGGCTTTAGATACCTGTGTATCAAATCCAGTACAACTGACTGGGATTGCATCCTGCTCTTTTTACAGCAACTTGTAAGGAGTGGAAAGAGGGAGGGTGTCTCTCATAGCCTTGAAGAAAGGAGCACCATATTCACTTGACATATAAAATCACTGCTTCATAATATGAGGTTCCAATATAAGGCTATAAAAGAGTTTGTTGTTGTTGTTGTTTTCCTCATGATAAACAAATATTCTATTCAGGCAAAGTCATTTCTTTGGATACTCGTATTCACAGAGTTGCATTTGAACTATTACCAAACTGATTGTTTCACATTAGTAGTGTGCAATATTCAGTGTTTTATTCACATAGTGTAAGTCTGTCATGGAAGCATCACAATGGGGTCTCTTACCTAGAGCAAAGATGACTATCAAATTCTTTAAATCCACTTTTTCTCTCAGTCCACCCCTTATGGGCTACGCTGAATGCAAATATGATTCATTATGTCTTTGTTGCCAAAATGGAGCCAGAAATAGCCCGATGCAGACTTAAGAATGGTGTAATTAGAAGATAACAAGAGACTTTGGCAATAGCCGACTTTGAAAGGAAAATTCTGCAGCTGTGAGTTCAGGCCCGGAGGTCCCCTATCTTGCCCCCTAGACCCAAGGAGAATCCACAAACAGCTCATTAGCTACACTGACCTCTCTTCTCTGTGAACCCGGGAGCTGTAGTGATTGTGGAAGGTGAGAGAAGACTGTCACCAGAAGCCAGGCCAGTATTTTAAGTGGCAGTTGTGCCTACCCAGTTTGTACTCGTAATAGTAGCTGACGCACCAGCATGAACACAGGTGGAGATTTATCCAAGGTAAGTCCTCCACCACACTCCTTTCCAGGTTCTTGGTGATGTTAGCAAAGCTGCTGTACCCAAGTGTTTCCTAGTCAATTGGGAACCCTCTGGTCACTCAAGCCATTGAAGAGAGATCAGGGGAATATCTACTAGCCCCTCAAGACACCCGTGGGTACCTGCAAAATTTCAACCAGGGTCCAGATCCAGAGTGTTTATTATAAATTAAGACAGCTTTCTCTCCCTAACCCATGACAAGACAGAAAGTAACTGGCTTCTCACTACCTACTTTCTGTGGTATGAAGTGGAATTGGAATCTCATAAAAAAAGAAAAGAAAAAAAAACTATCTCTGGAGGGAGTATTGCTATTACACCACCTTGTCAGTAACCATGCTCACAAGCCTTGAAACACAATGGCACTCAAAGACAAAATATAAAGCTTTCAGTATCAAACAAGAAAATCTGAAACATAGACAGCCCATGTTTGCAAGCTTCAACTGGGATAAACTATTACTGGGAAAAAAAAAGAAAAAAAAACGGACTGTTTTCATTTCACTGTCGCCAGTCTAGTAAAGACACATTTCTTCAGTGCAACCCAGTTCTAACAAGCACAAACATCATTTGCCACAGGGGAATTGGCTCGGGCTAAGTCTTCTGTACCCTTTGCACTCTGGATTCAACAGTCACTGGAATAAGACTGACAAAACAGCACAAACAGCCTCTTTTCAAGGCTGTAGCTTGCCTGCTGGTAAAGACATAATCTAGTATGTGGCCTGCTGCAGGCAGACCTGTTCTTCCTGTCCAATAATCCTGTAGCCCTATGCACAGAGCAAATGCAGGGGGAAGGCAGGAAAGGCACAACTGAAAGATTTACATAGAGAAGCAAATACTGTTAACTTTAATTTCCAGTTAAATACATTCGCGTCCTCATTTAGAACTCAGAAGAAGTGCAGGCATAAGGAAGAACATCAAAAGGGCAGTTTCAGCACTGAGATGTTTAACAAATGCACTCCAGAAGAATTAGTAGGAGGGACTGCTATTCTCAATCCATCTGCAACCTCAAGTGCACCTGGATTCAGTCTCATTTTTTGCAGACAGATCGGCTGCAGAACTGAGAAACTGCCCATTTTCTCCTGTGAAAAGCAGAGAGTACACCATTCACTCTCTGCATGGGAAAGAGCAAAAAAGATTTAAAGAGACTATATTCTCAGCTATAGGAACTGAACATCTTTCAAATTAAGTCAAAAGATACTTACTGATCAAAGGTTAGATCTTACAGCAGTAAAACAAAGCTTATCCATGTCCACTAACAGAAATAGTGTGAGGTGGAAACCTGAGAGAAGCACAATGTATTTTGTGGTGTATGTATGCAATCAGCATCTTTCATGAATGGCTGTAGATTCTCATAAATGTGTAGCTTAGACTCTTATCTGCATGACAAGAAGGAAAAGAGGGCTCTTGAATATAAAGAAACTACTTTCTGTTCAAGAAGTTCCTGAACCAGCACTGTTAGAAGCTGGGAAAATGCTTGGGGAAACATAAACTTGCTCTATTAGTACTGCCTTCACTGACCAGTAACAGGATCAGGGACTAAAGTGGCCTCTGCTCTTATCCTATTGGTCTGCTGCTGCTATGTTCCAACAGTATGTGGTGTCAAACCTAGGTTAGGATCAAGGTAAAATTGGAGTTCATACCCGTAGATTATTAGCATTAAGCACAAGACTGGGGGCAAAGGGAAAGAATGTGTCCTTTGTGTGAGAGTCTTTGGAAAAAAAAAAGAAAAGAAAAGAAAAAAAAAATGTGACTTTACAAATTCTGTCACAATTTCTGGAAGGCTCATCTCTGATGTCCCATCAAAATATGATTTCCTTTGCAGCTTTTTATTCCCTGTGGTGAAGGCAGTGTGTGGGTATGTGTGTGTATTTTACAACATTACTACATGGCATGCATAATTTTTTTGGTGTTTGAAAGTCTAAAAAAGGCTGTTACCATCAGAAAATTTAGACACATTAAGTCTGTTCCACCAAAAAGATCCTCTGATAAGTAAAATGAGATATCACTAAATATAACCTACTAAGTTACTGTGCTTCCTTCCAACCCATTTCTAGTTGGAGAGGAAATTCCTTCAGGCCACAGGAATGGACTCTGTCACGTAAAGATGCCTGAGCTCATGCTGACATCACTTTCACAGATAAACCCAGTGCTGAGACGAAAGAACTCCATTAGTTTCTTTCTAATAAGCAAACTAGCCCTCCTCCTCCCAGATACACAGCATTTATAATGAATGATTTTGTACTTTTAACATCCAACTGACTCTGTTCTTAGGAAGCAACTCTAAACCAACACAAAGGATGGAATGTGAGGAAGATTTATTGACACCCTGACTTTAGGATCTCCATCTGACTTTATGGATCTCCATTTTTTCAGCATGAAGAGAATAATCTTTCAGGTTTCTTTTTTCTCTTTCACTTACATGGATAGCATTTGTGGATTACTAAGTAGAGAAACAGGCTGTAAAACACATAATAGTCACAGAATTACGTAAATGATAGAGAAAATAAAGCTAGACCCAAAAGAATATCGCCCTTTAACAGGCAGGGCATGTCATAGTAAAGTATTGGTTTATGAAGTTAACAACATAGAGCCTACCACTCAAGGTCAAGACCTCTTTGATTACAGACATTCAAACTACGCATTCAGGTATTTATTTCTGTTAGCAATCTTGAGGATACAAAAAACACTATCCACTTCAGGAAGTTGTTTGGGAGATAATATCCCCAAAGCCAAGCACAGCCATTTTACAAATTCACATCATTTTGTTTTCCTTTGAGAGATAACAAATTGTCTTTCTCTGCTACATGAGGGATGTTCTTTTATCAAACTAGGGGCTTTGAAATAACTAGATCAGTGAGACCTCCAAGTATGCTTCAGGGTTTTGGAGTTCAGTACACAGACTAACACTGCACTTCAGTGTAAAACTGAAGGTCACACTAGCTAGAAATTAAAAATGTCATCAGACTTTGCAGCAGAACAAGGAGTTCCTTCCAAGCCGTTCATCAAACACTTTATTTTGTAACATTATTTATTAAGAATAGACTGTTATATAACTCCAGTGATGTGTTATCAATCCCTTTGGCCTGAAATTGTATATGAATCTGATAAAAGCATTGGAAGTTCAATTTACTGTACTTCTCTTAATTATTCTGCCTCAGAAACATAATGGCATGCACACTGCACACCCTCAGGCAGTCCTACTCACTTCTATAAGCTCTACAGTCAGTCCAACCTCCCGTCTGTAAATAGAGACTTTATACTTGAACGGATAAAAGACATGTTGCTTATTCATCACAAATTCATTGTTTTGCAAGAATATACACATATTGCCTTTAATCACAAGAAGTCCAGAAGTTTGAAAGCTGTTCCATTAAAAAACAAACAAACAAAAAAAAAAACCTCATAATGTAGACATTCTTTTTCAATAGGCTACACTTTGCTTCATCAGTATTTTTCCATTAGCAGTTGTCAAACTTCAGCTGTGAGGATTTAATCTGTGATGGGCAATGTGCTGTATATATGAAATACAGCAAGTAATAATCTTTCATCTCCCCATCTGTGCAGTGACAGAATTAGAGGGCATCCCACTGGTCATGCTTTGTCAAACACTGACACAAGTACTTTTCATTTGAATTGCAAATTTTGTGGAGCTATTTATCTAATGCAAATACTCTTCAAAGAGGCATTAACAGCTAGTGGAGTCTTGGAGAAAGAAAGAAGAAGGTTAATAAGTGAACTCAGGAATTTTACACTTTATTCAGGCATATGCCTAAGGCCCAGCGTCTACCCATATCTGTGCACATGTATGAAACTTGTGAATGTAGATCATGTTGTTGTACTGAATGCTGCACCTCAACATAGCTGAGATACATGGATGTATAAGCAATTACCATGATAGAGCCTGTTCTGTAAGCCTGTACAGAGTCCCCTGACAGTCTAAAAAATTCTGCTCAAAAATTCTAAAAGAACTCATCATGTTATACACAAAGGCTGGGATTTTGCCTTCAGCCAGAGTTGGATTAAGTCTTGCCATCACCCCTACCTCACACTTTGCCCTCATGCTGTATCC
Source organism: Anser anser (assembly GCF_964211835.1). Lineage (NCBI taxonomy): Eukaryota > Metazoa > Chordata > Aves > Anseriformes > Anatidae > Anser > Anser anser. Next base: position 32,201,824 of record NC_139723.1, on the reverse strand, counting down.
CCAAACATCCCAGTACAAATCCTTGAAGGGTATTCTGACAATAGATGGGCACTTACCACAGAAGGAACCATTGGGTTGAGGTGTTATAGTTTAACCCCAGTAGGTAGCCAAACACCACCCACTCTCTCACTCATCCTCCTCAGAAGGAAAAGGGGGAGAAAATACAATGAAAAAGCCAATGGGTTGAGATAAGGACAGGGAGATCACTCTACAACTACCATCATGAGCAAAACAGAATCAGTTCAGGGAGATTAATGGAATTTAGTTGCATTAATAGCAGACTAGAGCAGTGAGAACTAAAAGCAAACTTAGAACACCTTCTCCCCATCCACTGATAATTGCACGTTATTTTAGTCCTCTCTCCCAGCTGCTGTCGTGCAGCAGTTTTTCGTCTTTCTTAAATCTGCTGTCACAGAGGTGCAACTAGCATTGCTCACTGGCTCAGCTCTGGCCAACAGAGTGTCCCTTTTGGATCTGGCTTTTGTGTTTTATTCCATGTGGAAGCTCCTTCTCTCTTCTCACGGAGGCCATCCCTGTACCCTCTCTGCTAAGAAAAAGCTTGCCGCATTAACCCAATACAGAAGTACTTCCACCACACACCATCAATAGAACCATAGCTTTCACTCTTTGCTTTACAGCATCCGAGGCTGAACATAAAGCCAGATCTTTTTTCAAAAGCCTCGAGAATCCCACAGACAATTAGCCCCCAGATTCTTTTTGAAAAGCAAGTGTCTTCACTGGGAAGAGACAACACTTATATTGGTAGTACTAACTACATTCAGCCATTCATTCCTGTCTTAAAATCACAGAATCATAGATTCATGTAGGCCGGAAAAGACCTCTAAGATCATCAAGTCCAACTGTTAACCTAGCACTGCCAAGTCTACTACTAGATCATGTCCCTAAGCAACTCATCTACACATCTTTTGAATTCCTCCAGGGATGGTGACTCAACTACTTCCCTGGGCAGCCCGTTCAAATTCTTCACAAACCTGTCAATGAAGAAGGAGTCCCTTCATTTTCCTACCAGAAATTATCTTCTTAGAATCTTCAATTCTAGCCAATTCTGGCTACGATCCAAAGTGGATCTGTGAAACCGAACTGGCCAAATTTGGTTTGTCTGGGAGACCTCAAATGTCATTGAAGCAGCTTGAGCAACACTTTTCAAAACCTTCAATATCCTCATCTATCCAAGGAATCCCAGCATGAAACAGACACCACTAGAATAGTTTCCAATGCACAGTTGCTCACTTCCACGACAGGAGAAGACCAGGTTAGAAGGGTATAAGGCACTTTTATACAGAGGCTAATTGTGTCTTTGAGTTTAGTCATAACACCAGCATAATTGTACAAACATATAATTATGTAATTATATAGGTATCCTCCCATACACCTCAACCAATTTTTATTTGACACCACACTGCCAAGAGTACAAGGACTAGGCAAAATATAGTTGCCTAATAATAGACTTTGAGTTACCTTCATTGTACAGTCCAAGCTACAATAATAAGAGACTCTAGCCTAGTATTAGGTGACTATTCTCGGGAAAAGCTAACATTGCTAGATATAGTGATTTCCTGCTGACCCAGGCATCACAAGCAGTAGTAACAGCCAAAGAAGAATGTCAGATTATTCCAGAAGGCTGATCCTGCGCTACACAATGGGTTGTCCAGTCCTGTTGCCAATACCATCACAGGTCATTCCTCCCCAGTTCCTCCTAGCTCATTAAGGACTATCAAGCAAAGTTTTCTGTAACTATCTGTGTCCTCTCTCCTGCCAGGCTAAGCGAGGGGAAAACATGTAATCTGTTCCATCATGGAAATATTGATCTCACAATATTTAAACCCATCTTTACAATGGTAGGGTTTATACAGATAGTCTCTCACAGAGGATTTTTAAGGAAATTGGGTGAACAGACATGAGAAGGACATAGATTTTTGTCATGTACTGGGTCAATCTTCAGAAGAAGCAACACAGCTTGCTAACTTATACAGACCAGAAAGAGAATGCAAGCTACTGAAAGTCTGAATCATGCTGAAGCAAAAGTTGTACTCAGATGAGCAAAGAGACATTCACTGACTTCAATGCATAGTGGAGCCGGTTGCATCTGTAAGCATTATTAAGAGCACAGACTTCCTAACAACAGGTAGCCTGGTGCTTAAGATAACTTATCAGCTGAATGGAAATCTGGGGGGAAACAAAAATGTGGCCTCCACCCAAGTGGCTCTACAGCCTGAAATGACCTGTTGACACTTCTGCTGTATTTGGATCTCTGCATTTTCATTTGCTGTCTTTCCTGCCGCCATTTTGAGTTTCACCACATCATTCTACAATTTTTCCAGTCCAGAGAAGATGCCACTATTGAACTTTTCCCCTAACAATTTGGGTACTTGGTGTTTCTTGCCTTGGGAACACTGTCACTTGACAGGTCCTCTACCTCTCTCAATCAGCACCACAGTGCAAGACAATCTTCAAACATGTGACATAGAGTTTCACTTGGTGGAATAGTCTTTATGAAGTTTCTTTGGACTAGCTTCTACATTACCATGGCATAGATGCCTTGTACTGGTCTGGATTTTACTCTTCTTCTTCTGTTCCATCTCATTTGCTGCTGCCAAAATGCACAGAGCCTTGAACATTTTCTAGGCTTTACATACAGGCTCTTTTTGTCATTCCTTGGTGTGTCACAAAACATACTTCTTAACCAAATTCAGCAAAAATCACAACCTTGCTTCTTGCCCAAAATATGTAATGAAGGGATTGCCCCTGATATGTCCCAGCTCCTTTTTTTTACTAAGTAAACCTTTTTTTTTTCCCAGATCATTTAATTTAGCTGGCAATCTCCATCAACCTTTGTGCTGATCTCTCTGCATTGTCAGCTTTCTTTTTCCCCTTCTGTCATAAGACTTTGAATTTTTCTTGTGCATAACATAAAGCATGAACAAGGTCTCAGAATGACTTGATAGCAGCCTTATTTACTGCGTGGGTAAGACTTGTAAGCAGCCACCAGAAAAATCTACTCTTCGTATTAATCTGATGTTGCTAAAAGCTAATTTATTGGTACAGCAGCTTTTAAAGTTTTGGTACATATTACATTCAGAAATACATGCAATGTACTTGTCAACATTTACTACAGTAAATTAGCTGTCAGGGTAGATACAAACATAATCCTTTCGCTGGGCTGTAGGCTGCATTCAAGGCATCAGTCAATGAACTACGGTGGATGGGAACAGCATGGCCTATCAGTAGACAGGCTGCAGCTCGCAATGTCCAAAAGGCCTGTGCAGTATTCACAGCGTCCCTAGCACCCAACAATATTTCTAGCTATTCTTGTATGCTCCTTCAGGTACTTTGAACAGTATCAGCCAACAATGCTGGTCTGAATTTAATGTTGGTTGTGACATAGTTTTCAGAATAAGCAGGAATAGAGATCCCTTCTTACACACTTGCATGGAGTCAGTCTCCCATCTTCCTGCTAGCCCAGAGCATAGGATGTTGCTTATACTTGCTGTGGTTGACACGGATTGAGTTAATATTTTCATTCTAAGAATATACGAAAGTAAGCAAGGAGGTTGAGAGGACGGGGAATGCTTATCCACTGTCCTATCCTGAACATGGTGAAAGTACAGTCTAACTCTAAACAAGGAGGCCAGTGAAATTCTTGAATTCAATTGTTTCTGCCACAAAGCAAAGTCACATTTCGACCCTTGGGAAGAATGCTAGGCCTATTAAAACTGTCATTATCTAGTACTTAGCCCATCCTCCATTCCCTATCAGTAAGAAGGCAATCTCAAAAGGGGCAGGAGACCTGCATGGATGAGCAGAGAATAAACCATGTCCTTTATTGCCATGTCCGCACATCCCTTAAATATCTCCAGGGATGGGAACTCTACCATTTCCCTGGACAGCCTATTCCAATGCTTAGGCATCCTATCAATGAAGAAATTTTTCCTAACATCCAATCTAAACCTGTCATGATGTAACTTGAGACCATTTCCTCGCATCTTGTCACTTTCCACCTGACAAAAGAGACAAAACCCTCCTCATTGCAACCTCTTTTCAGGCAGTTTTAGAGAGCAATATGGTCTCCCCTCAGCCACCTCTTCTCCAGACTAAACAACTCTAGTTCCCTCATTCACTCCCCAGATGTCTTGTTTTCTAGTTTCTTCACCAACTTCATTGCTTGTCTCCAAAAACTTCTCCACAACTCAATACCCACCTAGTAATGAGGGGCCCAAAACTGAACACAATATTGAAGGTACAGCCTCACCAGAGACGAGTACAGAGGGACAATCCTTCCCTAGTCCTGCTGGCTGCACTATTGCTGATACAAGCCAGGATGCTGTTGGCCTCCATGGCCACCAGGTCACACTGCTGGCTCACTCTCATCCATCTGTTGACCAGCACCCCACCCCACCCTCACCCCCCCCAACTCCCATCTTTCTCTGCCTGGCAACTTTCCAGCCGCTCTTCCCCAAGCCTATACTACTGCATGGGGTTGTTATGACTAAAGTGCAGCATCCAGTAATCCACTCGTTGAATGTCGTGCAACTGGACTGAGCCCACAGATCCAGCCTACACAGATACCTTTGTAGATCCTTCCTACCCTCAAGCAGATTGACAATCCTTCTTAATTTGGTCCAATCCACAAATTTACAGTGGGTGCACTCAATCCTTTCATCCAGATCATTGACAAAAACTTCAAAATTGGCCCTAATACTGAGCCCTGGGGAATGCCACTGGTGACCAGCTGTTAACTGGATTGAACTCCATTCACTGTGATTCTCTGAACCTGGCAATCCAGCCAGTTCTTCAACCAGCAAGCTGCACGCATGTCCAAACCATGAGCAACCAGTTACTCCAGTAGGATACTGTGGGAGATGATGTCAAACGTTTTACGAAATCTATTTAGACGGTATTATATGAGCAGTAATGCAAGTCTGTCTGATGTCATCTTCCAGAAGCAATTGGTGTAGTGTGACATGATATGTATGCTTTTAAGAAAACCCGTATGAACTAGCATCAATTCAATCACACACATTGAAGTATGCACTTACCTTCCTTGTCTGACATGTGCTCTTGAGTGTTTTTTTGTTTGTTTGTTTGTTTTTTAATGTATGGCTGAATTTGAGTCAACACACTTCTCTTTGAACATTTAGCTGTTCAAGAAACATCAGTGTTCTTCTGGGCTTCTCTCAGTACTCAAGCAACTTACTGGGAAAACACAACCTTAGAGTTTCTGAGAGTTTCGTGAGCAGCAAGTCTAAATTCCTGGTCTTGTAAAAGCTCTTATCCTGTTGGAATGCAAAGACTTCACCAGTTTTATACATTGTAGCCATAACATTTGTCTTAATAAAAATACTTACTGAACACCTCCTTCCCTGTGCAGAACACTGAAATCTCAGCTGACACTAAAGAAAATAGATCTAAGCCTTTGGCAACATGCTAATTTTTAATGTCTCTCTTGGAATCTGAGTTGAATGTCTCTTTCTAAGCCATTTTGCTCCATTTTGCTCACACACCCACATAATTCACTCAAATTTATTGCTTGGCAAATATTGCTTCATTGAAGGTTTTTACTCAAGGATAGTTTAAACACACATGCCATTTTTCAAAATAATGGCAAACATTAATCAGGCCAGAAATATAGAGCTGACAATAAGAAGAGTACTCATTTTCCAAAATAAAATATTTGCTGAACTGCTTTGCATGTCTGCTTTTCAGTGTATCAATATTTAGACAGTTCTTTGCACAGGGACCACTTTAAAATGCACACATATTATCATTCTTCCATCAAGGACCAGTTCTATTTAAAGAAAAAAAAATCACCAAAAACCAGAGTGGCAAAATATATTACCTTCAATTTCAACAGCTGACTCTGATGATGGCCAGGAACAGTTCTGCCTTTAACCACTGGTAAGAATTGTGCGCTATTACATCTAATAGTTCTACAAATTGCAACTAGCTGTGTGGGATACTTCCCACCTCTTTCAGGTTAAGGGAAAGAGAGAATTTCAAGAGCAGCATCTTTGAAAGGAATTAAACTACTCTGAACTCCAAGTGGTTCTGTAACTGACATGTCCAGATATGCAGGTAATTCCCAGATGAACTGTTTCTAAAAAAGCATTCAGATAAATCTTAAGAGAACATGCACTTGATTATACATCTTTTAGAGAATCACCAGTTTGTAGTCTGCTCTAAGATAGTCACATGAATGTTAACACCTACTGAAAATATCAGTAGAGCTGCAAAACCTAGGGCTGAATGTTCAGAAGTGAAAGCACAACAACTCTAAACAATCTCAGGAGCTGGAAATTAAAAGAACATACAGGTCCTCAGTCTTATGAAAGGGAAAGAAGCCTAAGATCCCCTGGAAATACGAAACCATGCTAAATGTGTTCTACAGAAATACTTCATCATAGATTGATGGGATTTGTCCACCTGAACATTTGAATCACAAACTGAAAGCTTGCCCCCAGAAGAGGAAAGACTGGGACCTTTACCATCCCTATCCCCACTGTGACATCCTTGACAGCAAATAACCAGAAAGTCTTCTGGGTGACCTTTTTGAAGTCACACAGCCAACACAATACTATGACTAATAGAAGAATGAGCCTTGGCGGTGGGCAAGGAGGGAGGGCAAGGATAAATAGAAATCAAACCCACAACACTGGTGTAAAATATCTATCTGTTGAAGCAGTGCCAGACTTTGCTGCTTGAAGATGATTTCGTTTATCACCCTTCATCTTCCTGCTCTTTCTCTTCTTCCGTTTTCCCCACAGATAAACAGGCAGGAAGAATGCAAGTAGGACTTTGGTGACAAGGCCTTTCATACTAATTCCAGGATGAGCTGTCTCACAGAACACAGCCAGCTTGGGATTCATTTCTGTTCTGTCCTACTTTGGCAAAGCTCATGTCTGGAGTAAACCCAGGGAATATGTCCTGAAGCACTTAGAGCTTCAGTTAACCTAGCATCTTTTGGGTGAAGATACAGACTGCTGTGCTGAATGTTTGGGAGATCCAAAGGGAACTTTGATGCATGCATGGACACTCACACAGATGCAGAGGTCGTGGTGGGTTTCCAGAAGTGCTTATAATCATACTGTTTCTCACCTATATCCCAGCTAAACCATTTTTTTCAAAAATCTCAGGAACAGACAGAGGCTAAGCTTTCACATATTCAGCACTCAGCAGGATAAATAAAATACAGAGGACACGAGCAGAGAACCTCAAGATGCCCTAAATTTTCTTTAATGGCACAGGGGATTTTGTAAAGCTCAGTTAAAGATTGAGAACTCTTGTTTACAAATCCAAGCACCCAGGCTCTAACAGATGTAACCATCAAGCTTTTTCAGTTTGGTATTGATGAACTTGTGCAGTCCTGACTTTTTGTAGCCTTTGGAGAACTGTGTCTTTCTGAAATTATAAAACCAAATCCATGTTCTGCATCTCACTTCTGCCTTGCTTACCTGCTAGCACACTGATTACAGCCCACTAAATACAGACCTTCTTTCTAAGTTTTCTTCTTTCTAAGACCTTCTTTCCCATTTTACTTGTTTGGTCTGAAGCACTCTAGGCACTCTAGGTAGTCCACGTAGCCTTGCATCTCTGGGTAGCAGGAGAGGAAGTATATGTGGGCCTCACTCCGGCTCTCCACACTGGATACAGAAGACCAACTTCCTGGCATGTTCCCCAGGATCATCTAACAGAAGAGGATGGTATCTAATTTGTAGGATGCTATAGACAGGAGGAGATGCAGCCACAAACCTAAACTCTGCAGTGATACAAAGAGATTTTCCCTCGGAGGGGAAAGTGTAAAATATTTCCACCAATACAGCAGGGCATTGAAATAGGTTGAAACCCAGGCTTGAAAGAGGGCACATTTCATAAGGACAGAAGCAGACGAAACATATTCATAATACTTTTTATTACTTATTCTCTTTAAGTACTGTTTTAAAACTTGTTCATTGATGTTCATACTCCAGTTATAGTTTTTGGAGTTCAGAAGCTTCTGTGGCCTTTTCGGAGGGGGCAGAGAGGGAAAGGGGAGCTGCCTAGAGGAGCAGGAAGACGTGTCTGTTTCTAAGTCTTGTGATCTAAATCTTAACATGTGTTCTCCATCCTGTATTCAAAGTGCCCATATCAGCCAACCCTACGGGGTTGAAAAATATCCTCCAAATGATAATTTAAGCTTAAATCTCCTGTTCTTGTGGCTAATAAACCCCTGGAGGGTGATCTCAGCTCCTGATGAATTCAGGGCTGTGTCGCCACCAGAACAAAGTGTATTTACCCAGTGTTTACAATCAGAAGAGTAAACGCCTGACAAAATCAGGCTCCATTAAAAAGAAAAAGAAAGAAAGAAAAAAAGTTCCTGGTCCATGTTTTCAACTGTAGAGAAATATTCATGCCTTGCAATATAGACAGATCTTGCCCTCTCCGAAATACTTTACAGTTTAGAAGCCTCCTATGCCCAGTTCATTAAGCAGGAGATAACACTGTAATTTAAAAGCATTAGAACCGATGATTCAACACTAAGTTTCTCTGACAACCCTGTTTTAACACAAGTAAATTGCTGCTGTGCTCAACAATTTAGTCTTCCGCATTAGCCTTGTAATTACTCCTGAACACAAACCTTGCTACCTCATACCCTGAGAGCATCCGCTTTCCATTAAAGAAGATAAAGGTACTGTTTGTACAACGAGCAACACACCTGCTTTGTGTCGAATATTTGAGCCCAGATGTGGTGTGTGGTGTGGTTTTACTTGGTGATACATGTGTTCTGTGCTTCAGTGAGCTTCCAAAAGCTCTTCTTATTTCATGGTCCACACAAGAGTGATTCTGTGCACTGCCAGAGTGTCCTTCGCTCAGACTCAGTGGGTGGAAATATTACATTTTCATTGTACAATATCCAAGAAAGAATGCCAGAACAACCAGTTAACCCCAAATTGCATCATACTGACCATGAAGAGAGAAGCTTTTACAAGCCCATCACAGGTCTCTCATGGAACTGATGCTATTTCTAAAGCATTCCCAGAATCATGTGATGGGAGTTTGGATTTTTTTTTAATTATCGGAAAAGAGATATTCCAAGTAGCTCTTTAACAGTTCAGTAACTGGAAAGCACAGTGAACAAAAAATGACCTTTGTACAACTTCTGTGCTCCTCTCACAATAAGCTGAGCCCTATGACGGTCTTGTGCAATCCTGTGCAGTTGACTGCCTGCAGGAACAACTTGGCACCTGCACTACTGTTGTCACAGCTTCTTCCACAGCCTCCATGGGACTGTAGGAGAGGACTAGATGTCAGCAAACTATTTCCAGCACAGCTCAGCACTGAGAGTCAGCTCAACACAGGGATTTCTGCCCTGTATGAGGGACAGTCCAAAAACCTTGGGATGTAGGGGAAGGTTTCATCAGGCCGATCACATTCCCTCAACCTCACTGCATGCAGTCTTCAGCACAGACTGCTTTGCAGCTGGGTGTATGTAATCCATGCAAAGGTGCACCTGAAATCTGGCAATACAGAAGATCTACCACCGAGGGAGAAGGCAACGCTCTACAGCCTCCTGAATTTGCCCACCAAACTAAAGCAGGTCCAGTCTGTAAACTGGACCCATGTTTATACCTCATACATTCATCCACTACAGATGCAGAATTTGTCATTTCAGGACTGCATATGGCTTAAGGTGCAACCAGCACAGTGGATTTCAATATGCTCCTACAACTTAGTCTTCTATACAGATGGAATTTACATCCTTGCGGTGAAATCCTAGATAAATGCAGAGTCAGAAAGGAGAACGAGCTGGCTTTTTTTTTTTAAATCAAAAATAAGGTGATCTTATAGGAGGTTTGAATTAGAAGAAAAGGCTATTTAGACAAAGCCTACTTTTGGAGTGCTCTACAATAATCGAAAAGATGGCACAAGAAGTGTTGCCGTGTAATCATATATAATAAAAGAGGCACTAGCATTTTCCAGCAAAAACCTAGGTGTTCCTTTACCTGCCAAGCAAGCAGGCTCAGTTTAGCTCTGGTCTCACTCAGCACACCTCCCTTCAAAATCAGAAATGAAGATATCCTATGTTTTCCAAAGGGGTAGAAGATGGTGGGAAAGCTATGATGCATTTCAATCTTCAGCACTGGCAGAGGTTGCCTGGACTCTACAAAAGAGCACAAGGTTTGAGCAGGGCACTGCCCATACAAGTGTGAGTACAAATGAATGCAGATATACTTGTACTACACAGAAATGTCCAGACTGACAATTCCTTCTACTTCAGAATAGGATCAAGTGACCTGTGTGTGACACTAGGTCTCTTTGACTTTAGGTATTTATGGCTTATTGCAGAAACTCGTCTTAAGCATTAAATCCACTGCTGTCTCTGGAGGTTACAAGAAGCACCTCCTGTGAGTTTATCCAGAAGAGGATACCAGTAGGATTTTCAAAAGCTCACAAGGTAAATAGCTATTCTTTCTATATAAAGAAACAAAAACAAAAATAAAAAATAAAAAGGAAAGAGAAAGATGGAAGTGACGGGCAGGATACTATTTCTGTAGAATCTCCTTTTTTCATTTGTGTAGACAGAGCAGAGCTCGGTGTTGTTCTGACATGACACTGGATAACCAAGCAGCCTACAGCTCAGCTGTTTCCACACTATCTGGCCTCCTACCAGCCAGTCCTATCTCTAGGCTATCAGTAGGGACACCTGACACTTTCATTTTTTCTGCCTCCATCTGTCAGAACTCACACATGCCTCTCAAGGGAGGTACCCATTGTCCTCACCTTCTCTACAGCTCGGACACAACAGCATGGTCAGGTGGTTGTTTCTCTAATGGCTCATGTTAACATTAACAGCAAACAAATACAAGTTAGGTAAAAGATCTTCTCTTTCCCCTCAATGGCCAAATGACCCTCAGCCCAGGTCTTCAGAGGGTTTGGGACTAAAACCCCTGTCTTAGCAGTAGAAGAATTTATCCTTCAAGTGGCATTCGGTGACTCTGAAAGGGATAAAGAAGACACAACTACAGAATCAAGCACAATGACTAAATCAGTCCTATCTTGGGAGCTCATTTTTGAGCAGTCATTAGTCTCTTAACGTGAGTGACAAAGCAACAAACCATTGAGAAGATGAACTCTGCAAGTTTTATGACTGGCAAAAAATTATTCTTTATTTTCCCGAGCATGAAGGGTGGGAACCTAGGCTTTGCACAAATGTAGTCTCTCTTTGAACTCTGTAAGAAAAGAAATGATAGTCTGACAGAGCCCGTAAATTTGTCCACGGCAGGAAGGCTAGAATTCAGTGAACCTACAAACCAAACTTGAAGTTTTGAGCAAGCTCAGTTGATTTTCTGGGTAGGTCCTCTGGAGACCTTTTCTCATTATTTTCTCACTTTGATTTCAGTCTCTCCCACTATAGAAACCAGATCTGAGAAGGCAAAAATCCCTAACTTCATTCAAACTATCGGAGAGAATTTCCCTTTCCCCTCTTTAAAGGAGGACAAAAAAGTTGGAAAAAAAGAGTAGCAAGACTAAGAAAGAAAAGTTTGCAATCTAATTATATAATATTTCTGTATGTCCAGATGTTCAAAGAACGTGGTGAGAGCCTTGGTTACCAAAATACAGCAATGCTCTGCCAAAAAAATAATAATATTTCAATCAGTGTTAACAAGATATTCACAAACAAGCTGGTTTATTCATCTAAATGCTTTTGCCTACATCTTCAAGTGATTACTTGCTGCAACAGCATTGCTTTCTGAGGGAATCCTGAGGAGCATTCAAAAACCAGCACGCACTCAGTAAATCACTCTAGAATAGATGAGGCATTGTCAAACATCTATGACAGGGCTCTCTTGGCAGGGCTGGGCAGGACATCTTTATCTAATTACAAAAATATCTACTATATTAACTGCTGAATCTTCTAGTTTTGCAGGAGTTTTTTTCTTGATTTTTAAGCTTGCTTCCTTAAAACATTATTTATATCCCATCACAGTGTGATGGTGGTATATTTATGATATCCTCTCTCTTCTCTCTCACTGACAGGGGAACATGCACTGTTTCAGATGTGTTTTCCAGTTGGAAATAGATTGGATGGAGTAGCCAGCTTTAAAACTCTTAACATGTTATATGAAAAGCAGAAGACGGGGAAGGGGAGACAAACTGAAATCAGCACCCACAGGTGCTAACCTTCCCTATCCAAACAGGCAGTGATCAGAAGATCAGTCAGCACTTCTTTAGTCACCAATGCTGGCTAAACAAATGGGCTGTGTAGGGAAGGACAAAAAGTCCTGTGTAGTGGGGTCACAGAGTAGATGAGAAGAAGCTGGGATACTGCTGGAAAGCTAGGGAACTTGGTGGTGAACTGAGAGCATTGCAGAGGAGAAGAGAGAGCTTACCTTAAAGGTAAGAGACAAAAGCATGAGCTCAGAGGAGGTGAGGCTGTATTCTGCTGACTCACTAGCCATTTTGATGACCGCGGACATAAAAGAAGGCACTGGACTTTGCAAATGGCTTAATTAGTATTGTAACCCTTGAGCATGACTAACAGGTCTCAGACTGCCATTGGTTTTCCTGAAGGGGGCAGAGATTCCCCTAGACCTACAAGGAATGATTGATTCTAGCATTGCAGAACTAGATGGGGTAGGGGTGACTCATCCATGGAGCAAAGTTGCTTGAGCATCCAGTCCTCAGCATTTTGTAAGTACAAGAAAGAAGAAAATCACTGAAGATGAATTGCAGTTGATTATTCTCCCCAGTCACTTCTATGTGAGATAGCTTGGGACATTCTTTTCACTCCAACAAGCAAATTGCCTGACTATTGAAATGAATTACATGATTCCCTTTTTCTTCAAACAGATAACACAGGTGAGCAAGATTCCAGTGTGGTTCTCTTTTAATCTCTGTAATATCACAGAGCTGGAGCATCATATAAGCCTGAAAAGAAGCCAGAGTGGACAAGAAAGTTGTTCTGGGCAAGTTAGGCTCTGTTCAATGCAAGGATGCGGTCTTGCTCAGGAAGTCTTCACAGACCACAGAGCCACAGACCTAGCAAACACAAGTATAAGTGCAAGGGAAAGATTTACAGCAGAAGAGAAGTTCAGTGTGCATCCTCAACAATCCCTAGCAATATTTTCAAAGGAAGGAATAGTCCCTGAATCACTTACCAATCAAACTCTCTCCACAATTCATTTCTAGTAGAAAGTATCTGTAGGCCAACTCCCTTGCAAGTCTCTGCCGGGACTGAAATACTCTTGAAGATGAAAATAGTTAAAACCTCATTGCTTTCCCCAATGATTACAGTGTCTTATGCTCCCTTGCAATCAGTTCAGACAGCAAAGATCTAAGGAGTAATTCATGTTACATCTTGTGCATTTAACAATGACATAATTGAGCTGTATTACAATAACACCTAGAGGCCTTGTTTTGAGCAATTTTGGTTTGAACAATCTGACTCTCATCAGCAAATACTTTCTATGAACATCAGGGAGTTATGCGCTAGGTATTACCTTCCCATTTGGAGATAACGCAATGTGAAATCTATCCAGCAGTGGAGCCAGGTAGTATTTCCACTCTCTTCATAATCATCTCAGCTGTGCATCGGATGCTGACCTCTCTCACTGCCATGCAAGGAACTATGTTAAGAGACAAGCCAGTCTCTTAATTTCACATAATGACAACTTACTGACCTTCACTGAATAGTCTGGGCCACATTTTTCTACATACTTTGTACTCTAGAGTCTTGCAGACAACATGCCAAATCAATTCACAACTGCAACTGCTTTGCTGCAACTGTTCCAGCAAAATAGCAGTCTACAAGGGAAAGAAAAAAAAGAAAAAAAAAGACTCAGGGGGCTGGAGCACCTTTCCCAAGAAGATGGGCTGAGAAAGTTGGGGTTGTTCACAGAGGGGAGACCCCTTACAGCAGCCTCCCAGTACCTAAAGGGGAGCTGCAGAAAAGCTGGGGAGGGACTCGTGGTCAGGCATTGTAGTGATAGGACAAGTTATAATGGCTTTAATCTAAAATGGGTAGATTTGAAATAGATACTGGGAAGCAAGTCTTTACTATGAGGGTGTGAGGGTGGTAGGGCACTGGAACAGGTTGCCCAGAGAAGCTGTGGATGCCCCATCCCTGGAGGTGCTCAAGGCCAGGCTGGATGGGGCTTTGGGCAACCTGGTCTGGTGGAAGGTGTCCCTGCCCATGGCAAGGGGGCTGGAAGTAGATGAGCTTTAAGGTCCCTTCCAACCCAAACCATTCTATCATTCTATTATGCAATGATTCTGTGAAAGTTGTTCCTCATTCTTACAGTCAGCCTATCACAGACCCATACTCCCTGCACCCATTAACACTCTTATCAGAAATAGAAGGACTAGGGGAAATAAACAGTGTGCCTTGAACATACCAGGTGAAAATGCGTCATCCATACTGCACAGTGAGAACAAGAAACAATCTGAAGAAATAAGATCAGTGGCAAACAAACATCTGGGAAAAGGAAATCCAGTAATTCCCAGAGAATATGCTAATTACTACTAATAAAGTAATTAACATTTTTTAAAACCTCAAAAAAATGAAATTGGCTATGCAAGCTCTAATTAATACTGTAATAATTTGTCACAACCTAAAATGAGAAAATTTTGCTCCTCATTAATGCAATAATTCAGAAGAGTTGTATCAGGGAAAACAATCATGGGAAATAGGACTGGAAAGAACCCAAAGAAATCATACACTCTATCCTCCTACCATGACTCAGGAGTTGTTTCTGCATCACATTATCTGATGGATCGTTTTGTGAACTTTCTAATCTTTCAGATGAAGAAAGACCCCAGCCTACTCCCAAGCAGGAGTTCAGTTCTTCTCTACCAAAGACCAAGTACCTGGCGCTTCCCTCCTCCCATTCGTTAAGTCAGGATTAACCAGTACTTTGTCATCACGACATACATTGAAAACAGTCTCTCTTTTCCTCAATGAGTATATAGGGAGATACTCCACACCTGACTGGACTCAGTCCTGAGCAGTTCTAGCTGACCCTGCTTGAGCAGGAGGGTTAGACCAGATGATCTCAAGAGGTCCCTTCCAAACTCAGCAGTTCTGGGCTTCTGAGAGTACTCCTGCTAAGTATAAGAATTAGGACCCAAATATTGCCAGCAGGAACTGTCCTTCAGGTAGAGGTAATATAAGGTTTGGTCCAAGACATAGCATTATGCTTGTCTGGGTTGGAAAGAAGTTACCGATAATTTCATTACTTCACATTCTCTGACAGTCCAGATTCCACAATCCAGATATGTCCCTGCATATTCATGGACACCTCATGCCAGAATTTGTCTCAGTACAATATATTGTGGCGGGACGTGAGCAAAAACTGAGCTCTAAAAGGCAGCTATCATCCCCATACCTACTTTGTGCAGTAAGGAACAGTGCTGTCATTGATATGCCACCCCACCTCACAAAATGAACGTAGCACATGACCCATATGACAACTTTGCTCAGTGCTGAAAAGAGAGAAGCCATAGAAGGACAAAAAAAGTTTCACAAAGCCCTCTCCTGAATGCTAAGGAAATTCTAAGATGTTGGTTGTCACATAAATGACAATTTGCTGTGTGATTGCTATAGGAACTAAAGTTTCTGAGCTATTCGTTCTGCTGTTTTCCTGATTTCAGAAGCACTTTAGGACAGACCATTTACCATGAACAAGTCAAAAGCAGAGAAGAAGCAACAATTCTCCATGCTATTACTGTTTTCTTCCTTGTCTCTTGTAGGTTATTTTTCCCTCATTGTTGTGAATTACGAACAAGTTCACTGTTTAAATACAGGAAAAGGATTTTAATTTTTAGCATGTGCAAAATTTCTGCAGGGATGACACAAGAAAAGCTGCAGGTCAGGTTTACTTGTAGCGTACATGGAAGCCATGAAAAGCTGGATACTTCTGTTCCCTCAAATCACTAATCCCCTTCATGATACCACTTCTGCTGATCATCAGAGGTAATCCATGTTCTTTCACTTGTACCATGGGAATTAAACTGACACTTCTGTATCCAATCAAGGCATCCCTCAAATGCACTGTAGAAGGATGTTAGAAGAGAGAAACCACACAGTTCTCCAACAAAACTACTGAGGATGAGGAAAATAGGTAGAAGAGCGCTGCCAATAGTACCATCTGCAAAAACTCATATGCACTAGTAAAATATAAGGCAAAAAAATAAGGGAAAAGCTGGGACCTCTGCTCCAAAAGATCCAGAAGTCACCCTAGTATTGTTCCCTGCAGACATGCATATTCACAAAAATAAGCCTTTAGCTGGGACACTGTCGCCTCTGGAACCATGTGTCACAAACAAGATTTCTTCCAGCACAGAATACCCATATGAAAGGCACAGCTACAAGAGTCCCCCTGAGATCATCCAGCAGTTCAATAAGGTAAGTGTGGGACACTTTGGTTGTTTTAAAGGCAAATACCATCTGTGCTTGTCCAGCAGATCTATGCTACCACCTCTCATGGACAAAGTGTCACCTGGAAACATCTTCCCTGTGGAACAGGTGTCTCACATCTGACAAGTTTATCTCCATGAAACTGATTTACATTCAGTATTTCTGTTCAGTGGCAGGGTGCACTACCATCCTGGGAAGACTTTTCTAACATATCATGCCTAAACAAAGGCAAGAGCAGCCAGTTCTACAACCTGCATAAAACACAGACTCCTGGGGAAAAAAAAAAAAAAAAAAAAACAAACAAACTTAGGGTAGATTTTAGTAGCTTATAGGAAGCTGTGATTTCCCCAGTCAGAGAGTCTCTTGGCACTTCTTTAGGTCTTATGGCCATCTACATTCTGTATTGATTTGCGGGGGTAGTCATGTGCCTGGTTTTACCAACTGAGGCAGGTGAATGAGTGAACTATTTCCTGTCAAAGTGGACGAACATTGTTAACCCCCAAGCTTTAGCACCATACTATATCCTGCAGGGCTCAAACACTTTCTTGATGGGGGTTTGTCTTCCACCATCCACTTATCCTGAGAACAGAGGTCCAGGTATTTCCTAGTTACTACCCTATGTTCCCTAGTTACTACAGACCTATGAATGGCCGAGATTTTCTGCTGTCAGACACGTTATCACAGAGTTTTCCACAGGACTATGGCATAGGTTAGTGTATTGAGCTTACATTGCACAGTTTTGGTAGTGGAGGTGGTACAGGCATGGCCTTGATGAGAAGAGGCCAAGAGTTGCCCCCCATGTCAGAAAGAGCCAATTCCAGACAGCTCAAAAACAGACCCACTGCTGGAAAAAGTTGATATCATTAGTCAAGCACTTCTGTGAGAGCATATTTAAGAAAGGGAAAAAACTGCTGTGAAAAAGCTGTGAGAGACAGGAGCAAGAAAAATGTAGAGAGAAGCAGCCTGCAGCCCCCCAGGTGAGTGCAGCAGGAGGGCAGGAGGTGCTCCAGGCAGGCAGCAGCAGTTCCCCTGCGGCCTGTGCAGGGAGAGGCCCCTGGTGGAGCAGGCTGTCCCCCTGCAGCCCATGGGTCCCACACGGGGCAGATGTCCACGCTGCAGCCCCCCCGTGGAGGAGCCCCCGGTGGAGCAGGTGGATGTGGCCTGGAGGAGGCTGCGGCCCATGGAGAGCCCCCGCAGGAGCAGGCCCCGGGCCGGAGCTGCAGCCCGTGGAGAGGAGCCCACGCAGGAGCAGGGGGTCTGGGGGGAGCTGCCGCCCACCCGTGGGGGACCTGTGCTGGAGCAGTCCGTTCCTGAAGGACTGTATCCTGTGGAAAGGACTCGTCCTGGGGCAGTTTGTGAAGGACCGTACCCCTTGGGAGGGAACCCACACTGGAGCAAAAGTACAAGGACAGAGCAGCAAAGACAAAGTGTTACAAACTGACTACAACCCCTGTTCTCCATGCCCCGGTGCCTCTCAGGCAGGAAGAGGTAGGAGAGACAGCAGTCAAACTGAGCCAGGGAAGAATGGGTGGGGTAGGAGGAAGGTGGTTTTAGATTTGTTTTATCCTACTCCATTATTAAGTGAAAATAAGTTAAATTAGCCTTGCCCAAGTCAGGTCTGTTTTACCTGTGACTGTAATTGGTGAGCGATTTCCCTGTTCTTATCTCAACCCACAAGCCTTTTCATGTTATTATTTCTTTCTATCTTGCTGAGGAGAGGAAGTGAGAGAGCAGCTCGGTGGGCACCCGGTCGTCAGCCAAGGTGAACCCACTACAGGTAGGAAAGCAAAAGGAATTTCAGTTAACCCTTGCTGTATCCCTACAGAGCACAAGCACCTCTTCATGCAGAAGCAATCTGTATCACTGAGGTGGCTTTCACATACAGCATTTTAGAGGAGAGATGCAACTGCCCATTTTATGCACTTTCGTAAACACTTTCCAACCTCAGCCTCAATCATTTGACTTACCTGTTTTGTTGTCAGTGCAAGAGCTGCTTTTTTTCTCCTGTCTCCATTTATGCTAATTGTCTCAGACTAACTTAAAATCCATAAACAACAACAAAAGAATAACAACAGCAATAATAGTCTAAGATGACCAAGAGATGTACAGTGGGGACAGGCCTCCTCGGAGAATCCCTTTGAGTGTGGGGTCATGGTATGAAACAGACTTCCTCATGGTAGGAAAACACAGTGCCCTCCCATGTCCTATAGACAATCCAGAAAACCAGCTGAGAAGACAAATTAAGATACAAGTAGCCAGATTCAAAGCCAGCAGAAAGAACTGGATTCTTATGCAACAGGTAGGAGTCTGGTGGAACATTTGACACAAAGTGTTGTGCACACTAGAAGGTGACACAGGTTCAAGGACAAACTGGACAAGCTCATGGTAGATAATTCCACTTACGAACATTAAATGCAGAGAAACTACTTATATCCTGGGAAGTCCCTGAACTAAAAACAGTGAGATGAGAGAATATTCTGTGAAGTTACTGCTTTGCCCTGAACTTACACTTTCCTAAGTTATCTACATTTGGACAATACTGGAGACAGGATACTGAAAGAGGCAGACCACTGGCTTGATGCAGTGTAGACCTCCCTTCCTATGCATATTTCTGGTATGCTGGATCCCAGAATAGGAAAAAGGCCCTACTGTGAGTAGACAATGTGAGACACTGGTGAAGCAAACAGTGTGAAGTGCACACATCACACGCAGGATCAGAATTTTTCCTCAGCCTTTTCAGAATTAGGGAAAATAATAAATAAATTAGTTTCAGGGGTGCAGGACGTAGGCAGAAATCTGCCTACCCCCCTATGAAAAGAAGGAAAGCTAAAGCTAACATCTAAATGACTGTATGAAACTGCTTTTCAATAAAATATTCCAAATATTATGTGCCCTAGCTACTCTAATGGACGGCCAATGGATTGCAAATTCCCCAGTGGTGTCTGTCTAGCACAAGACCTTATAATTCCACCTTTCAAGTTAGTGATTTCCAGGAATTATGCTAGAGATTTCAGTGTTGACTGCAATCAGAGCCCTTATCTTTACAATGAGCATGATTTATGGCTTTATTATGCTAATAGCTCTCACCCATCATTATCACAACAAGAGAGAGTATATATCAGAATTCTGTATTCACCCCAAATCATACATCATCCAGGCTTTCTGTCCAATGGCTTTGACTCCTTGAGTAGAACCTACAGAAACAAAAAGCACAGAGTGCACCACACAACGATTTTCACAACCATTTTTTACTCTCCTTTTGCTTTAGAAAGTCTAGAAAATGGCAGAACTTTTTTTTCTTTTGAATGATAAATCCAGTTTAAAATGCAGATTTGGTAGTGGAGACCCAGTTTTACAAGACTGATGAATAACAAATTTTTCTGTAGTTCCATACTAAAATCCCAATTAAAATTCCTTTTTTACACAAATACTCCCTTGCACCCACATAGACGATCACATACTTACCAATTAAATAAAAGGCATCATGCTGGATCTGAAGCCACAGCTGCTGAAGGCTGAAAGATGTGCTGGGTGAGATCCCCACTACACTTACCCTCATGCTGTCTTCCTAACATATCCATTGCTGGAGACAGCGCTGGGTTATATGGTCCTTTAATTTGATCTGCTAAAATCCTGCCATCTAATATCCTCCTGAAATGACCGTAAACAGCAGTGAAACTGATTCCACAAGTGCTATGGTGTGCCCACTGTTCAAAAGGAAGTATTAAACTCACAGTGTGAAGGAGTACAATAGGATTTGAATCTTGAGGGAATTTCAGTCTCAGTAGCCACAAAGCAGCTGCTGGGAAATAACAGGAGCTAGGACACAGAACCCAACTTTGATGCATTAAGATTTGGCTGACTAGTTGTTATGTCATGGCTACAACTGTGCTGGTTGGAACGATCCAGGTCAATCCTCCTGCATACTGAGCAGAACTGAGTACCACAAGGCAGGATCTTCGTTTCTCAACCCCTTTTTCAGCCATGATCTGTACCTATCAGGATTCCCTCTGTGTTTTTCCAGTGTTTATTAATAAGAAATGCTTTCTTGTAGGGCTGCTGGCCATTAGGCCAAATACCAAAAATTGTTCCCACTCACTGCAAGACAGAAATTCTGTCCCAGTGTAATTTATTCTGCCTTTACATTTCCAACTTTGAATACAAAGCAGGTTCAAACCATTTGCAGCTTCTCATCATTTTCAAATATCATGTGCATACAGCACTAGTCTTCTTCTACATGCATCAGCTTGCATCACCAGTAAATGTATATAAGGGGGGCACAAAACTGTCTTCTTCTGAGAGCTACAGGTGAAAGCTGAGTTCTTAGATGCTGTGAACCAGCCTGCCGTTCTGTTAAGTCAACATTAGTGGAGAAGAGAATATGCCCTGTTGAATGGAGACCTGCAATCTGCTTTAGTACATGTCATAAAAAGTGCACAAATACACAGGGAAAGTCAAAATTGCTGCATATTCTCAGAACGAAACATGTCCTTGTTGCATAAAATTTTGGTCTGTTTCTGCCTGGCTGATAACATAATTCGTGGTTTATCAGGGTACTGTGTACATACTTCTTGGAATAACCTACCCTGATATTCATTTTCAGCACAGATATTTCTATCCTTTTTGTTACTTTTCTATTTTTAATTATTTTTAATTATAATTCTATAATTATTTATATTATATATATAATATATTGCATTATATATTATATATATTCCATAAATATTTAATTATTAATCTACATTTAATTATTTTAAATTATTTTTAACCCATTCCAACTAGATTTTGCATGTTGCCTGCTCAAGCATACATATGGCTTTCTCTTCAGTGCTTTAAGTTTGCACAAGATCTGGGCTGACTCCCAAATCCACAGCGAGTTGTCTTATGAGTCCAATCATGAGATGAATTTGTGTTGCTCACATGAAAGCAAACTGCAGTAGTGCAATCCTCATATTTTCATTAAAACAGCAAACACAAGATCCTGCATATGCTACAGGAGTCAGTGTATTGTTCACTATATCATATGATGCACTGGGCTTGCCACTGGAAAGTCTCCATAGCAAGATATTAGTAGCAAATATCGGCAGATTCAGGTTTCTGTTGATTTTGGCAGTCATGGCCAAGACTGCGGCTTTGTAAGGTGTTAAACAAACACGTCACCAGGAAAAAAGGCCTGTGCCCTACAGATCACAGATACATGGGTGTAATCTTCATCTGCATGAGTGACAGGTCGGTATGGGGGGGTCAAGTCATTATAATGTAAATGAAGTTAAACTTGTTGTAGAGCTACAACTTTCCTTAAGAGCTGGGAAAAAAAAAGGAAAAAAAAAAAAAGAAAAAAGAAAAAAAAAAGAGCTGTTAATGACACTGTCAGAGCAGGATGTCTGCACTGGTACACTATGCCATACAAAGTGCAGTTAGAAACAGGAAACCTGAGGAAAGGAATGAATGGGCCCAAGCCATCTAGGTGGAAGGTGAGAGGCAGGGAAGCAGCCACAACAGCTCTGCCTCCCAGTTCACCCTGGCTAAAGACCTGTGACTGACTGAGGCCATTTGGAGCTGTTCCAGAGTGTAGCCCTCTAGCCCACTAGTGCAATACCGCCACTGCTGGTACCAGAGAGAAAACTCTTGTGACTTTGCATGGCCTCAGGGCTCAGGTGTCAGCTTTCCTTTGTCTGAACTGCTTTTTACCCCCCTGGAACTATGATTATACTTAGTTTAGCTCAAACAGCAGTTTTTGTGATGACCTGGTGGCTATAGCTAACATGTTTTACTTTTGCTTATCTTTCTATACTAAAACATTTGTTTTTAAAAAGATAGAACAAACAGGCAGCTGTTTTGTTGGTTGTATTTATGACTGCCGTATAATTTGGCATAGATTAAGAGAATACAGGCCTGGCGTTATAGCAGGGACCCTGGCAAATGGAGGCACTGGATGTTATGAAGAGGAGCATGGGGTAGAAGATAGGGCACAGGTTTGGACTGCAGATCCTACAAATTACTGCTGATCAATTAAAGAAATGCAGACCTGGAGATGGACAAAAATAGTTGTAAGGGTAACAAAGAGCACAAAGGAGAATGGACAGCCACAGGAGCCTTCAGACACTGTAATTATATTTGGGCACCACAACATGAGAAGAACATAAAACTATTAGAGAGCATCCAAGGGAGGACTACAAAGATGGTGAAAGGTTTAGAGGACAAGGCACACAAGGAGCTGCTGAAGTCCCTTGGTTTGCTCAGCCCAGAGCAGAGCAGGCTGAGGGGAGGCCTCATGGCGGCCTGCAGCTCCCTCACGAGGGGAGCGGAGGGGCAGGCGCTGAGCTCTGCTCTCTGGGGACAGCGACAGGACCCGAGGGAACGGCATGGGGCTGGGACAGGGGAGGGTCAGGCTGGGTGTTAGGGAAAGGTTCTGCACCCAGAGGGTGGTCGGGCACTGGGACAGGCTGCCCAGGGAAGTAGAGACTGAATTTTGGAAGTTCAAGAAGCATTTGGACAATGCTCTCAGACACATGGATTGATTTTTGTGTGGTCCTGTGTGCAGTCAGGAGCTGGACTTGATGATACTCGTGGATCCTTTTCAACCTGGGATATTCTACGATTCTATCATTCTACTACAGGGTATCATAAGTTTCCCTAGAATGCATGTGAAAAATAAGCGTCACTGTGAGCTAATCATTCTCTCAGCCTCAATTCCAACTATCAGCCACTTATTATTTTAAGTTTGCTATGCAAAGGAACCCAGAAGCACAGTTTTATCTGAAGCAATACTGAAGAGAAAACTGATACAAAGAAATGTAAGACATGACCTAAAACAGCAGCTTCCAAACTTGTGACTGCACATTCTTCAAAGAGGACGAACGCCAGATGTTTAAGATGAGGGACTAGCTGGACTTTCTGCTGACAAATGTAAATGTCAGTGGCTACAAAAAGCAAGGCTTAGAAAGGGAGGTGTTCTGGCACTTGATGACCGTCAGGAGACAGGAGAAATTATGAGACATTTCTTCTCAGAAAGAGCAGTCAGGCATTGGAGCAGGTTCTGCAGGGAGGTGGTGGACTCACCGTCCCTGGGGGTGTTCAAGGAAAGGCTGGACGTGGTGCTTAGGGACATGGTTTAGCGGGTGACGTTGGTGGTAGGGGGACAATTGGACCAGGTGATCTTGGAGGGCTTTTCCAACCCTAATGATTCTATGATTCTATGATTGTGTACAGAAGATGGTAGAGTATCAGCCCAGCATAGGAGCTATACATAAGCTTACCTTTTAGCCCTTGCTCAAACTGTAGCCTGTGCTTTCCCTTACCATTGAAAACCTTGTTTCAGATAGGGAATTGGACATATTCTGATGGGCAGTAATTTAATGCATCTCCAGATTAAAGCCATGAATCTTCAGGAAAGATCACAGGAATCCCATTAATCTTCATCCCCTTATGCTAAACATGCCAATTATTCAGCTTACACAGAAAGTCACGCCTTAATATTGAGTTAAAACTTACCCTGTTAAGGCAAGAACCAACACAACTACTAAAAGCTGATACTTTTTTTTTCCTCTTTGAAGTTTGTCTATGGCAAGGTTGACAGACAGTGACATTGAGACAGATGGAGAGATGAGGGGAGCTGGGGAATATCTAGCAGCACCAAAATAGCTCTTTGAAGTTCTGTTTTTGCTTAGAACTGAAAACAAAGCCATGGCTTCAAACACAGGGAAGAAAGAGAAAACCACTAACAGAAATAAGTTTGAATGTTCCTGAAGTAAATCCTTGTTGAGTGCCACGCCACAACTGTCATTAACACCACAAATAGAACAATCTATTCAATCCCTGAGACGGTTCAATTTCTTTTTTTTTTTTTTTCCTTTTGCAAACACCAAATGCTGATTTCCAGTTACCCAGTTTTAAAAGACCCAAACAGGTTTCCTTGTTTTGTGAACTATCCTCACTGTTCACCAGTACAGGATGAAAGACAACAGATTTTTCCTTTGTCTCCTCTTCTCCCCTCTTCTCCCACTAACACATAGGAAACCTATACAAAAGGGAACACTACACTTTTCCTGGCTGTTGGGAAATCACACCTCTTGATGGCAGGCATGAAAAAAAAAAAAAGAAATAAAAAAGCTCAAAACCCAAAACTGCTGTAGGAGAGATCAAATGCATTCTCCAACACACACACAACTGAGGTCTGCCATGGGTTTACATGTTTTTTCAGAAGAGAATCATAGAATGTTGATGCAGCCCAGGATGCAGTTGGCCTTCTGGGCTGCAAGCGCACACTGCTGGCGCAGGTTGAGCTTTTTGTCCACCAGAACCCCCAAGTCCTTCTCTGCTGGGCTGCTCTCAGTGAGTTCTTCTCCCAGTCTGTCCTCATGTCTGTGATTGCCCTGACCCAGGCGCAGCACCCTGCACTTGGACTTGTTGAACCTCACTAGGTTCATATGGGCCCACTTCTCAAGCTTGTCCAGGTCCCTTTGCAAGGGCATCCCTTCCTTCATGGAAGGCCACCAGACTGTTCAGGCACAATTTGCCCTTGGTTAAGCCATGCTGCTGTCTAGGGTCTCCTCCTTGTCCTGCATGTGCCTTGACATTGCTTCCAGGAGGATCTGTTCTGTGATAAATTAGCGGGTGTTTGTTCATTGTCTTTAAAAGGAATTCAGAGAATCTGCTGAGAAGATAAGGTTTTGCAATTTACGACCTTGTTAAGGGGGAAGACTAAGCGAGTAGATAGTGGGGAGGGGGTGTTGGATAAACATCCTTGGTAAAACAAAGACTCTGTGAAATACTGTTTCCCGCTTCACTACCCTCCCCCTTGAACACGAGCACAACGCATGATCATTGAAAGAAAAACAACGACCCCCAACACCCAACTGCGCAGCTTCAGAAGGTTCAACAAGTCCTGACAAGCCGAAACTTGGATGCTATAAAACGGCGACACTGAAAAGGGAAAGTTGCGTGCTGTGGTGGAGCGGAGACTCCCCAGCCACCCAGCGCTGTTTTGCTTGTGCCTGCTTACTTAATAAAATATTTCTGATAGACCAAGAAATTTGTATGGTCTCACTTATAACATGTTCCATGATCTTGCCAGACACAGAGGTGAGGCTCACCAGTCTGTAGTTCCCCAGCTCCTCCTTTCTACCCTTGTTAAAAATGGGAGTGATGTTTCCCTTTTTCCAGTAACCAGGTACTTCACCTGAATGCCAGGACTTTCCAAATATGATGGAAAGAGGCTTGGCAGCTCCACCAGCCAGTTCCCTCAGGACCCTCGGATGCATGGCACCGGGCCCCACAGACCTGTACCAGTTTCATCAGGGGGTCTCCAACCTGCTCTTTGCTTACAGTGGGAGGGACTTTGCTCCCCCAGCCCTCACCTAGAGGGTCAGGGACTGGAGACGTGGGAAGCCTGACTGTCAGTGAAGGCTGAGGCGGAGTGCTGAGTACCTCAGCCTTCTCCATGTCTGTCACTACCAGTTCTCTCTTCAACATCCGTCAGCGGGGGCACATTCTCCTTGGCCTTTCTTTTCTGGCCAATATACATGTAGAATCCCTCCTGGTTATTCCTTGCATCCCTTGCCAGACTCAGTTCCATCTGTGCCTTGGCTTTCTGATCCCATCCCTGCACATCCAAACAGCATCCCTGTCCTCTTCCCAGGCCTCATGTCCCTGCTGCCACTGCAACAGAAGACTGAATTAAGGGCTGCCTGCCCCATTAGGTTGAACATCTGAACTGCTGTTACACTGATGGGCATATTCAAAGTGAGTGTGTCACTTTTAAGTTTATGACAGTTAGCTCAGTTTGAGGAAACTGTAATTGTGATTGTTAAGCAAAAAGAGGGGCAGTATATCTTATCCACTGCCACTATACTATACTGCAAGCCTCTATACTTATTTTCAGCTCCTGTAAACCATGCTTCTATTTCTTTTTCTCTCTCTCTCTCTCTTTTTTTTTTTTTTTGGTGAAAATGGTATCTCTTCTACTTTCTTCCACTTCTTCCCCTTGTCACTCCCACAGACAATCTACAGGAACATTTATCCTCTGCGTGCCTCTTCAAATAATTTGCCTTTGCATTCATATAGCTAAGAAAAAAACAAAATAATTCCACCACAGGATATCTCCCTTTCATTTCTGCCTTTGGGGGAGTTTCTGTTTGCACTGTGCCCTTGTGTGGCCACACTCTTAACAGGAAGGTTTAAGTTTCCAGGAAGAGCAGTGGGGTTATAAGAAACTTAATGAGACCCACAGGAACTGTATCTAACTGCTTACAAGAAAACAGCTCCAGTTTTAACTCCTTTATGGAAACCCTGGCCACACCAAGGAGCAGAAAGCCTGCTGCATCTGTGCATTTCCAGCTTATCAGCAGCTTGCCCAATTGATATGGCTATGGAGGACAATTTCCACGAGACAATCTGGAAGAGAAAGGAAATTTGTCTGGTTTCTGGCTGACATTCTGAAGGCTTCCTTCCAGCTTAGAAAGTGAAAACTACTTGAGAGGTCTTTTCCTCCCACTTCATCTACCTCAGCTTTAGAGGTGTCCAGTGCAGAAACAATTCCCATAGTCTTTCAGAAAAAAAACTCTCCTGTTTGCTGCTACAATTCCACCACATGACTGCGTACACACGTGCAGCACTGAAGAAGTTAAATGGAGCCACAGCACATCGAAATGGCTTGTGCTGATTAGGCCTTCCCTTTTGTCAAAACACCAAGCAATGTCCCTGAAAGATGTGAGACCTCCACCATGTTGTCTCTTCCATACTGAACTGAGGCTCTGATGCCTCCTGCTTTAACCGCTACACTTTATGCACACATTAATAGTTAGAGGGGACTTACATGCTGCTAGAAGGCTTTGGTTTGTTCAGGAAGAGAGGATCAACATCCATCAAAACAGACTGAAGAGCACACAGAGACAGGTTATAGCAACAGACATAGCCCAGACAACAACTTGGCCATATTGGTTTGAGTGTAACGCCAACTGCAAACCTTATGGATATTTTGCCACCATTGTTATTTGAATTCCAGAAGATGAGGGGCATGTCTCAGTTCTGAGACACTCACAGTCCTGAGGCAGCTGATAACACAAGACCAGTTAGACTACAAACGGTGCTGTCAGGATATCTCCTCACTCTCCCCAAAACTTTCTCTAGTTCCTCTGCACCCCTCCTTGCTCCATGTGCCTGTCAAGCATTAACAGAGGTAAGTGACGGAATGAAAGAGTAAACTGCCACAGTGAAGCTATAAATCTAACTGCAGGTTAACAGACATGAAAGCAAAAACAAACCTTTTTCTGTGCAAGTATTTCCAGCCAACCTAAATTGTACCTCTGGCTGTGACCATTTGGGTCCTTCCCTTCTGCCAGGGAGACATTCCCAATGGGATCCACCTCAGCTGGTTTGGCCATCTGGCAGATATGATAAAGGAACATTGTCTGTGCTCTCCCCATCCTGCTGAATGGAGCCAGCTCTTCTGGGAGGTCTCTGAGCACTTCATCACGTGTTGCTTCTTTGAGGGGACCCCAGAATCTGCTGACTAGCTGTGTGATCTGCATCCACCAGGCTGTCTGCAGAAACAACTACAAAAAGGCTCCTGGAGACCACTTGTATTGCTTTGCGTTGCTTTGTTAAGTCTGGAAGCTAATGCCCAATTGATTCGCTGTCAGGCTGGACGGATCCTCTGCGGGGAGAGTGTTCTGCAAGGTCTATTCCCTCATTTTAATTAATCACTTGAATGACAGCATGGATGCTTATCCCATTGTTGAGGTAGTGTAAGTGTAAATTGGGTAGTGTAAGGAAGTATGATGATACCTGCTTGTTAGGAGACAAAACAGTTTGCATTACTGGCTTAAAAATAAGAAACAGAGCAGCCTTCAAGCATACCAGAATGTTTTCAGTTCTTTATCTGGATGATGGCAAGCTAAAAGGGGCTGCAACACAGGGCAAAATTAGCATCATGAGTGCTCTCAAATAATAGCATGAAACAGACAAGCTGCAAAACCAAAGCTGTCTACCCAGAAAGGAATATGCAAGTGCAAAAGTACAAGTATACTCCCCACAAGGGAGTGGGGACTCACTAGCAGTTCTGCTGAAAAAGAGACTAAAAGAGATCTAAACTACTGTCACAGCTAAAGCATGGAAGACACTAGAAAAATGAGAAAAGCTGCGGTTCTGTCCTGCCTCTGCAATTATTACAAGATCATGATGAGATGGAAATCAATGCAATGTGCCAGGAAATGGCTTATGTTGCAGATTAAAGAGAAGAGCTACTAAATACAGATCTCCTTCATTCTGGCATAGTGTAAGTATAGCAGGCAGCAAATCATCCCGATGTTCCGAGCAATTGTATTCTGCTGAAAATGCTTAAACGACCTTCACCCTGTTCCTTTTATTGCTGGCCAGCACATACACTGATGCTGTATTTCATCCTATGTAGCAAAGAACCACCACAGATCCTGTTAAAGACTTCATTATCACCTTTGGGGCAAGAGAAGGAACACACACTTACTCATAGGAAGAAGTTGTAAATGTTCCCCAGAGGTGCTGAGATCTACTTGAGGAAAGCACATTTTTAAAATGTTATGTAATGAAACAATCTTTAGTTAAAACGATTTGTGTTACTTTCCATTGTCAAGCTGGTCTATCAGTTTAAGCACTGTAATGAGCTTGTTCAGGAACTTCAACACTTCAGTTGGGAAGTTACACAGATGAGTCTGTCACAAGTTAATTAAGCTGAGGTTTAGATAACGATGAACAGTTTTTCATTACAAATTTTTTCTTCCACTGAAACCAGTTCAATTGTCTGCATCACTTGACGTGGTGGCTGACTGGTTTGCATCACACAGCCATTTATTTGTGCGTATCTGTCTGACATAGATCCCCCAGCAGTGAAAACACAGCACCGTTGTTTTACAGACAGATCACCCCTTGCTGAAGTCCAGCTACTTCTTCCATGACACTACACTAGAAAATTAAAGGCCACACTCTAAAAAACAGTAACAATGCTGTTGTCTGTCCCATTGGTTTGTGGCTACAGCCACCATCTTTGAAGAAAGTCATGCTGAGTCCAGGCATACATTTTGCATTCATCAAATGACAAACCAAAACCATCCTGATACACATAAAGGTCAGTACAGGTCTAAGCCAAACCAGGCTTGTTCAAACGCAGAGGCCTGCTGACAGTATGCATCTGAGAAAGCATCTAACAATTACCAGGCGTTGTAGAACAGAACTCGAAAACATTCTGGGAATGAGGTCTAAAGGATAAGTGTCTCTGCGTCTGATACGGTGCTACGATGATAGCGGACAGGGAGAAATCTCCCTGCCCGCTCCTTCTGTTCCCCAAAAACCCTTGATGGCCCAGGATATGCTGTGAAACCACTGGGACTTCCACATTCACTCTGAAAAATGGCCTAATCCAATAGGCCAGCAAGGGAGGAAAATCCATGGATAGGCACCTCGGCCTCATTTACCAAACGGGTACCATACATCTCGTGACCATGGTCAGTCAACAGTCAGCCAGGAGTCCAAGTGGCTGATGACTTGTGGTGCTCTCTGTCCTTGACCAGCAGAGGTTGCAAGGATAGACCAGCTTCTCCAAGCAGATGAGAAATCATGCCAGTGCTGCTCTCTTCTCTTAATGCCCCAGTATGTGTTTCTTGGTTTGTTTTTGAGGCCGCGGGAGCAGATTTGAATGAAAGCAAAAAAAGCCCTGCTCTGCCCAGCACAACTAATTTCTTCTTTTTTTAAACAGCAGTTATTACCAGTTTTAATATCACATAAAAGACTGACTCATGAGGCTGTTCCCTTATAAAGGCTTTGTAGTTAAAGAGAATGGGAAAAGGGGCCTTGTTAAAATGACAGCTCTACAGAGTGCTTTGCATTTCAAGTCGGTTACCTCTTCCCACTTTGGCTCTTTAATTAAAAGGTTAACAAACATGAACGGTGAGCATTTGCCAGCGGATAGAGAAGCTCAGGTCTATCTACTTGAACCATGAACTGCATTTAGCTACTCAGGGACTGTCAGTGGTATAATCACAGCAAGTCTCTTTGATTTCCTGGGACAGACTATTACATGGATTGAAAATTATGCAGAATAGTGGATAACACGGACTATTCTCCTACCTCTGCGCTTACTTTTCTCCTATAATCAGTGCAGTCAAGGAAGGGTTCCTTCTTGCTCATATTCAATATTTTTGCTATGAGCTAAACAGTACCACCTCCACAAATGTGTGGGAAGACATGTAGTCATCTGATTTTTACTGTGGGTCTTCCCTGTACAACAGTGGTACTCTGCAGCTACTGTGAACACACACTAGTGGGAGGCACAGAGAGGTCACCATCTCAGCAAGGCTAGCAGTTTAGCAAAGCCAACTTTTTTTTCTTTTTTTTCTTTGTGAGTGTGTGTGTGTGTGGCAATGAACACATTTAACAGATGGGGAGGGAAACAAAATGCCATTTTCAGCACAGAATGGCTCTTCAAAGGAGAAATCTACTGGAATTAAGGCTGTGAACAGGCTCCCTCAGTTCTGGTGCATGGTACAGCACAGCCAGCAACAGCACAGGGTACCCTGCCTTCACATGAACAGGGTCCCATGATTACTTCTGGAAGCTCTGAAGAACATCCCACACACGAAGGAGCCCACTCTCTCTCCATCCTGGGTCAGCACGCATATTCCTGCCAAAGCTCACCACGCTCTCTCATTAAAAACAAGTCCCGGTCCTTCTCAGGGAGAGTAGCACACACATTGCTGCAGTATAAATCCCAACAATTGCACTGTGAATCCAGTTCATCACAAAACTACCGTGTCAGCAAGAGTAGAAACAGCTCACCGAATGAAATAGTCTCTGACAGCATTAGCGATGACATGTGTGTTCCTCTGGCAGTTCACACCAGCTCTTTCAGCAGTGCCACGTGAATATCGGCCCTGTAATCCACACTGCTGCACTATGCACTTTCACAGGGTATCAAGTATTAGTCTTCATCCTGACTGCTGGCTCCAATCAACCCCTGGCTTTAGACGATGGCAGGAAGCAGAACCTGGGCACATGGCTCAAAGCGAACAGCAGTGCAAGGAGGGATAAGAAGGCCTTCTGCTTACTGGTGGATAACTGGAGTGCTTTGCCATCAAATGAAACCAGGTTTGTTGTTTCATTTCCTCCCTTCCATCACTATCCTAATAAGAGGTGACAAGGACAAATCACATTTCCTTGAGACACAGACAGCATCTTTGGCCTTACCAAACAGCATTAGCAAATTGTCTCTAGACTCAAGAGGAATGCCATGTGGACAGTCTGCTCCTGGTGAATCCATCTCAAGAAAATGCTCCCAAGCTTTCCTCTTAGGTGGTTTTAGTGCTACCTTAGCATCAAAGTAAAAGAAAGAGAAAGAACATCCTGACAGGAAAGTTAATGAAAAGGAGGGAAAAAAGAAGACTGTAAAATAGACCGATATTCTTGTGTATTAGCTACTGAGAGTGGACAGAAAATTAACGACGAAAGTCAATATAAAAGTACAACAAAGAAGAGAGGCAAAAAGGATCAGAAATGATGCACAAGTGTGTGTCAGATGTTTTCAAAATTCAAACGGCACTCTAACCACTTGAAATCAAGTGTGGCCTCCCCTTGATGTCAGTCAGCTTTGAGTCAAGGCCTTCTAGGGCCTTCAAGTCCCTCAAATTACAGGACTGGCTTTTATCTTCTATGGTTTCTCTGATGAATCCCTCCCGATGGAGAAAAAATCCCCACGTAGATGAATAGCACTTCATTGTCATAAAATGTTTGAAGATAGAAAGATGTGATCCTCCTCTTTTGCTCTATGTGAGCTGCCCTTAGAGTAGATCTGGCTCTCTTCAACACAAATGAACTCAGCCACCATCCTGGTATAGCATTTCTCAGAATACTTGCATGCTGCTCCCTTACCAGCCTGCTCCTCTCTGATACAGAGAAGCTCAACACAAATACAAGAAAGAGGTCTTCCAGTCCTCTGATCCCTGGGGAGCTTCTTCAAGTCCCCAGGTACTGAAGGCCAGCTTCAGCATAGGTGGACACTTCTTTCATGTGCTGCTGAAATGAAATGGGAATTCAGGCTGGTAAGGAGAGTAAGCAGCTATCTCTGAGCCCATTTTCAGAGGCTGAAGTAGTAAGCAAGCAGCAACACAGCACATTACAACTGGACTTGGTTAATGGAGCTTTTTAGAGCAGGAATGGGTAGGTTTCCTCTATCCCACCATTAGGAAATAGATTTACAGTATCAACTTTCCAGATTGTCAGATACAGAAATAAGAGTAGAAAGCCATCTGCTTTATCAACTGGCAAAATTGTCATGCTTGATGGGACAGGTAGAAATTTCATGAAGGCATGCTGATCGGCTGCAGATGAAAGAGTAACACAGCAAGAGGCAGGGCTGAGCATCCAGCCCACGGAGACAGAGGATACACCTCCCTTCACTTGGAGCTGATGCATAAATTTGGTGCTGGGTCCCACCTACAGCTTGGTCTCTGCTGCAGGTATCTACCTACAGATATCTACCTAGGAGTGTAACTGGACTCTGTCTGGCTTAAGGAATTAGAAATCTCACTGGATCATTTACGTCCTTGAATTTCATAGGAAGAGGGCTTTTATTTCTCAGGTTGTCCTGCAATAAACAGATTTGGTTCTGTTCTGTCCTCTCAGCTCACAGAAGGCTTTAAGAGGAGAAAACAACAGCTGAGTGAACAAATATCACCCTGGCCAATGTCGGTTTCCATTAAACATGAGCTTTACCATGAACCACACATTATCTGGCTTTCTGTTTATTCCTACTTAGCTGTCGTGTACTTAACCCAAAGGATAATTCTGTGACCAAAGACTGTAGCATGGATTGTTTTCAGATGGAGTTTGGTAACTGAATGTGCAAAATCTGCCTGGATAACTTAATTGTCTTCCCCATACCTCTGATGATTTATTACAGTATTTGCAGATGCACCAGAATTATAAATAGTACATTAAAAATAGTGCATCAAAATCATAAATAGTGCATAGTTTCATGGATTCACTTCAAATAAAATGTGAACCCGGCTGTCACTTCATTTGCTTTTTTTCATTGACTTTGGACTTCTTTTGGATTTAACACTCATTTTAAATCTTTTATAAATTAGACCAGTACCTTTTTTTTTTCATACCATGAAATGCACAACTTTTCTTTGAATCACTTTGACATTCCACACTGCCAGCAAAGGCTATTGCGAGATGTCAGTCACCCAAAAGCTACTAGAACTAATGCTTTTCACTTAATCCCGACCATAATTTCCAGTTAACCAAAAAGGCAAAAAATAAATGACTTTATCAACTCGTCTTTTTACATCTGCTTTATTCCCAACTGTAACACAACCAGTTATAATTGACTTGCAGTTTAATCAACTAAGTGGGCCACCCCGTGAGGAAAAAAGGAGAAAAAAATAAGAAAAAAAAAAAAAGAAGAGAGAATCTAGGTCGCTCTGTTCTTAAGACAACAAAATAGATAATTGCTTCACTCCAAAGCATCAATGCTGCACTTGAGGTACGTCTGAAATCTTATGTAACTAATACTATCTCTGGGTTAGCCAGCCTTTCCCTAATAATGTGCCTCAAAGTCCTCTTCCATGCATATCCAGAAGTGGAGATGGTCAGATGTCACCCATCCTTTTCAGACTGTATGGAAAGAAATACTTAAACCTATGAGATTTCGGGGGGGGGGGGGGGGGCGGGGAGCGGGGAGGAAGGGGGTAAGAGGGGGTGTAATGAATTTTTTAAGGAGAGGAAGAAAAAAAATGTGATTATTTTCCTTGCATCTGAAAAGAAAAATAAAAAAAGAATAGAAACATTGGTCTTTAGCTGCTGTAGAGTGACAGATCTTTGCCCAAAAGGACATGTTTAGAAAAGCTGATATTTATAACTTATGTAATGCCATATCAGAACAGTGTCCAAGTCTCGGGATGCTGTTGTGCAGAGTCAAGCCCAGAATTTCACTGGCTTATCCAGAGCTTATCTCTGTTGAGGTAGATTAGCTGTCTAATGATGAGCTCAATCACAGTCTTTTAATTAGAAATAATTTTGTAAGCACATAAAAGGAACCTAGTCTTCTACTGCACTAAGCAAAATACACACAAAAGTGAGTCCTAAATAAGTATCAGACAAGTAACCATGTAAGGACCAGCAATAAGACAACATGCCCATAACTGAGAGACAAAAAATTATGGGTGTTCTTAATTCAGGATGGGCAATTCACAATAGTTGGAAGCATCGAAGCATCGAAGCTGACACTCACTGCATGGTTAGATGGTTAAACCTGTGGAGAAGACTCAGGGTATGAGGCAGAGTTAAAATCACAGCAGCTTTGTCTTCACTTTAGCCAGCATGAAAGGAGAACACTCTTGCCTGTGGTGGTGATCAAGAGGATGTGTTTCAGCACCTGTCAGCAAAGTGTCAGCAGATCCGCGAGCACAGCAAGGACCCAAGTCTTGGAAAAGAGGAACTGAGGTCCAGACAGGAACAGTCACCTGCAAGATTTTATCAGATGACTGTTGAAAAGCAAAACCTTCAAGTCCTTTAACCAGAAGGCAAGACATTGTCTTTACATCAGGACATCTCCACACAGCCAGAAAAGGGAGCACCTTGACACTGGTTAAGGGACCATGGTGTTCAGAGAGATGTGAACTGCACTCAGATCTCTGCCCGGTAAGTGTGCTCCCAGACTATACAATCACAGAATCACAGAATCGTCTAGGTCGGAAGAGACCTCCAAGATCATCTAGTCCAACCTCTGCCCTAACACTAACAAGTCCTCCACTAAACCATATCACTAAGGGCTACATCTAAACGTCTTTTAAAGACCTCCAGAGATGGTGACTCAACCACCTCCCTGGGCAGCCCATTCCAATGCCTAACAACCCTTTCGGTAAAGAAGTTCTTCCTAACATCCAACCTAAACCTCCCCTGGCGCAACTTTAGCCCATTCCCCCTCGTCCTGTCACCAGGCACGTGGGAGAATAGACCAACACCCACCTCTCTACAGCCTCCTTTAAGGTACCTATAGAGAGCGATGAGGTCTCCCCTGAGCCTCCTCTTCTCGAGGCTAAACAACCCCAGCTCCCTCAGCCGCTCCTCGTAAGACTTGTTCTCCAGACCCCTCACCAGCTTCGTTGCCCTTCTCTGGACTCCATATAAGATCCATAGTCTGCAGAGAGGGACAGCACATTGCTCTTTTCTTCCAGAAGCCAACATCTTACTATGAGAGTGAGTTGGTTTCCTACCATTTGCCTGTGTGACCTTCCTAAAGGCACTCCTCAAGTAATCACAGTTTTAAGGACACTTGGGTAGAAAACTATCAAGCTGTGGGGATTGAGCCTTACAACACTGCAGAAGATAATCTGAACCCAAATCATTCAGGCCTGCAGACAAATTATGCCTCTTTTCCTGGCTGGTCACACAAGGTGGTCACAAGCCAGCATAAGACACACTCCTAAACTACCTACGTAGGCAGATATTTAAATCACCTGAACATGAACCTGAGGCCAGGGAGGGAACAGGACCAGAAACTGAGGAGCACAAACTGAGTCTAACAATCTGCCATCACAAGTAACAGGACGTACTGAGAAAGACATGGAATAGCTTGTTCTCAGACAACCGTTCAAAATCGGCAGGAGATTCCACAGGAACCCCTAGCTCTGAAATGATTTATTTCTCAGTTGTAATGTAAAACAAATGAAAAAGGGTTATTGAAAACAGCAGTGCAGAAAAGCATGCCTCCATGTGAACTGCATGTAGAAGTAAT
Source organism: Anser anser (assembly GCF_964211835.1). NCBI lineage: Eukaryota > Metazoa > Chordata > Aves > Anseriformes > Anatidae > Anser > Anser anser. Next base: position 32,165,645 of record NC_139723.1, on the reverse strand, counting down.
AGAGCTGTACAGAGAAAAAAGACACAAAAACAAAAGTGGAAAAGGAAGTGACAGGTGGGTTAAAATGATCTCAGTGTTTAAAAACATGTCTAATGCCACACATGTATTGTTAGCCAGCCAGAGGGGCTCACAGTTACAGTCCACTTCAGCTGCAGGGCCAAAGCTCCTGTTACCGCATGGGGAATTTCAAGATACTGTTGTTATGTGAAGACCAAAATCTCCGCCTCGGCCAAAACATCACAGCTAGAAAAACATCCGCTGGCACTGTGAGCTTACTTTACTCAGAAGCAAACCACTCGGCTATTCCAGAAATGACTTTGCAAATACACTAAGTTATTTGAAATAACATCCCTTTCGATTTGAATCTGACAGCTGATTTCAGATCACCCTTGGGCCAGCCAGTAAGATGATATGGCTGGCAGACCTTTCCTCCTCACAATACAGACCCAACAGGGATAAAAAGTTTTCAGAAAAAGGAGATCTAACCACAACTGTATGAAAACCTCACCCAGAGGGGTGGCTGCCACTGGTGGTCCCCACTGAGCTGGGTGAGACCCCTCGACCACATCAGAGACTGTCACATATTAGAACAACATCAAAATTGAGTATAAAAACTAAATATCTTTTAAAGAGGATTTTGTTATTATGGAGCTTCTTATAAATGATCAGTCAGAGGCTGTCTGTTCTTTGTTATATATATATTTACAATATATATAAAACATAAACATTACATATTATATATTAATCTCGTAATAAATTTTTTTATATATATATATAACACCTCTGCTACAGAGGTACTCAAGATAGAAAATAATTTGCCTGCCTTTCTGGCCCTATCTCTATAGCATGCACAATTACACTGACACATGTTTTGAAACCCACCTGAGAACCAGCTTCTGTTTCTCCCCACTTCCCCCAGCAGCAGGCTCCCCTCACCACCTCTCTCCTCTTCTGCTAACCAGAAACACTCTTCTAGTTCCTGACTCAAGTATGTTCAAGGCCAATTTATTCCCATTATCCTTTTACCAATATTGTCCTTCACCTTAAGTAGCTCTTCCTTCAGTGCAATGTTTACCTCTCTCATGTATTCAGAGAGAGCAGTTGTGTCCCCTCTTAATCTTTTTCTTCAGCATTTTAATGCATCTCCATGAAATTATAAATTTCCTCTTTCATGTTCCTTTTAATCTATCACTGTGCAGCTTGGCTGATATGGAACAGCTGATGTTTAAACTGTGCAGTAAGAAAAATACATAGGGGAAAGTTACATTTGTCACATGAAGAGGGCTTTAAATATAAAGAATGCAGGAGGGGAAAAAAAAAAAAAAAAAAGGAAGAGAGAGAGACTTGTCTGTCTCCAAGGGAGGACAGGGTGTTTTTTCCAAACACTCTCACAGGCAGTTTTATACCCAGTTAGAAGTGTGCACAGAAGCAGCTAGGTTGATGTGCTGGCAGTTATCAAGACCTGTGAATAGCTTCTTCTTCTCATCATCATTTTTTAAGAAAAAGATATTTTATTTAATGAAAAAATAAATCTGAATGAAAGTACAAAGAGAAATTGGTTCATTCACAAAACATTTCACTCAGTAAGAGTCACTCATGGATTTCTTCTTTGTCCTTTATTGAGGAAAATAACAATAACTCAAAACCAGCACTAACTTCTGCTGTTCTTTTGGACTGCTTTATTTGCCTGTTTCATCAAAAATTTGAGGGCTTAAACCAAAATCCCAGACCAAACGCTTTGAATTCAAAGTCAACTTGCCACACCCTACACCTGAGCATCACTAGGAATTTCTCAGCCCTCCAGAGACAGCAGGGCAGTCTCAACCTGCAGTAGTACAACAGTTGGACAACAGTTCTTGCAATGCTGCATCTGATGTATAACTGATGGGGAAGCAAAGAAGTTGATAGCGATGTAGCTGACTGGGGAAGGCTGGTTTTAAAAGAGCATGAAACAGACTGGATGAAACTCTGCCATTTCCAAAGGCAAAAAGAAAATTGCCATGAATTCTTATAAGATGCCTCGGTCCTAAAAATTAATGCTGCTATCGCCATCAAATGCCACGGGCTGTTTTTCTCTTGGTACTGGTGTCAGGGAAGAGTGGCACATGTACACTTAATTCCAGTATAAAATAAAGGGCTGTCACAGATTAAAAACACAGCTGTTTGGATATGATGTCTTAGTCTCACAGTCTTTCAAGTTTGTGCTGAGTGTTTCTCTCCTTGATTGCTGAGAAAATACAAACTGTGTATTTAAAAGCTTTTCATTAAAAAAAATGTTTTAGTAAAACCCTTCCAAAGTCCTCTTGCAAATTAAAATTCTAATTAACACCTGCATTTTCAAGGAATATAGCAGACACACATACTTGGGACAGGTACTGGAACAAAGACTAAGCAGTCCCACAGCTTCTGCCCCTTCAGGAAGCATGCAAAAGGTCTCACAGCAGATGCAATAAAATTGTGGAAAGGAGTCAGAATGAACAAAGAAGTTTCACTGAAAATATCAGGTCAAGTCCACTGAGTCTGCAAGTTCCATTCTGCCAAGAACCAACAAATGGAGGAAGGAGTGGCAGAACAACATAGGATGCTATCACCTTCCCATGAAGAGAAGGGCAGTCTTCAGGTGCCTGTGTCACACTTGTCCCTGTCCTGCTCTAGGGATAATGGAGCCACATACTGCTTCCTATGCAGGGGAGCTGGGAGAATCACCACCTAAACCAGAGAGCAAGTGACTTTCCCAAGGACACACCGGGTTCTCCTACAGATGAGGCCAGCAGTTGAGACAACCAGCTCACACCCAGTTACCTTAAACACAAGGTTCAATCTTCTTTTCTGCTGGTCAACCTTGCCTGGGTTCACTATCAGAAAAGAAGAGGTGAATCCAGGGACACAGAGGTACAGACAGTTCAGCTATCTGCCAGCTTAAGCAGTGACACAAATTTCTTTTGCACACCTTTCCCTTTAATTGTTGTCTGCCTTCCCCTTCATTGCTCCCATTCTCCCAGTAGGCAAGAGTCACCAAAACCGCTCCACCATTACAGACTGGGCTCTGTGCTGGGTCTGGCTGGGATGGAGTTAACTTTCCCTGCAGCAGGCCATACAGTGCTGTCCTCTGCACCTGTAGCTAGAACAGCACGGGTATCACACCAGTGTGCTGTCTATCGGTGAGCAGTGCTGGCACAGCACCAGGACTCCCTCCAAACCCCCCAGAGTCATCAGGCTGGGGTTGTGCAAAAAGTGAGAAAGGTACATCACCAGGGCAGCTGACCTAAGCCAACCAAAAGGCATATTCCATACAGTGCATTGTCACATTCAGCAATAAAAGGTGGGGAAGAGAAGGGAGGGCTCTCCTTATGAATACGTCTGTCCCCCCGAACAACTACTACGCATATTGAGGCCTTGCTTCCCACGATGTGGCTGAGCATTGCTTGCTGATGGGGAGTAGAGAATAATTGTTTTCTCACTCTTTGTTTCCACACAGCCTTCACTTTTTTTTTTCTCTTTCTTTTCCCTTTAATTAAATTATCCTTATCTCAACCCATAAGCCTTTTTTTTCCAATCACATTTTCTCCCTGCCCCTCTTCCTTTGAGGAGGGGGATTGAGAGAGAGGTGTGGCAGAGTTTATTTGGCCTTCGATGTGAAAGCACCACATTGTTTTCTTCAATTCCTTCCTTATTTTCCACAGAAGGTATTTCACAGCCCTTTCAATCCCGAGTTCCTGTTGATGTCGCACGTTTGACATTCCTGCAAGGTCAGTATCACTGCAAAAAAGCTGCAAGATTCAAGTCATGCTGCAAAATCATAAGTAGCCGATAAGCAGTTTCACTCTTGTACGTAATGACAAATGCAAATTTCAGTAAGACGCACATCAGAAGTCAGATTAAACTTACTTGATGTATTAATGCATTTCTACAGTGACATTGTCCAACCAATTTGAATCAGCTCATTTAAAACTGCACAAAAAAAAATCAATTATTGAATTGCACAGTGTGATCATCGATTTGCTCCTAGTAGAGAGATACACGATTTGCTTAAACTGTTTTGTCTCTAATATGCACGGTGATTCATACCAGTGACAGGAGTGCTACCAGTAACCTCCACCATGCCAGTAATTGCAGCTGTTACCCTCTAGCAAACAACATGATTGTCCACTCGGCAACCTGTGGAAATTCTCAGCCTTCTCAGCAAAGCCCTGCGTCCTTCGAGACACGCACACCCATCACTAATGCCAATCTGCAAGAAGCAGAACTAACTAAAGCCACAACTTCGCAACCAAGCCTTGGCAGAGAGAGAATAAGACGGCAGCCAAGACAGTTCTCAAAGCCACAACTTCGCAAATGCTTAAGGTTTTGTGTAGCCTTGACCGAGCACTTGATCCCAGCGCATGTAACAAGCAGTGCAGAGTTGCAGCCTCCCAGTGAGAAGTGTTCAAGGCAGAGAGCTCTCTGCCTTACCACTGGAAGAGAAGAGTTAGAGTGCTCAGAAGAGCCTCAGCGTGCTTCATCTGCAGCTGTTGGAACTGAAAGCAGAAATTTCAGCTGCACACAGGGACTAACATCCCAGAGCCACCACTCGAAGAATTATATCCCTTCCCTAAATGCCTGAGAAGCTGTTGGATCCCCATCCTGGAGACTGCTAGAACCTGTATCTGAACTTTCCACTACCCATGGGCCATAGGCAAACTGATGGCTTACATTTTCAGAGTCCCATTGTTACCAGAACAGTTTGAGTAAATGTCATGCATCATGCACTAGACTCCCGCCCAGCTCCACATCTGCTGCTGCAGATGTTTCCTATGCAGCACAGTCCAAAAATTCAGCACTGACAATTTCAATTTCTGCCAAAAGGATGCAGTCGGTAAGAGAGACCCATGCTCCTCCGGCCTGCAGAATAGCCAACTTTCGTTATGAAAGATATATAAAACAGAAAAGCCAGAAAGATCCAGGTATATAGATAGATGTTTACATGAAAAGTATGCAGCACTTCCTTCAAAGGGGACAAGAATCAAGAAGCGTCTTCTGTTCTGCCATAACCAAATCCTGGATAAACTCTTTAATGCATGTGAAGTTTCCTCATTTCTCCCTCTCTTCCCTCTCTGTGAGAGAAAGATTCTTGCTCATCCATGTCACTCTACTCCAGGCAGGCTCTTGGCAAGAAAATGCTCAGCAGGACAAGTCTTAGTTAAGTTCTTCCTGGCATATCTCTACAAGCACCAGGCTGAAGGTTGCTAATTTCATGTAAGGGTACTAAACAAGCACGTTCTGTTCTCAGTACCAGCTTACAAATGTGTCAAACAGATGTAAGATCAGAGCAGACAACGCAGGTGAAAGCATGAAAACCAACAAACCCAACAGAGGCAAGCAAACAAAACCAAGCTTCCTGAAGAATTCCATAAGAATTCTTCCATAAGAAGAAAGGACTTTGCCAGTGTTTCTCCTCCTGGTTTGGATCATGGATGGAGTAAGTCAGCTGGCCTTTATTTTATCAGTTGTTTCACTGGTATCACCTCTACAACCAATGATCTGCTTCCTTGGAAAACGTCCTCCTCCTTGGCTTTAATGGGAATTCATGAAGAACAAACCAACATCTACAGGTTGCCACGGGAGAATTTGGCATCAAACAAGGAATATTCAGAGCTGCTGTAGATTAAAAGGCCTCGAACGGGTGCAGAACTTATGTTCGCTTTGTTTTTCTGAAGCGGACACACCTACATAGGATTCTCCTTTCTACCCTCTTCTTGGTAACAGACATCACGATTGCGCTCAGCATAATCCAATTGCTTCAAGAAAATCTCTTTACCAGCAGTATGCATTAAAAAAAAAAAAGCCAATAAAACCATCCTTTCTGAAAAATGTATCCATCAGATATCAATGCTACCTCTTCATCTAAAAATGTCATTAAAATGCACATACTCAAAGCATCAGACAAAGTAGAAAGGACCTAGAAGATAGTGGATCATCAGCATAAACATGCTGCAGTCCGAGGTTGCAGCCTTCATCTTATGCTCTTACTCACTTAAGAATTTAGGAAGAAGTTATCTGAGAACAGAGGCAGATGGGCCCCCAACATTCACCAAAGGCTGCAGTGGGATGGAGGCCTCCTGCTTCACCTCTGAGATTCTCCAGTCTATGATTTGGAAGCATCTGACTGCAAAATGAAATACCTCATGTCACAAATTTCCAGGATTGCAGGCAGTGAAGACCCCTGCAGCAATTACCTGCACTTCTTCTGGGCACTACAGCATACAGTTCTGCATTATGGTTTCAGCCCTGCCCCAGGACCTCACAAGCAGTGGAGCACAGCTAACCTGATGGATGAGGTCCCAGAGAAGGAAAGGATCAGCAGGGAACTGCAGATGTGAGAGATGAGGCTGAGCTGAGGAGGAGAAGGCAGAAACCACTGTGCCTGTTCCACGCTCTGTGCCACAGTGGACAGGTCTGTGTTGCCTTTAACAGTGCTCTATCTTGCTGACATCTCCAGGACAAATCAAGGACTTAATCCGCACATCACAAACAAGTGAAGTGAGATAAATGCAGCAGCAAAACATGCGCTTCATAAGCCACACAGAAGGCAGCTGCTAAGACGTTGTTAAACACTAGCACAGTTTCCATCCAGGCTTATCTGCCCTTCACACACACTCACATCTTCGCTAACATAAGCTTAGCACAGGGTCTCCTCTTGCAGAGCTTATGGACATTGATTAAATCCTATTATCTTCGGGAGGGTTTAATCCCTGCCTACCTTCAAGAACAGGGGGATTCCCTCTGAATTGAGTTTTGTGTTATACCTAGCTGAACCAAAGCGGCAGCTGGGGGACAGAAAGGAGTAAGTCCCCTCTGCTGACAGATTCCAGATGGCAATCTGGTTGCGTTTGTCTTCTGCCTACAGTATTTTAAGAATCCTTGTGAACAATTCTCCATTTCATCTTGATGGATAAAGAAGTGAATGCCAAGCAGCAGTCCTCACTCTAAGCTGCTGCCAATAAAACAGAAAATCATGCCCATAGTACAGCCCAGTGAATATCTAAACAGAAACACAAGTCTGTTCTTCCTCCTGCATGGGGCTTGCAATGCACAATGAATTCATGGGATTAGGGCAGCCTGAAGAAAGAATTTAGACAGCACCCTCTACATGAATCATTACATGAAGTAAGTTACATGAATAATACACGGGCTGACATTAGGAAAAGTGATTATTTAAGACAGGCATCCCAGCTACACATTTCTCCTGTCTGGTGATAAAAGGCGCACATTAAAAGGGCCCTGCAATACACCATTGTAAAGCAGCACAGGAGCTATTGTGGCTGTTCTGTAACATCCACATCTTCACAGCCTTCTGGCCTGCACAATGCCAGTTCCTGCCGTAAGAAATTCTCTCTTTCTCTTCAATCACATCATGATCTCAGACATCTCAGACAAATCTGCTTCACCTCCCCATGGGCTTTCCCCTTCTCTTTTTCCATATGAAATGCCTAAGTTCCTTGGCCCTTAAGTCTCCCAGTAAAAGGAAGGTAGCTAGCAGAGCTTCATGAAGGTTAGTGTCTCTTCTGCTTCAGCCCAGTTTCTCTGTTTGTCCATACCACAGTGGCAAAGGAAGTGAGCCAGTTCAGTATGACTTGGTAGACAGATGTTAATGTACCTCTTGATTTCACACAAGCAATGCAGAGGTAAATGATGTCCAGTGAAAAACATCATGGCTAAATTCTTCTAGGGACCATTTCAGGGGCTCCACTGCCAGCTTTTTCCTGGGAAGTCATGCACCTTGCTTTACTAATCATGACGATAATCCTCCAGAGCTCTGACCTGACTTGCAAAAGAGCGATCCTAGTGTAAAATGCAATCATGCAGTCATCCTGGTTGTGTTCACTTAGTGATCTGCCACAGGAACAGGAAAATGACCAGTATACACTTAAGTCAATGCCTGCTGGTGTGGGAGAGCTCTGATCAGGGGCAGGGGTATAAAACACCCTTTTGCCGTCTCTGTCGCTTCTCTGGAAGAGACAGCAGTGATTTTAAGCCCCCAGGTTTCCTCTTGCTGTTTTCCTCTTGTCATCCCACACAGCAAATCAGAATCATGACTGCATTTCAAATCTGTGGTGCCTGCACTGTCACACAAACAGTAAACGGGGGGACTTTTGACAAAGAGCGCTGAAATGTGCTGGGTAGAAAAAAAAAAAAAAGCCATAGAAACCAACTGGCCAAATAAGCTAATAATTTGCAGTGCATTTCCTGGACCACAGCCCCCACTACTGATGAAGGGGTCAGAGGTTTTACCTTGAAGATGCCAGGAATTTGCAAAGACACATCTCACTCCTGCCAACAGCAAGGCAAAGTCTCTGCTGCCAAGGCTAGCAGCAAAATCCCAGTGCTGGCAGCACAGCAGAAGAGAGCTCTCCACTGCACAGAAACAGCAGGCTTCTGCAGACCCCCTCTAACCACGAGTCAGGGAAATAACACATTCTGTTTCAGCAATACAATAACCCGCCAAACTAATTTCACAAAACCCCAATCCTCTAGAGTCACACAGGCTCCTAAACAAAGCAGCCCTACACTACACAAGATATCTGCTTTTCCTTGCCTGCTAACTCATCTCACCCACCTTTCAAAACACCTTCCTGCTTACTATACCCTATGACTGTCAAAACTCCAAGGAAAAGCAGATCTGATCATCAGATGCCATTAGAGACTGAGGAAACACCCTCAGAGGTTGCTTCAAAGGCGGTGGGAAAACTCCCACAAGGAGTTTCCTCCTAAGGCCACTGCTTACTAATGAAGCGAAGTGTGAGACCTTCTCTTCCTCCAGAAGGGGAGTGAGGAGGTGGGAAAGCCCTGATGCTGTCCTTCCCGTACCTCCTCTGATCGCACCAGCAGAATGCAACCTCATCCCAAAGTCCTCACACGTTTCAGAGCTCTGCAAAGTACTGAACGGCAGCAAAAGGCTCTCCCTGCAAAAGCATCCCACCTGCAAGCAGGTGTCAGACCCAGGCTCTTAGCTCTGGCCTGAGACCCATTTTGGTGCTGGATGCCTGGGAGAGGAAATGCCATGCACTCGTGCTCATGCAAGGAAACCCAGCTGGCCCCTAGCCTTTGCGAGGTGTCCCCAGGTGAGACAGTGAAAGAATTAAGCAGTCATGGCTGCAGGTGGTCTGTGGGCAATACCTATAGCAGGCCTGACCCTCTGCAAATTGGAGCGGCCCTTACTGCCAAAATGAGAATATTTCTTTTTCTTTCTTCCACGAATGCAAGAAGAGGCTTTGAAGATAAAATACGAATTTTTGAAGAACAAAGCAAACAACAAACAAACAAAAAATAAATAAAAGCAACAACAACAACAAAAAACAACAAGCAAGCAGCAAAAAAAGTTCAGAGGTGTTTTGGGAAAAGACATGTAAAATTGAAATCGCACAGTCACAGTCTAATGAAAAAGCTTGCTAGCAGGCCACACAATGCATCCTGTCCAAAGCAAGCCTGTCACCCACCAGAGGCTGGGTGCTTTGCTCAGTTTGGGCATCTCTTTCTGGCTCTCAGAACTGGCAGACAAAAAGGGATCTGGCCCCATAATTAAGGAAATAAACTGTAACTGTTGGCCCTCAGATTGCTGTACCAATGCAGCCAGATTACAGTGCTTGCATCAGCTGGGGCTTGAACACCGGGTGGGAAACCAGTGTCCAAAAGCACTCTTACTTTCTACAATACATTTGCCTCAGGAGATAGCGTTTTTCCTCTTCAAAACTATTTCCAATTTAAAAATAGGTCTCTGTTTAATGAATTACCACTTCCTGGTTTTTACCACTCTGCAGTCTTCTCCTTTATCAAGCAAGGGGCAAGAGCCAGGCACATTTTGCTAATCCAGTAGGTCGTCTGGCAGAAGATCTAGTGCCCTGGGCAGCATCTTGTTTGAGACACTAGAAATTCAGACTTCACCAACAGATGCTTTTTGGATTTGCCTTCTCATCATCTCCTATTATAATGCAAATCCTGACCCTGGCGTGAAATATTATGTTAGAATGAATGTCTGCCCAGAGTAAATGCTGTTTAGCACAAGCACACACTGCTTCCAAGTCTGGCTAGTCACTACACCACAAGAAAAGGCATGCATCTCAGCTGTTACTCCTTTGCTGCAACCCTCCTCCCCCTGCCTTTAACTGCAGTCTCTAAGCAGTTATTTCCCCTTAGTGGATTGCCCGATCTCCAGCTGCACTGGCTAGATCTCCAGTTTTCAGGTACACTTGTTCACTCCTGTGTAAGCAACCTCATTCACACTGTAGAGAACAGTGCAAAACCTGCTGTCCTCAAAACTATTTCTCCCTCAAAACAGGGACCAAAGAGTAATGTGGTGTAACACTGCTACCACAAAAACAGTTATCCTCTCACATAGGGTCTTACTTGCTGGCATAAAATACCAAGATACGAAGATACCTTTCTTCTCCAGTTTGCTCTTCCCATTCAAAACACCCCAATGAAAATCAGGGATGCTTGCTTTGTTCTTAACTACTCCCTTCATGAAAAAACACAGTTCTTTCCTTTCAAAGATGAAAAACATGTTTCCACGCCACAGAAAACAGTCCTGCAGCAAATGTCCCTATCATGTGTTGAAAATGCATATGATATCAATAACACCATGCATGAAATATCCCTTCAGTCCCATGACTACAATTTCACCAACGAAGGAAAATTAATGGAAGGTGCACACATCACAGCACAAACGAGAATGATCAGAACCACATCGTGGATCTCCTCGGAGGCCAACCAGCTCCCAGTGGCAGCCTGTGTTCAGCATCGTCCCATTGACAGTCTTGCTCTGGCTGAGCGTTCAGGCTGAGCAGCCCAGGAAGGCAGCACAACTGCGGCACAATTCTCTCCCCCATGCGGCCGCCTTGCCGACTTCCCACTACCAGGTGAAAATAATTCATCGCACATGGGAGGAAACACATCGAAACTGTCATAGAGGTCTGCCACAGATCTACATAGGTTGTGAGGGAATACTTTATTATTGTTCCCCTGCTTATTGCAGCAATAATATTAATAATAATAATAAAAAAAAAAAACTTCTCCAAATACCAGGTACAAAAATTCCCTGCACTGGCCATTCTTTGTTCAAGGTCTGGCCAAGGTCTGGCAGGAGTTTGGGAAGGGGGCTCCCCCCCACACAACTTGCTACTCTTTCTTTGGGTTTCCTCTGGCTAAGCCTGTCTGCAGCCCTTGTAATAGCTGCCTCGGTGGACAGGGAGAAGCAAAGCAGGGCCTGTGCACCGTGCATGCGGCCAGCAGGTAGGGGCCAGCTCAGGCGTGACCCAGGACCTGCACCTCGGGTGCGGGAGGCCTCTCCCATGGCATGGGGTTTTAGTCCCTGCTTGCTGCTGCCCTCTCCTGCCCAGATTCTTCACACACTTGGCTCTGGGATCATGAATCAGTGGCTGGCATGCTCCTCTGCGGTTCCCAAACACCTCTCCCAGCTGCGGGCCCTGCCAGGGGCTCTCAGCCGCCCGTCCCCTGTCTTGGTGAGTGGGAAAAGGGGGGGACGCGAGGCCCCCCGCGTGCCAACCACACTTACCTCCTAAGGCTTGTTTCATGACAAAATCCATGGCGATGGCTTGGGGGTGCCGCCCAGCTTCACACCTCGCATGCACAGAGGCCGGGGCTCCGCGGAAGGCAGCCTGCAGGGAGGCACAGACACGAGAGGCTCGGTGCCCCCGGGAGGAGGACAGGCAGCCTCCCGGCCCTCCCCAGCCCCTCTCCCGCAGCTCTCCTCCCCTCCACAAGTTTCCAGCCCCGGCCCCGCGGGACGAGGCAGGCCCGGCCCCGGGGGGAAAGCCGGGGGGACGGCGGCGAGCCCGTGGGCGCAGTGCCTCCCCCCGCAGCCGGGCAGCAAGGCGTGAAGGCAGCCCTGAACTTTCTCCCTCGCCGCCTCGGTGCCGGAGGGGGCGTTTGAAGGTGAAGCGCTCCGCAAGTGCCCGGCAGGGCGAGCGGGGGCAGGCGGGCGGCGCGGGGGCATCCCGGCGGCCGTCAGGGCGAGCCGGGGCTCGGGGCGAGCTGCCCGTGTGTCCCCCCGGGGGATACCGCCACCGCCAACCCCACCGTGCCGGCGCCGTGCCAGCGAGCGGGCTGCATCCCTCCCGGGGAGAGCATCCCCTCCGCGCAGCCTGCTGCTTCCCTCTGCTGGCACCGGCCGCGGGGAGCTCGGCTGCCGCCCCCAGACCCGCACCGGGCGAGCCTCGGGGCTGCTCGCCGAGGGACCCGGGGTCGCCCTGCCCGCTCCCCTCCTCTCCGCGCTGCCCTCCCGGCACGGCCCGGCACGGCACGGCTCGGCTCGGCACGGCACGGTACCTCGCTCGGCGGCGGGTGTGCGGTGCTGTGCAGTGCCGAGCCGGCGGCAGGTGCCCGCGGGCTGCTGGGGAAGTTGCGGGCGCGGGGCTGGAGGGGGAAAAGAGGGGACGAGTGCGGAGCTTCTCCCTACTTTTCCCCCGCGCTCCTCTTTTTATCACGGGATTTCCGGACCATCCCACCGACACGGTCCCTCCTTCCTCCTCCCCCGCTGCCGGAGCCGGGCTCTCGCCCTCCCCCTGCCTCCGGCTCGCCCGCCCCTTCCCTGCGCAGCCCTCGCCCCTCGGTGCCCGCCGCCGAGCGGGTCCCTGCCCGGCCGCGGGGGGGTGCGTGTCCCCGGCCGCCCGCAGGAGCCGGGCATCCTCGCCGCTTCGCCCGGCGGGGGTGGGGATCGGCCCGCTGGTGTATTTTGCCGCTGCTGCCTCGCATCGCCTCGGGAGCCGGTGTGAGCGCGGCGGTGTGCCGGGGGAGATCTCGGCAAAAACGCCCTCCTGCGAAAGGGGGAAGGTGGCGGAGCAACCCGCGTCCTCCGTGCCGGGTCCTCCCTGGAGACCCCTTCTGGTCCCGGGGGTCCTGAAGGAGTTGCAGAGGCAGGGATGCGGGCAGGGAGCGGCGCCTTGGCGTCCCTCCTCCTCCGCCTTGGTCTTTACTGAGAGGGACGGCCGGCTGCTCGGCTCCCTTCCCTCCCTCACCCTGCGCCGTTCGCGTCCCGGGAGGGGACGGGCGCTGCGCCTGGCCGCCCCCTGTCACCAGCGGGAGAGGAGGGACCGCGACCCCCGAGGCACCCGAGGGACCCAAGGGATGGGGCAGCAGCGGAGCCGGCGGCCGGGGGAAGCGCTGGCACAGAGCCCCGTTGGGCGACCTCGGCTGAAGGTCGGGGAGGGCCCCGCGGGGGCAGGAGGGGTCCGGCGGGCACGGCAGGAGGGCACCGGTCCCCTCCAGGGGCCGCGGCGCCTCCTCGGCCCGGGGAGGTCCCGGGTGGCTGCTGCAGGGACGGGGGGGGGGGCGCGGTGCGACGCTGAGGCCGGCGCCTGCCCGCCGGGGTCTGACCCGGAGAGCTCCCAGAAAGTCACCTCCAGCAGAACCCGATAGGGAGCTCCGCTGGGTGTGCTGCACCTCTGCTGACAGCCTTCGGAAAATCAAAAATAATAATAACGAAAGGGGGTGGGGAAAACACACAAGCCCTCTTGTTTCAGTCCCTAACTCACCCCCTATGCGCCCAGTCCAAAGGGCATGTGGGTGGGTACCTTTCTGATGCTCTGCTCTCCGTACTCACTCTACCAGTGGCTCAGCAGAGCTATGCCAGATAGCTAGACCAGAGAAGTGAATCTGGGAGCCCACTGAAGGTGTGTACACAGGTTTCCTGTCCAATTAACGTGGTATTTCCAGGCCATGTCTTTCCTCCACCACCACCACCACCACCACCCCCTCTTCTACCCCCTAGATTGTTTTGAGCAGGGTTTATAGTTTGGGCCCATCATACAACAGCTCACATTCTTCATTCAGCATGTGGTTGCCCTTGGAGAGAACAACAGTGTGCCTTCCCCACCCTTACTAAACCTTAAGGTGCTCACCTTACTCCTATATCCTGGAGTCTGGGAAGGAGAAATTCAAATGCCATCAAAAACAAGGATCAGAGAAGCGTGGGCTAATATTTTCAACACCTAATTGCCTAAAAACATTTCCTTTTCCCTGCTTTGAGGTGGCCTGGAATGTGCTACATCAAGGAGCTCCTGTATCAGGCAAGGGTCACCACAGCTGAGAAATGTCATCCTTCCTGTTCACAGGATCTTTAGCTTTTGCTTATTTATACATCAGGCTTAGCAACTGCAGATATTCTCCCCTGTGTGCAAAGGAAAAGTGCTGTCCTTCACAGGGACTTTCACAAGTCAGGAAAAGCAAGAGGCACATCAAGAAGACCCTGAGAGATCCTTGAGCCTCTCATTGATCAGTTTAGAGCTGCTAATCTGTCCCTAGAACTCCATCCAGCTCACCCTCCAAAGGTTCTTTATCCATGGCCTGGTCCCCAGACTACTTCCAATTTTTCCAGGCTATACAGCTGCCAGGGAAAGCCAAGACACATGACTCACAACACCCACCACTTCACAGCTCCCTTTGCTTCGTAAGAACAAGGCACAGGATCACCAAACTACAAGCTCCATTGAGACACACCTTGTCCCAGCTTTAGGATCTCCCTGCAACCCCAAAGTGTCAGCTTCCAAGCAACTCCCACAGGCTGTACATTCAAAGAAAAAAAAAAAAAAAGTGTAAGCCTGATTTCAGTGCCTCCTGTCCAGGAGGTACACTGGCCTATCAGTCAGGAAAGGTTCCACCAGTACCCTCACCACCACACAGGTTTTAAATACAGAAACAAGGAAGGACATGGTCAGAAAGAGGTGATGTAGGCTACAGATCCTTGTCTAGCAGTGGTCTCAGAAAGACTTCTGGAGAACGCTTTTACCTCTGAAATGGCACAGACGGGACTTGACACAACTTGTGTGAGAAGATTTTGCTGAGAAACCTGGCTGGGTGGGTGGACTCATGGGGATCTGATACATGATTTACCAGAGATACATGACTTCTGCTACAAGAGAAATATCAGCTTGCTTGGGCATACCAATGGTTTGAGCAATGCCCCATAGGTTTTCTTCCTGATGGCATAGATTATCACCAGAATGCTTTATGAATGTGAAGCTGACAGTAATGCAATTTAATAAAATATTCAATGGACAAGGACAAACCACAGAAATAACTGTGTTTTCTGACGAGGGGAAGGGAAGGATTCTGGTATCTCCACGTGGGGTCCATCTGAGCACCATGGACAGAGGAGAACTGCCGCACACACGATCACTACCGCTTGTGCGACCAAAATGTCCCAAAGCATTGAAGCCTGACCAAAACTTTGTTTTGCACTGTGTTACTGACACATACCTGCTCCTGACTGTGGGCCTGATTCTTCCTTTACAGAGCTAGAACAATAGGCATCCACTCTGTCATCTTGCTTGGCACAGATGAAGGCCACAAAAAATTAAGAGCAAAGATCTCCATGGAGCTTTGTCCATGGAACTCAGATTCCTTGGCCACCCACCAGATGAGAATCTGTCCATTTGTGGATATCAGTGTAAGAAGGTGGAGCAAGTTAGTAATTAGTCTTGGTCACATTTCTCGTAGCAAAAATAATAATAATAACATGCAGATCTCCAAAAAGAAGAAAAAGTCTGTTGTGGAGGGAAAAAAAAAAAGTGTCAAGATGTTTCATTTCAACATCTTTAAATGAAGTGTTTGATTGTTCAATCCCATATGGTGTTTGACTGCTAAAGTGAAATCAATAAAAGCAATACTAATCAGAAAGCTCTGTATGGTTAGTATGTATGATTAGTATGTATGAAAGCGTAAAGGTTACAGAAAACATTTAGGTGGAAATACACCCCTATTTCTTTCTTTCTTTCTTTCTTTTTTTTTTTTCCCCCTCACCTTATTATCAGCTCACAGTGGTGTAACTGCAGCACTGTTCAGTGCACTGCAGGCAGGAACCAGACAGTGGAAAGATGATTAGCTAGTGGCAAGATGATCAGCTAGTGGCAAGATGATCAATACAGCTACTGAGGCAGAGGATTCGGACAATTGCTAGGGGTAGTTTCGTGTATTGCAGTTCTGATACCTCCAGCTGTTTAGCTCACTAAACAGAAACCTGCTGCATGTTCCTGCTTGCTCTTCAGCTGTCAGTTGTCAGTTGGCAGTTGGCTTGTTGTCAAAACATTTCCAAATTCAAGCAGTTTTTCTCTTCAAAAGTATTGCTTTGTTGCTTTGTTTATTGTTGTTCCACTCAACTTATAGGAAATATTAAGTTCTATATTTTCCAACCAAATAGAAATATATATGTATTCTTTCTTAAGGTGTGGTGTTTCCCTGTAAGTCAAAATTGTGGAAGTACTTTTCAACCATTTCTGCCAGCTCTGAAGAAAAAGCCACTTCAGATTTCCTGGTAAGCATTTGCTGTAGACCACACAAAGCCAGTTTTTACTTGACTGTGCTTATAAAACCTGAAATAAGCATGCATTGCTCTGCCTCCCTGACATATAGATACGGGTCTGCATATCAGATCTTCTTTTTCCTGAGCCTCAGGAATTTGAGATTGGTTTATGAACAAACTCCTTGGAAGGTCACCAGTGACAGCTTCTGTCTCCTATGCTGGCAGTTTCTTGATCATCCTCTTTCTTCTCTAATCTCCTTGGTCGTCTAGCTCTATCTATCCCTTTTTCTGTTTTCTACCTGTTCTCTGGGCAAGCCCTTCTCTTACCAGACAGGTTAAGAGGCCCATCTTAATGAGGCTGTGATTCCTGCAGATAGGCATGGTGCTGTAAAGATCCTGCAGCTCTTATCTCCAGGATTTACTGCTCTTCAATATAAGGTTTCTTTTGCAGGCAGAATTTGGCCACGAAGCTGAGAATGCATCTGTATCACTCTGCTGATCAGATCATGACATCTCTACCCTAAGCATATCAAGCTTTTGTTACAAGATTACTATTTGGCGTATTTTTGACAGGAATTTTTCCGTCAGCAAATAAGAGTCATCCAAATCAATGTGTTTTATCAAAATGTTTCAGTTTATACAGAAGTTTAAAGGCAAACAGTCTAAATATATATATATATATTTTGTTTTCTTGTATTTGATACTGTTGAGAAACATGACTTTGATATGGCAAAAAAAAAAAAAAAAGATGCGCTTTGACAACAACTAATAATTTGCCTGGATTTTTCTCTTCTAGCAAAACAGGTCTGTATTAAAAGTAAACACTTAACCATATCAGAGTACTTCTTCTTTTCAGATTTGCCATTTCACAGTGGGGGGAAAGGTCATATTTTCCCTTTCTGTTACAATTTAGAGTGGAAGCGAGATTCAAAATGTCAAACGTACTTTAGAACAAAATTTCCATTTTCCCAGATAGTTCTATGCCTGGCCTTCTGTCATTACTCTCCTTCTTGGCAAAGAAAAAGAAGAGAGTGAAACAGTATGCTCAGCTGAGGTTTTACCTTGGTGTCAGATGCTGTGACCTGTAGTTCTTTACCTGTGTAGAAAGAGTAGTCGCAAGTTCTGAACTTGACTTTGAAGCGAGCTATTCACTTCAGTAGGCATAATTTCCCAAACTGTAACAGCCATCTTAACTGTTTATTATCTTTAATTTTCCTTAGGCAGGAATTGAATGTGTACATACCTCATTAGATACTTCAGTTGCTTTGAGTGCAATTACTCTTAGGTGTAATGTGCAATGCTGGCAAATTAAGCTGTTACAACATTATGCTGCTTACATGCATATATGTCCAAAGGGACCATAATAGCAAGATACAATCCAACATACAGAAGTCAGGAATCCTCACACCTTCTTATTTCAGTCTTGAACTTGCTTTCCACAGTCTCACTTCAATAAGGAACCTAAGCATGTGATGAAGAAATTTGCTAAGCAGAGGTTTGCTGAGCCAGGATGGGGGAAATAGCAACACCTGGAAATAACAAGTCTGTGTAATCCACAAAATATAGATATATGTTTCACCATAGAATATTTTTTCCACAATAAAACTGTAAAAAGTGACTCTTAATTTCATATAAACAGCTAAATAAATCCAACTGACTCACTCCCTGCTTTTACTGGCCTGGTATTTCTTCCAGTGGTAGTGTTAGTCAATTACAGTGTTAGTCAAATTCAATGTTAGTCAACTACAGCTCCACTGCTGTTATGAGAACAAGGTTACTTGCAGGTAGCAATATTGGAAACTATTCCTTCAGGATGTACAACCAAACACAAGGTCTACCATGCAGTGAGGAAACCCATCTACAAGGGCAGCCACAGCCTTGTACAATTGCCTGTTCTGTGATCACATTCTCTCTAAGAGGCTCCAACGACATCCATGAACATCCTTTTTCCTTTGTCACCTTTGTCTTGTGAGTTGATTATATATGTCTTAGGCCCTATAAATGTTTTCTTGTGATATTTTACGCAACTTCATCTCTTCACTAAGTGAAACACCCTCCCAACGATACTGTAAGTTTGCATTTCACCACTCTTTCTCTGAAGGTATCCATACGTGTGTGCAAACCAATGCGGTGGGGTACCACGTGGGGCTAAAAAGTTAAATCCAGTCTCGATTCCTTCTTCACTAGTGTTTTTGTTTGTTTGTTTGTTTGTTTTTTTAGCAAATCTGCTAAGTCTTTGTTTTCTTGTAGTATAGCAAATAGCAAATTAGACTCCCGGGATTTATCCTGACCTTGTAATAATTCCTATAGTTAATAGATCCAAAAGGAGCTGAGTTTTGGATTCTTTCCATTTCCACAGCCTTCCTATGCACAGTGTAATGCAAATGAATCCCTTAGCAAAAAGGAAAAAAAGGTTAGCTCTGTTATACAGTTTTCCCATCTGTGGCATGCATCAGCTGTGACCCTACTAACAGTCATGAAATGGAGGACTGACTACTGGCCAGTAGAAATGAGACTTCAGTAGCCATTAAAAAGCCCTTAAAACTAAATAAGATAAGGATTTAAAAAAGAACGCCCAAAACCCAGATTCCAATTTCAGCAAAAACACTAGAGAAGGTTTTTGACTTAAAGCATCTCCTCAAGCCACACTGAAATAACTGGACTTAAGTGGATATTTTCATTAGTGTACATGTGTGGATGCTTTATTGAATCCAAATTAGCTCCTCTAGGCCTGAACATCTCAACCAATGAGTTTCCCTGAATACAAATGATGTGATTCAGAAACATGATCTGTCAATGTAACTCTTAGCCAGGGCCTTTCTGTATGATCAGTCCTTGCTAAAATTAGTTACACTAAATGAGAAAATTCACTGTGTTTAGTAAATCTTCAGGAGATGCAAATATAAAGAGGGAGATGTCCTATGTTGAGAGTCAAAGCATTTCAGGATTCAATGACTTGAATGCTTAATCATTAATGTGCCTGAATCTGTGAAATAAAAGCATTGTTCCACACACTTGTCTGCCTTTTAATTCCACATTGCTTGCCGCTAATTAGTTACGTGCTATTTTTCATCTAATTCCCTTTTGTAAAATCTAATCATCAAATGACAGCATTTATCAAATACACAAAGCTAGCTGATGCACATCAAGCAAAGCAGATAATTATTCTTGCAGATGAAAATGAATGCCTCTCTGAAAGCTCTCCCTTGCTGAGCCAGTTACAGATTAGTAGAGTGAGGTCACTTACCCACTTTTTGAAACTACCTGCCATGCGAGGGCAGGGCTGGGGGAGCTGAGTTGAAAAGGTCTGGTTGATGTTGTGTTCATGCTTGGCCCATGCAGAACTGAGAAATTAGTTCAAAACAAGCTTCAGCAACCACACAGGAAATTTAGTTTTCATATTCCATTTGTACTCATTTCTTGTCCAGGTTTTCAAGCTGCCTGGGAATGGTGGCAAATTCCCTGCTGGGGCTTCTGCAAACTGCTGCTTCTTTCACTTCCACTCTGTATCAAAATTACAGTTTGGACTAGGCCACTTACTCTCTTTGAAGAGCTTTCTGCTTCAGTATTACAGTCAAATAGTGATAATCATACAAATAATGTGTTAGGACTCAGTGGCTAAGCATACTCTTAAGTAACCTACCTTAAAAACACTCGTAGGTTGATTCAGAGCCCACAGGAGTAAGAAGGAACCAAATATTTTTAAGACTCACACATTCCAACTATGCGTTTTTATAGTTACATTCGTCTATCTGCTCCTAATTTTTGAATACATCAGCAAGTCTCTCAACATCATGTAACACAGTAGTAAAAGTCTCAGAAATTGTGGGTTTTGATGAATTTTATTGAAATTAGTGGCTGGATAGAGGATGGAGAGAGGAGAGTTAAATTTATCAACTCTCCATGAGAGAAAAAAAGAAAAAAAAAAAAAAAAAGTAGTATTAAGAATCCCTACTGGGCAATAAAGATACTATTCAGTAGAGTATTTAAGGAATTCACATTTCATTAACTTGTTAGTATGTTGGATAGCTTTTTTTCCCACTTCAAACTGAAATGGTGAGGAATCCAAATTAATCTATCTTTTCCTCACTCCATATTTTGCTGGGACCTGCCTCTGTTCCAAAATGACTTTATAACCTAACTTTGAATTAACGTCTACAAATTCATGTGGTCTGAGATTCAGCCTCTGCCCAAGACTATGACACTGGACTGACACTCAGAAACTTGAATTTGCAGTTTGAGGGGCTCTAGAAGTCTACTAAATGTTATCTAGATGGATTTCAAACTGCCCCACTCATTTTTTGAATGTTTACTGCTGGACAAACAGGACGGCCCATGAAGCCATCCTAGCTACACAGAAAGAAAAGGCAAGCTAAACAAGAAAGGCATAAGCTTTCTGTAGGATCAGGATTCAAACTCAAGTTTCCAGGACTGAATGTAGAGTGAAATCTTACTCATATTATGAAACAAGTCCAGTATTAAAAATGCATCATATCACAAATATGGAAACACAAAGTTAACCAGCAGTCAAATGTAAGGAGTGCTCTGATAGTTACTAAAGGAAACTACCAAAGCAAATTGCAAGAGTCATTATTGCGGTCTTCACCAGCTGACTCATCTAAGCTATAACTGTCAAAGTAATTCAGGTGCTCTAAATCTGAACATTTGTTTCCGTTAGATGCTGAAAGGGAGGGAGATGAGGGCTCTCTGGAGGTATCTCAGATGGCAAAACAAGTTACATTGAGAATCACAAGGTCTACAGACAAGATCAACACTGATATAGATGTCACATTAGAATCATAAAATCCTTTAGCTTGGAAAAGACCCTTAAGATCATCAAATCCAACCACTCACCACTAAACCATGTCCCCAAGTGCCACACCAAAAGTGTCTTGAACACCTCCAGGGGTGGTTACTCCACCAGTTCCCTGGGCAGCCTGTTCAAATGCCTAACCACCCTTTCTACTAAGAAATTCATCCTGATATCAAATCTAAAACTCCCCTGGCACAACTCGAGACCTTTTCATAGAATCATAGAATGAATCATAGAATGGCTTGGGTTGGAAGGGACCTTAAATATCATCTAGTTCCAACCCCCCTGCCATAGGCAGGGATGCCACCCACTAGATCAGGTTGCTCAGGGCCTCATCTAGTCTTGAACACCTCCAGGAATGGAGCATCCATCTCTGGGCAACCTGTTCCAGTGCCTCACCACCCTCTGAGTGAAGAATTTTCTTCTAACCTTTAATCTAAATCTCCCCTCTTTTAGTTTAAAACCATTCCCCTTTGTCCTGTCATTATCTGATTGAGCAAAGATTCACTCTCCATCTTTTTTATAAGTTCCTTTTAAGTAATGAAAAGCTGCAATGAGGTCACCCTGGAGCCTTCTCTTCTTCAGGCTGAACTTCCCCAGCTTTCTCAGCCTTTCTTCTTAGGGGAGGTGCTCTCGTCCCTTGATCACCTTTGTGGCCCTCCTCTGTACCAGTTCTAACAGATCCACACCCATCTGGACATCTTTTCCAGTCAACAGGGACTTCACCTGACTGCCATGACTTTTCAGACATGATGAGGAATGGTTTGGCAACTACATCAGCCATTTTCTTCAGGACTCTGGTATACATTTCATCGGGCCTCTTGGACTTGTGTTCTAACAGATCAATATCCTTCCTGTGCTGGGAGCCATTTCCTCTTGTCTTATCACCTGTCATCTCACAAAAGAGACCAACACCCTCCCCACTGCAACCTCTTTTTAGGTGGTTGTAGAGAGCAATGAGGTCTCCCCTCTGCCTCCTCTTCTCCAGATTAAACCATCCCAATTCCCTTGGTCGCTCCTCATATGTCTTTCTTAAGAGTACCTTCACCAGCTTTGTTGCTCTTTTCTGCACACGCTCAAGCAACTCAGCATCCTTGCAGTGAGGGGCCCAAAACTGAACACAGTATTAAAGGTGCAGTCTCACCAGTGTCAAGTACAAGGGGACAATCCCTTGCCTAGTCCTGATGGCCCCACTTTCCGATGCAGGCCAGGATGCCGTTGGCCTTCTTGGCAACCTGGGCATGCTGTTGGCTCATGTTCAGCCGGCTGTCAACCAGCACCCCCAGGTCCTTTTCAGTAGGGCAGCCTTCCAGTCACTGCTCCCCAAGCCTCTGCTGCTGCATGGGGTTGTTATGATCCAAATGCAGCACTTAGCATTTAGCCTTGTTGAATACCATATGATTGGACTTGTCCCATCAATCTAGCCTACCCAGATCCCTCTGCAGAGCCTTCCTTTGCCAGGCAGCACCCCTGAATCAGCCAATGAGAACTACCATGAGATCCAGTTGAGGAGCTACTCTTACAGGGTTGCTACCTTTGTTCATCTGACTGACTGGCTGATGCAAGAATGCCAGGTGGGTTTCTAGATTGTTGCTGGTCTGTGAGTAATGGATTATTGTCTGGTGAATAATCTATACATGTTCCAAAGCAGTACACTGTCTAGACCATTCACGAGTGACTGAGTGGGTCAACACAACTGTATATCCTGTGATAGTCCAATGCTATCTTTAAGGACCACCACACAATAACAGATTTCTTTGATTAGGTTAACTATGCAAGCAGCTTACGTAAGAATTCAATTGCCTCATGCCATACCTGAGGAAAGGAGCATCTTACTACAAACAAAAACAGTGATTTTCTGTTCTATCAATATCTTAAGTGAGAAATAAGGAATGCAAAAATCCTGGAAAATTCACAGGTAGGTGTGTAGGTTCTTTTTACCTTGCTGGGTATTCACTTCCCTTCTTTGGCACAGATCAAGCTATAAATGCATAGACTCTCTAATGCCAGCAAATCATTTGATACAGCAGTATCTTCAGGGAAGAAAGGCTTCAGGAGCTTTCATATAGAATGACCCATGTATGATAAGGAATAATAATAGGGAATACAGGGTAAATCCTGCCACAATCTTGTAAGATCCTGCCACACTCCTTTGGTACTCTTCTACCAAATTACACTACATCAGATAGCTTAGCTCTAGCCCTTTTCCCCATCCTGAAGAGTGCAAATAATCTGCCTGTGAGATTCTGCCACCATCCCTTACTTGTGGAGAGGAAAAATGTTAAGGTTGAAAAAAGTTCTGCAAAAATTACTGGCTTCCATGGTAGAGTACTGGAAACCACTGGGAAAAGTCAGCTTAAGCCAGTGGACCTAACAAGATCTCAGATATGCTATAATTGACTACAGTGGGAGATCAGAAAGGATGTGGGAAGAAGGTATCAACCAGAGCAACTCACTGGGCATTAGCCAATATTTAAAAGTGTGAAAATACCCACAAGCAACAACACAGGTTGCTTGTGAATATCCATTCACTGCCTGACTGGATGTGACCAAAGACTTGACCATTTTTCATCCTGTCAGTAGCAAAAAAATAATGGAGAATTACTGATTATATATCTGCCTGCCTCTAATTCTGACCAACATTTCTACACAAAGCAAAAGAAACCTCTCTTTGCTGGAGCAAAACTCCAGCACTGTCACATTAGGGAAAAAAATATATATATATATATTTTCTTCTGGCAAATTGTTTCATCAGAAAATTCTCAGTCAACTCTGTTGAAAAGCCACTTATTCTTTGTGCTCAGTGTCGTGCCACCACTAACTACATATTCTTTGTGCTCTGATTCCTGATTTTAATACCACTTCCCCACTTCTAGCAGCTCTCTGCATGTCTAGTAAGGGAGGAAAAGGAACAGGCAGACACAGAACTGCATTTATAACGCCCACTCTTCCTCTAGGAATTGCTATCCTATAGGAGCATTTCCACAGCCTTGCTAGGTCTGTTTTTATGACAGGTTTGCATGACCATTATACAATCCTCCAGGGGGAATCCATATTTCCTCAGAAACTGACCCCCTTTCTCTGTAGAAGGACTCCCCACTGGAGAAGCTGAAGCCATAGTGAAAAAAAAAAAAAAAAAAAGCCATTTCTTTAATGCTTTTCGTCTGGCATAATTTTCTTTGCTAACTGATTTCAGAGAAAGTTATCCACATAAGGAATGAGGGAGAGAACTGGTGAGCCTGGTAAAACTTCCCTGGTCTAAGTAAAGGAAGAGAAATGATCACTTTCACTCTCAAAAAAATTGTTTGGCTACAAAAATCTGCTTTATGACAACTCAGGGAAATTTTCTGTGAGCCTGTAACCAACTGGGGGACTTGTTCTGTAGCAGAGAGGCTGCATGCATGTGTGTACATGAATAAGGTTGGGAACCCATTCAATGCCCTGTGAAACAAAAGCTGAGGTGTTATGGACTGTGCCTGTCTTGTGCCAGGAGGAAAAAAAAAAAATGTCATTTGGAAGAGAGACAAGACGGAGGGGATACAAAACTCAGCTGTGGCCTGGCATCCCAGCCACATGTTTCCTCTGTGATATGGGCAGTACATTCATTATGACTAATAGCTGTTCCTTTGAACATAAATGGCCTTTCCTTCCTGTCCCTAACAGGACAAGAAAATCAGAGTCAGGGCTGAAAATCATTGGCATTGGGAGTACTGGGGAGGAGGGCAGGGGACAGGACACAACAACAACAAACAATCAAACAAATGAAATAAGAAAAAAAAAAACACAACAGAATAAACACTACATTTGAGAGCTGAGGAAGGAGAGTTTTCTGAGGTGTTACATGTTGCAGTCCACAAAAAGTGACTTCTTCCAGTGAACATATTGTATCTGGTTCCAGCCATCCTTGATGTCCATCAGATAATCACAGGGCTTAGGTTGGAATCATGAGATCAGCCAGCCTAAGCCGCCTACTCAAGCTGGATCACCCAGAGGAGTTTGCCCAGGACTGTGTCTAGTCACTTTTTCAATATCACTACAGATGGAGATTCCACAACTCTGTGTTTTAATTTGTGCCCTTGCCTCTCGACCTGTCACTGGGCACCACTGAGAAAAGCCTGTCTCTCTCTTCCTTATTCCTTCTCATCAAGAATTTAAACACATTGACAAGATTCCCTTGAGCCTTCTCTGAAGAGGCTGAACAGATCCAGCTCTCAGACTTTCCTCTTACCATAGAATAATCTAGGTTGGAAATGCTCCAGTCCTTTAATCATCTTTATGGTCCTTTGCTGCCTTTGCTCCAGTAAGACCATGTACTTCCTTGAACTGTGGAGCCCAGCACTGGAGAGAACACTCCAGATGTGGCTTCCCCAGGGCTTAGCAGAGAGGAAATATCAACTCCCTCAGCAGCTGGCAGCATTCATTCTAATATAGCCCAGGATGCTGTAGACCTTCTTTGCTCCAGGGACATATTGTTGGCTTATGACCAATTTCTTGTCCACCACAACTCCAAGGTCCTTCTCTGTCTAGCTGCTTTCCAGCTGGTCATCCCCTAGCACATACTGGTGCATGTCACGTGAATTTTTGTCCCCATGGGGTACATTTGGAAGAGTGTTGCCAGCAGGCTGAGGGAGGTGATCCTCCCACTCCATTCAGCCCTGCTGAGGCCACACCTGGAGTGTTGTGTCCAGTTCTGGGCTCCCCAGTACAAGAGGGACGTAGAACTACTGGATTGAGTCCAGAGGAGGGCTACTAAGATGATAAGAGAACTGGAGCACCTGTTGTACGAGGACAGGCTGAGACAGCTGGGCCTGATTAGCCTGGAAAAGAGAGGACTGAGGGGAAAGCTCATCAATATGTATAAACATCTGAGGGGAGGGTGTCTAGAGAGTGGCACCGGTCTCTTTTCAGTTTTGCCCCGTGACAGGACGAGAGTCAATGGGCACAATCTGAAGCACAGGAGATTCTGGATGAATATAAGGGGGCACTTCTTTACTTGTGAGGGTGACAGAGCAATGGGACAGGTTGCCCAGAGAGGTTGTGGAGTCTCCTTCTCTGGAGATATTCAAAACCCACCTGGATACCATCTTGCTCAATATGCTCCAGGTGATCCTGCTTGGCAGGGCGATTGGACTAGATGATCTTCAGAGGTCCCTTCCAACCTCGGCCATTCTGTGATTCTGTGACACCGGACTTCACAGTTCCCTCACTGAACTTTATAATGTTTCTCTCTGCCCATTTCTGCAGTCTTTCAAGGTCCCTCTGAATGACAACACAACCATATGGTGTATCAGCCCTCCCAGTTTTTATCATCTGAAAACATGAGGGTGCAGTTAGCCCCTTTGTCCTGGTCAATACTGAAAATGTTACAATATTGACTCCTGGTGTACACAACTAGTGACTGGCCTCCGGCTGAACTTTGTGCCACTAATCACAGCCATTTCAGCCTGGTAGTTCACACAGTTTTCAGCCCAACTTACTGTCAACTCATCTAGCCTGTACTTCATCAACTTGTCTATGAGGACTAAAGACATTATTAAAATCCTGTTCAGACAAACATCATCCACTGCTCTCCCTTCATTTGCCTGACAAGCCACCTCATTGTAGAAGACTGTCAATGTTGGTTAAGCATGATTTCCCCATTACAAATCTATACTGACTCCTCCCAATCACTTCCTTATCTGGTATGTGTCTAGAAATGGTTTCCAGGATTAGTTCTTCCATCACCTTCCCAGGTGTGACTAATTGCCTGTAGTTCCCTGGATCCTTCTTGCCCTTCTTCATCACGGAAGTGCCATTCACCTTCTTCCAGTCGTCAGGAACCTCTCCCATTCACCAGGACTTTTCGGAGATTACTGAGTCTCCTTGCAGATACACCAGACAGGTCCCCAGCACTTGTGTGTGCATCCTTTCACGCCTCATGGACCTGCAGATCCAGTTTAAGTGCTCTTCAACCTGATCCTCCTTCAACAAGGGTAAATCTTCATTGCTGCAGGCTTCCCCCCTTTTCCTAAGGGTCTGACACTCCTGAAGCAGGGAAGTCATTGAATACCTCAGTCTTCTCCATGTACTTCTGAGTCCTTATTCTGTTTAGCAGGAAAACGGTATTTTCCCTAGCCTTTTTTTTTTCTTTTTTTCTTGTTCATGTACTTGCAGTAGGCCTTTCTTTTCTTTCTTTTGCCCTTCACTTCCAGGTTCATCCCCAGGTGGGTTTTAGATTTCCTGACCCCATCCCTACACAATCAGGCAGCATTTCTATAACCTTCCTGACTGACTTGTCTGCACCCACTTCATCTCTTGTATACTTCTTGTACATATGAGTTCAGTCACAGTTCAGCAGGTCATGAGTCATGAGTTCAGCAGGTCTCCTGCTGCCTTTGTTTCATTTTGCACTTGTCAGGATGGACCTTGCTTAAACTTCAGGGAGGTGGCCCTCGTATAGTAACCAGCTGTCATGGACCTTTCTTCCATCCATGGCCACCCATGTGCCTTGGAATTCTTCCAAGCAGATCCCTGGAAAGGTTAAAGTCTGCTTTCCTTAACTTGAGGACTGTGGTCTTTCTTTTTGCTCAGCTTGGGATTTTTCACTACCTCATGGTCACTGAAGCCAAGACTGCCCTGACCTTCACATTCCCATGGTGCAGAACAAAAGGGAGTGGGAAGTCTGGCACTGCCACAACAGTACCTGGAGTGTAATCAGTGGAGAAAGAGAAATCTGAGGTGCCCAGTGTAACCACTGTTGCATGTGAAAATGGACTACAGAGTTGGCTTCTGTGAGAGGAGCCCAGCAGCTGCCCTGTGTGAGATAAGAGCTAGCTCCAACTACTCCAAAAGGGACTAGCCAATGGCAAGAGCGAGGCCAGAGAGTGACGTTTGCACCTCCGTGAGTAGATTTAAGAAAGGAAAAAAACTGCTGTGCAACAGCAGCCCATGGAGAGGCCCCTGGTGGAGCAGGCTTTCCCCCTGCAGCCCATGGGTCCCACACAGAGCAGTTCTCCACGCTGCAGCCCCCCCGTGGAGGAGCCCCCGGTGGAGCAGGTGGATGTGGCCTGGAGGAGGCTGCGGCCCATGGAGAGCCCCCGCAGGAGCAGGCCCCAGGCCGGAGCTGCAGCCCGTGGACAGGAGCCCATGCAGGAGCAGGGGGTCTGGGGGGAGCTGCCACCCACCCGTGGGCGACCCGTGCTGGAGCAGTTTGCTCCTGGGGGATGGATGGACCCCGTGGTACGGAGCCATGTGGGAGCTGTTCTTGAAGAGCTGCTGCCTGCGGGCAGCCCCCGCAGGCTCAGTTCGGGAAGGACGGCATCCCGTGGGAGGGACCCCACGGGGAGCAGGGGCAGAGAGGGACTGTGAGGGAGCGGCGGAGACGCAGCGTAAGGGACTGACCGCAGCCCCCATTCCCCATTCCTCTGTGCCTCTTGGGGGAAGGAGGTAGAAGATGGCGGATGAGGGGAAAGTGTTTTTTGTTTGCTTTTAGTTTTCACTGCTGTTTTCTGGTATCAATAGGCAATAAATTACATTAAACTCCCTTATTCTGTAATTCTGTGATTATCCTGAGTCTGTTTTGCCCACGATGGTAATTGGAGGGTGATTTCTCTGTACTTATCTCAACCCATAAGGTTTTCTCATCATATTTTCTCCTCCTGTCCTTCCGGGGAGGGGGAGTGAGAGAGCGGCGTGACGGACCTTGGCCACCCATCAGTGTTAAACTACCACACAGGCTAATGGCAATGCTATGCACACAGCTCCGAAGGATGTCACTAAGCTTTGACAGTGCCTCTTGTTTTTCCTGCTGAATCCTGTATTCAGGATGGGTGGATGGTTTTATAGAGATACTTTGTTAAGTCATGATTAATGACCACAGTGAAATCAGCTTCTCTCCAGGTACTGTAAGAATACACATCTCTCGTTGTTATTTAATTAGTCATCCATTCAACGGGTAGGTCAAACATTGCTAGTTACTTTGACACACCAAGAAAAGACAGAAAGAAAGAAAGAAGAAAAAAAAAAAAAAACAGAAACACTGACATATTAAAGAATTTTGCAAGTAGGGCCTCCTCCAAATACTCAGAATTATTCAATCAATTGTGTTCAGAGGAAGTTGCTGAAAAGGATTTGGGGAAAAAGAAAGTGTTGCCAATTCATTGTTTCTTGAAGAATGCCCCTCTTTTGGGGATCTTGTGTGAGAAGACTGAGTGCTGTATGTATGCATGCATCTCCACTCTTAACATGGCAGTGGGAAGCATGAGACCATGATTCACCAAAGCTCCAGTGGAAGAGGAATGACACTGTGTGCTTACAAAATGCTCCTGACTGGGATGAAAACTTGTGAAGATTGTGAAACTCCTTTTGTTTCTAAGCCTTTAAAACCTTCTGTAGATCTCATTTGATTTAGCATTTCTTACATCCCTGTCTCCTCTGCATTCATAAATTCTACTCCCATTCACTCCCTTCAGATAACAATTTAAAGCAGGTAGATTGCTGAGAGCCTATGTGAGCAAATGAAAAAGCAAGCATGGGGGCTGGAAAGGAGTCACTGACTGCCTTTTTCTGCCTCACTCTAGGGGAAAGATTTACTTCATAGCTATCTTACTTTCCCTGCACTCCTGGAACATTGCCATTCTCTTGGGTGTCAATCCCCTTGAAATCTGCTGATTGACTGTCTCACATTTTCTCCTTCAAGTATAGTACAAGGAAGGTGACATTTTCTTCCAGCTTCATGCAGGCAAGCAAACAGCAAAGATCATCACCCAGCTGTCCAGATGGAGCCAGCTAAGAACATGTCTAGGAAAGCACTTCCAGTCAGATCATTTTGTATTTATTGGAGCAGGAGGACATGCAAAGCAAATGACCACTTCCTGTTACCTTTTCGACAGAGCGCTTTCAAGGAACTTGCGTATGAGATACTCCACTGGGAAGATTTAGTAACCAATTAACTACAGTTAAAGAGTTTTTTTGTTGGTGGTGTTTGTGGGTTTTTTTTGTTGTTGTTGTTATTTTTTAATGGAAGTCTCACATCTTACAAAAACAAAAATGTTTGAGAATTTTTTCACTCTTTATAAAGTTTATTAAATATAAAAAGACCCATTTATTATAAAACTGAGGCAAGTAAAGAATAAGTATGTGAAGCTTTGATCACTGCCAAATTACTCAGGGTTTTGTGAAGCTGACCTTTCCCCCCAATTTGAGTTTCCCAAAGTCTATATTAAAATAAGTTTTTTTGTAGCTGTGAACTTAAAAGCTAATTAAAATGAAATTACTTGTAGAAGTGAAGACATCTGGCTTTGCAGAACAAAATGACAAGTAAGATTTTAACACAGCAGGAAAGAGCTGTTCCATGACTCATCTTCAATTGTTTTACAATCTTTTTTTTTTCTTTTTTCTCTTTTTCTTTCCTTTTTTTTTTTAATTTCATTTAAGCTAGTAGAACTAGTAGTTAACAGTGTTCCATCTAAGTTTATCTTAATGAATGATCTCAGTGAAACTCACTGGGGTAATTCCTATAACATTCAGCTACATGCTGTAAGAGTTCAGGAAGGACAATGTCTGGCCAAAGGAACAATAAACAAGAACATTAAAAGACAAACCCAACTGAAAAATAGTAAGGGAGGTCATAATAAGACCAAACCTGATCAGTCACATTAATTGGGAAGGATATGTAGAGTGTGAAGATGTTTATAATGTTTATTTTCTCAGTTGGGAGGACAAGAAAATGAAGGAAGACAAACAGAACTATAAAATCTGAGCAATTAGAATTAACAAAGACAATACCCACAATGGGCTGGGAGGTCCCTAGGAATTAGAATTAACAAAGACAATACTCCCATGGGTTGGGAGAGGCCTATGTGCGTGTGCTGGTGGCTTGGGCCTGCTGTCTCTGCCCAGGGCAGGAGTCAGCCACGCTCCTTACATCACTTAACATGTGGTGTAGCTGGCAGAATCATCTTCAACACCGCATAATACATACTAGAAAAGAAAACATACATTCTATTTTAGCTTTCTTTTAATATTAGCTAATAGCTTTGTGTCAGAAAGCAGAAACGAGGATGCTCTTCAAGGGAAGGTGAGCTGACAGCAGAGCGCAATAACAAGGAAGGCATGAACAGAGAGCTCCCCAACAAAGCCATGAGGCAGAGCATTCAGCCCAAGTCATGATCAGGGCCAGAGACATTGGTTAAGGTCAGACACAGTCCACTGATCAATCGCATGTCTGTAGGGATGAGGCAGGTCTGAGGTTAAGCAAGGAAGGCAAGCTGGCGGGTTTGCATCAGGGTCAGGATTGAAGAATTATGATGTACAAGCAGATGTAGCTGCTGTACAACTCTGATGTAGGCAGGCAGAGGACAGCACTAAAGCTTCAGCTTAAAAGTAGTTCCCATGGAGGGGCAAGCCCTCATTTCTAGCTTTGCTCCCAAGAGCTTGTCTGTGAAGGAGTTGACCTTGGACTCCATCAGGAAATCTCTTTAACTTGCCCAACTAAGCTAGAAGAGGAATGTGATTTCAAATTGTGTGACTCAGGCTTACCCAGGCTTTGAAAAAACTTACAATTTTCTGTTGTATTGAAAGTTGTCAGGCAAAGCTGGGCATCAAGAATAGAGGAGACTCCTCGCACCTTGGAGACAAAGCTAGCAAAGTCTCTAAATATTTTCTTGCTTGTTTTTTCAAAGCTGCCTCTATCACAATCATTTAGGAACATGAAGATCAGACCTAATTTGGGTGCAATGTTAAAATGCACAGCTGGGTTCTCCATACATTAAAAATTGGGCATTGTGGTTCATTTACCTCTTCATTTACCTGTTGGCCAGGTAGATGACTCACCCCTGGAGCATGTCCCTCCTTCCTCCATAGCACTTTTCTGGCCTTCAAGCTTATTGCTAACCCTTTTTTTTCACCATTCTTTCCTGTTCTTTCTTGTGGGATAGGAAAACATTCAAATGCTTGATAGCATTTGACTAGCCCCACAGCACAAGGCATGGGGAGAAACCATGTCTCTAATCCATGCACTGAGAGCTATGGGTTTGACTTTTCCCAGAAAGAGGGTGTAGCAGGGGCACAGGCTTGAACAAGGACTGCCATAGGCTTTATGGGCCCAACAGACCAAGGGGGCAAGGCAGGGCATAACACAGAAGTGGCCTTTCAAGGCCACTTGTATGCCTGGTAGCACACACAGGAGTTAATCTGTTTTGTGGGTTGGCCTCCTGCACCAGCTGATTTTTGAAACATTAAAGGGTCCTTTCTTTGCAACAGGACAGGACCAGCTACTTCCACAGGAAGATGTCTTTATCTTTGCCCCTTTTGCCTACAAAGGATGCCACAATTCTTAGACCAGAAGATGGCAGTAGTGATAGATGCCCCATATCAGCCATTTGGTCCCAGCAGGACCTCTCCTAGGTCCCCAGCAGCCCCCAAAAATGTTTGTAAACAAGAGGCAAAGGGAAGAGACTACATATACTAAAACACATATACCTACCCATGTTCATAGCCTCCAGCTACACATTGTCTAGGAGTGCAGACTCTCCAGGGTATACAGCTTTGAAAACTGTACCAGCTTCTCTTCCACTCATTCTAAGCTGCAGCCTCTGTGTGGGAGAGAAACTCCACTCCGAGGAAAGGCTGGATTCAAAGAAGCTCTTAAGCTAAGCAATAAACTCCTCATATTTACTAGAAAAGATACCTGAAAAACCCAGACAGTCTAAAAGGGGAAAGGGACATTCCAGATGCTTTTAGTCAGATCTGACTGACTGACACTGTAATAAGGTTGAAATTTCCTGCCTATCTCAATTCTGCACCTGGATAGTGCTGAGACAGCAAGATGCACACAGCTCAATTAATTATTGTTTAGCTACCAGCTCAGAAATCTTCTTATTAAGAAAGCTTTGTGGGCAGAGTTTAATGAGGTTGCAGGGTACAGACTGAATAAGCACAGTAATGCTGCTGCAGAACCTGCTGACCTTCACCTCTTCCTCCAGTTGGTAAGGAAAACAGATGTGACAAGCTACAGACTGTACATCAGAGGGGCTGGCAATTAGTCGGTTCTTACTTGTGTGGTGAATTCACATTAAGCTGGTATAATAATATTATTTCTCTCCTGAGACTGACAGGAACAAGACAGGAGGCTGGAAATCTTCCAGTTCTAGAAGTCAACAAAATGGATAAGTACTTAGAGTGGGAATCATTTAAAATTAAATTACGTGAAACTTCTTCAGAGGTCTATATGAGTATATCCAGTACCTATGTACTAATATTTATATTTATTATTTATATTTGTAATTTATATTTATATGTAAAGCACGCAACTATTTTCAATAATGGAGCAGGAAAGGAAGTGACAGGCTCAGAAAATATACTCAAAGGAGTCTGAAGACAACAACAACCTTAGGCGAACCCAACTAAGAAAAGAGAATGATTTAATGTAAATTGACAGTGGCCACAAATGTATTTTTAACACAGATTAGTTGAAATATCTAATTGTATCTCTCAAAGAACAATGAGGCACTTCAGGCATGCTGCATTAACCACTCAGAGTAATGCAGATGCATAAATGATATGTTCTACTAACACAGAAACCCCTTATTCCTTGTCCTTCAATGGAAGTCTGACCATGACTACACTTATTTGTAACCTTTGAGTTTCATTTTCCTCTTCATCTTGTCTGGTTGTGAAGGTGTCAGTCTCTTCACTGACCTGCTCTTCACTCAAAGTTTTACCTGAAATTCCTAAGAAATGCAAAGGATTCTTTTGCTGTGAATCACAGTGATTATTTGTTTAGACATGATTCCCAGTAACAATGAAACTGCAGTTTGCAAAGAGAATGCTAAGAGTTTTCAATTGGTCTTGGGCAGCCAGAGAAATCCCTTCTCAGATGCTTTATTTGTGCAAGAGAGAAAGAGGAACCATCACCCTAGGTCAGAATGTTTACTTCTGCCAACAAAAGGACTCAGTCTCAATGAAATGTCTCCATTGGTTGTTGGAGAAAACCCTGAAAATGGTATTTCATTCAAATATTCATTCGTATGTTTCAGGAAAGAAAAATGTCAGCCTATCTGTGCCACCTCTTTCCTATTTCATGTTCTGTTTTCCTAAATATGGTTGTTGTTGTTGTACCAAGGTAGTTGGAAAGAGCCACCTGATGATAATATGTCTTTTTCATACACCTACAAACATGGCCTCAGTTCTCTGCATTGCCATAGTTTGTGTGAGTTTAGGAACAATATTTGATTAATCCACTAAGAAGGCAATAACACTAGAGAATATCTCCAGGGAGAACATCAAGAGGAACAAAATGCAGAGCTGAGTTGCTTTCCTGAAGTAAAATAAGTAATTTGGAACAGAAGAGAGAGGATGAGGTCTACAGGGGGGGCTTTCCTCCTTGGTGTCCTGTTCTTTAAGTCTGGAGTTGATGGAACCAGTATGGGAAGTTATTGTCCTCTGCAATTCTTTGATTGAGTGCTGGAATACGTTGCCCAGAGAGACTGTGAAGTCTACCTCCTTGGAGAAATTCAAAACCCACCTGGACATGGTCCTCAGCAACTTGCTGGGGCGGCCCTGCTTGAGCAGGGGAGTTGGACCTCAACCATTCTGTGATTCTCAGAGCCTCATTATATTCCTCGTTGTTCACCAGTAGTGGGATAATTGTAATTTATTACTGAAAATGGTAGTTGATTCCCTCCCCCCAAGACGCATTTCTTTTAACTTGAATGATGTACATCAGAAATGCACTCACATTTCAATGACATTTTTTCTTCACTGTGGCATGGGAGTGTGATGCAGTGAACATCAGGACTAAGGATTTAAACAGGACCCAGGAAAGAAAACTGGTAAGAATGCCATACATTGAAAAGGACACAAGTGCATGAATTACATTTGTTTAAAAAAAAAAAAAAAAAGGGGAAGATTTCAAAATACTTAGAGCATTTATCTTTGTTTAGGACAGTATGGACTTAATCTTCAGCCATTGATTAAGTGAACCCCATCTGTGTTTGAAAATTTGGACATCAGTGAAAACTGGACAGTCCTCACTCCCATGACTTCATTAACGGCAGATGCACACTTGAATAGCCCCCATGTATTCTGTAGTCTCTTTCCTTGGACTGACTTGTATGTTTTCAAGCTAGCAGATACAATCTCCAGCAATGGCACCACTCCATTGCTTCATCTAGCTTTGCTAGATCAATCCAGGCAGGTGATGCACAGACATGTTTTACAATCTTCTCTTTAGGAAGAAGTGTCCAATAAAGCGCTGCTCCGTATCTTTCATATCACACTACCCACAAACAGACAACTTAGTTTTACAGACAAATATATCACTAGCTTTGAAAAACCAACAGTCTGGAGGACATAAACATAGTAACAGCAACAAGAGAAGAAATAATTTTAGTATGTGCAAGAATAATTTTAACTGCAGGCCAGCAGCTTAGTTAACAAACCTTTCAAATGTCACCATGAAAATGTCAACTTCGGCATTTTTTCACTAGAAAACAAACCATTCCCACCAGTCTCAGGCCCAGAAAAGGGACTGTATATGTTAGCATATGCCATGTTCCTTTCTTTGAAGTGATGGGATTGGTTGGGTTGAAAATGGTGCTTGAAAGGCAAATAGAGCAGTACTGGATGTAGGAGACCAGCAGTTTCCTATAAGGTTTGCAGGTAGGCTGTATTTCCACTTCAGTGACATCAAAGGATGCAGTGATTCACTTCCTATTCCATCTGCTGTGGCTTTTTTTTTCTGATATGGGTCAGGATCTGGTCCTACAACTGGATTTAGCCTTTGACATGACAATGCAGAAATCTGTCCACCACAGTCAACATGAATAACATCATAGTTGGCCTTAGTGTTAACTTCATCACAGAATCACAGAATTGTAGGGGTTGGAAGGGACCTCGAAATATCATTGGGTCCAACCCCCCTGCCAGAACAGCTTCCCTAGAGCAGGCTGCCCAGGTAGACGTCCAGATGGGCCTTGAATATCTCCAGAGAAGGAGACCCCACAACCTCCCTGGGCAGCCTGTCCCAGTGCTCTGTCACCCTCACCGTGAAGAAGTTCTTTCGTATTTTGGTGCGGAACTACCTGTGCTCCATTTTTTGGCCATTGCCCCTTGTCCTGTCCCCACAAACCATTGAAAAGAGGTTGGCCATATCCCTGTGTCTCCCACACTTGAGATAAGCGTTAATAAGATCCCCTCTCTTTCTTCTTTTCTCAAGGCTGAACAGAGCCAGGTCTCTCAGTCTTTCCTCATAGGGAAGATGCTCCAGGCCCCATATCATCTTTGTGGCCCTCTGCTGGACTCTTTCCAGGAGATCCCTGTCTTTTTTGTACCGGGGAGCCCAGAACTGGACACAGTACTCCAGGTGAGGCCTGACCAGGGCAGAGTAGAGGGGGAAAAATGGATCCCCGCAGGGAGGCCATGACCACGATGTGATCTTCATCTTCAGTTTTCTTACACCAAATCCTTTCCAAAATAAACTCCAGGCCCTAAGTCCTCAAAAGGCAGGCTCCTTTCTAGTTTTAACAAATTGGGTATTTATTTGGATACTTTTGCTCGGAAAAGTATAAAATATAAAGGAGACGGTTTCTCATGGTAAACGTTTGGGGCTGAAGAACTCAATTTATGTCTGCCTTCCTCCACCTACAAGAAACTTTTGCCATTGTTGGTTTCTTCTTTTCTCAAAAAAAAAAATTAAGAAAAAGGAAAAAAAAAAGAACAAAAAAAGAAAAAGAAGGAAAAGTATCACACTAGCTCCTTTTCCCAAAACACTTTTTCAAGAAAAGAAAAAAAGGAGAATGTTTCTTGCACGAAGTTGGGTGTGCATATGGTGATGACAATTTTTTAACAAAAAGTCCCTGGAATTTCCTTATTTTAAGTTTTTAAAAAGCATATTCGCAGTGGAGATTGGGAGAATAGAAACCTATGTTTGTGATAATTACTGTGATTATGCATTATCTCTCATTATCCTGGCATAGGGATGTACAGGTGAAAATATCACTGCAAATTCCTGTGAAGAGGGGTGCTAACATGACAACCGGTAAGTGTTGTCATCCACCACCCATTCCTGACAGGTTGACAAGAATGTCAAACATGATTGATTTCAACTGAAAGATGAGAGAGATTGTCTTTCACCTATGCTGTTTTATGAGCCGTAAAAGATGAGGTCACAGAATCAATCCACAGCAAATAATCAATGTCTATTTCATGCACGACTTTCCTAAGAAGCACAAGGTTTAAAAATGAAAAAGGTAAAGAAAAAAAGCCCACAAAGGAAGACACAGTTTGCTCACTGCAGGAGTTCAATCCTCCAGGCTTGCAGTAGTGATTTTGTTTGAGTGTAATTGCTTTTGTGAACCAGGCAATCACATGATGCAATAATCAAAACAGTAAATCAGCTCAAACAGTGATGTACCTTATAATTAAGTAATGCAAGTAATCAGCCTAAACTGAGACTTACATAAAATTGTACTGTCATCAAGCAATAACTCAATCACAGCTCTGCATACAATTTGGTAATCATGGGGAAAAGGTTGTTGAGCTATTAAAGCCTTTCAATTTTGGAATTTCTAGTAAGAGCCAAGGAGTGTTGAAATATCATGGCACAAGACAGAACCACTTTCCAGGTGACTCTCAGGCCCCCTCTTACTATTGAACTGGTAGAACACATTTTTATCTCCTCTGAAGTCTGATGAGAATTGGGTTTCCGATGGTGTCTGTGTCTTTGCTCTGGAAGCCTTAATTTTAAAAGGGAGAACACTGTGTTCCTATTCCTTTTCCCACCCTAAAAGCTAATCGAGCCTCAGAAGTTTACAAAAGGTTCCCACCATTGTATTTTTAGCACTCTTTCCTAGGAAAAAAAAGATATCAATTTCTTACCTTTTCTCCATGGAATCCCTTTGCAAAAACAAAGGGGTTTTAATCTTCTCTGTGATCAGACAACCTACTTGTGAGATTGAGAAACATTTTATGTAGCAAAACTTGCTTTTGTGCTTCAGAGTATTTCTTTTTCTTCTAGAAACTGGAAGCAGAAATAAGTAAGAACATCCTACAGCATCTTTTTTTTTTTTTTTTTTTTGTCTATAGTGGTTTCTGATGACATCTGTTTTTCAGGTTGTTTTAATAGAAACACATAGGGTTATTTATTTCATAGACTCATAGAATATGTGAGTTGGAAGGGACCCAGAAAGATCATCACACCTTACTCCTGGGTCCACAAAGGACCACCGAGAAAATCAGCCCGTATGTCCAAGAGCGTTGTCCAAACTCTTCCTGTACTCTGGCAGGCTCGGTGCTGTGACAGCTGCCCTGGGCAGCCTGTCCCAGTGCCCAACCACCTCTGGGTGCAGAACCTTTCCCTAACACCCAGCCTGACCCTCCCCTGTCCCAGCTCCATGCCGTGCCTCAGGTCCTGTCGCTGTCCCCAGAGAGCAGAGCTCAGCGCCTGCCCCTCCGCTCCCCTCGTGAGGGAGCTGCAGGCCGCGATGAGGCCTACCCTCAGCCTGCTCTGCTCTGGGCTGAACAAACCAAGGGACCTCAGCCACTCCTTACATGTCTTCCCCTACAGACCCTTCACCATCTTTGTTGCCCTCCTTTAGACACTCTCTAAGAGCTTTAAGTCATTCTTATACTGAGGTGCCAGAAGACTGCACACAGTACTTGAGGTGAGGCCGCACCAGTGCAGAGCAGAGTAAATAAATATTTATTTACTTTAATACTGAAACCAGTTTTCAGAAATGAAATTACCATTATTTTTAATCGGACTTGTTTGAAAATACAGGAGTATATTGCTCCCCACTCCTTTTTTTTTTTTTCTTTTTTTGTTTAATTTTCCTTGAGCACTTTGAAAAACATGAGTAAAAATTAAATAAAAACTTGGCAAAAATAAAGAAAACAGCACGGCCAAACTTAAGCAAGAAAATTTACAGAAACTCTCATGAAAAATACTGCCCTCTGTAGACTTTATTTTAATCCTGTTTTCTTCTAGGGCTAAGCGTTAACACTGTTCTTACAAGTTCCATTTCTTTTGTTTGTGGTTCAGCTCTCATTAGTGTTTACCTGGTAAATGTTGCTTCATTAATTTCAATTTCTGTCCTGTGATATTTTAAGTTACAAGAATTCTTACCTCAGCTACGTCACAGGGAACACTCTTTTTAGCCAGGTAAATATATTAGTATGACTTGGAGTTTATCTGGGATTTGCAAAATGAATGGATGGGATTCTCCATCCAATCTGGATTTATGGACAGTTGAAAAAGCTTGACCTTCGCCTGCAGAATACCTATTTCATTTTGGCCTTTCATTTTAGTTCTAGAACTGAACAGGCTTCCTGAACTCGTTTGTCTGCTAATTACAAAGTTCTGTGCCATGCAGGGAGTCAAGAATAGAACCACCCACCAATTAACCATGGCATTTCTGTCATTTCCTGTCCCAAAGTGACTTGACATGTCCCATTAATCTTCTCCTTGAGTGTTCAGGAAGTCTACATTGTATTACTCTGTACTCTTCCACGCGTTTGTACTGTAGGACATAAAATCTGTGTGAGATGTTAAGGAAGGGGGAGGGATAAGTATTCTATTTAAATAATTTCTCAGCGAGATAATGCTACCCACTCACACTTTCACATCCAGTCACCAGCACAAAGGTGAGCGTGTCCAGCTGCTCTGACCAAGATAGTTACATATGACAGAAGAAAATGGATGCTTGCTACTGAGTCTTCACTGTATCTCAGTTTTGTTTTGATTGCTTTTTGGACAAATTATTTTTTGGACAGGCCTTTCAGACCCTTCAGACGTCATCAATTATTTTGGTTTGAGACTTGCTTACTCCTTCCTCCTTGAATACTAAACAAGACAAACCAATTGTCCTTTTTTTCCTGATTTTTAGATCATTTTAAGAGTACATTCTGTCTTCTTGTTAAGTTAGGAGGAAAATGATCATCACAGCATGTTGCCATCCTTCATACAGTCTGTTCTTGTAAAACTTGTTCTGCTGTTTCTTCTGGTTTTCTTAGTTGTATGCATGCACATTCACACAGACCCCTTTCCATTACTTCATCTTTGAGATTAATTGTTCTCCTGTTAAAAATATTCGTGGAACAATCTCAAAACCTGTTCATCCTGCAACATCTACACAGCTCAGGCCTATGGCAGGTCACACTCTTATCTTGTTATGTCTGACTGCATTGCTTCTGGACCTTCAGTGTGAGCACCTGTGAAAGATGAAGAGTAATGGGTCCTTGATACTTCACTCTGATAAATCTCTGTTGTAATGTGATTTACTGAGCTCTGTTTATATATCATACAGGTTTTGTTGGTGTTAGTGTTGTTTGTTTTGTTTTGTTTTACTGCTGATGTCCATTTTTACAGGACAAGGGGCTATGTTTCCCAAGAGGTCTCATGACCCTTGTGTGTCCAGATTAAGAGTCTGTGTCCCATTGCAGGGATATTTACCAAAGATGGAAAAGCTGGATCAGATTGTTACCCTTTCTGCTCTGACATTCACTTCTTCCTTTCCTAGCATCATTCATGTTGACAGGTACATCCTGATTGGGTCATGGTAGTCAGAAGATTGAAGGTCTTCATATTGCAGCAAGAAAATGGGGTGGCTGGGAGTTATGCTGGCAGATGGTCACGTCACGTGCTCTAGGACAGATGTGGCCCAGAAAGGAGAGGGAAAAAAGCTGAAACCCTCTTTGTCCCATGTAGCTAAGGAAGAGGTATTTTTATGCGTTCTTATTGAGACCATTGATAAACAGGTCCCTTGAACATGAGTCTGATTAGTCATCTCCCCTGATGGTTTCAAAATTATTAGCTTATGTCAAGACTTTTGCCTGAGTGTTTTCTGTTTCTCTGAGCCTCTGAGTAGTGCCACTTCTCCAGGGTTGCTGTCAGAGACCACGAGCTTCTTTAAAAATTGCCAAAGGCCAGTTTTAAAATAAAGAATATACAGAGTAATTAGGAGACATCTTACTGAGAAGCTGCTGATGAACTTAATGATGCTGAGGGCATGTCAGAGATTTAGTCCCATTTCTAACAAAAAAATTAATTGCCTCAAATGTGTGAGCTTTTAGGTGAAAATCTGTAGAGGAAATGTGATGGTATGAAGCAACTGCGAACTCTGAAATCTTCCTTATCCACAGACTATGGCTATGGGGAATGACTATGTAATATCTTAATATTCTCAACAGAACAGCCAGTTGCAGAAAAGCAGCACAGCGGTTGAAAAACAGCTCTGCTGATATAAAGGACAGGATAGTGCCAATATGGAGAGAAGTCGTTCACCTGACGTTTTCAGCATGCGTTTGGCAAATCTGTGCAAGGAGCCCAAGCAGTCTCCTCTTATCAATATCATCTTCGTACAGACCAGAGACCAGGTAACTTGATGTCTGCAAAAGCATACTGAAAGCAAAGGTCCTACAGAGAGGAAGGATTGATGCATTCTTGACTCCTGAGTGTGCCATAAGGCCTTGACTGTATGATGTGATGAGAAGGTGGTTGTGGGAGGAAGAGCAGGGGAGTAAGTCCCCCATACTCCTTTTGCTGATTCTACCATGATGGAGCATGGATGTTACTGCATTATTACTACATCATTGCTACATCGTTACATCATCATAGTGAATCTGAAAGTGTCCCACAGACTGAAGCAGAGTCACACTTTTGATTGACACACGTGGCCTTAATATTCCAGAAAAACTGAAGTTTCCTAGAGACACTGAACTTAAAAACAAACAAATAATCAACAAAAACAACAACAAAACTAGAAAAATAAACCAACACATTAATTACATGGATTAGAAGACTGAGGAAATGATGATGCACTTCAGGACAAAGATAAAGGATTGTAGAGAGACACCAAGTGTGGGTGCTCCTGGGGTGTTAGGTGCTTCACAGCAACCAGACTCAAATCCCCTGTACATGATGATCAAAAGACTCAAATAGAAAAAGAGTTGTGCTATTCCCCCAGGCTCCTTGGGTCTCATGGTTCAATCAGATGTTTCTCTTATACCCAGTCAATAATTCAATATGAGTTTAGCCACATACATTTTCACATGCAACAGTGGTTACACTGGGCACCTCTGATTTCTCTTTCTCCACTGATTACACTCCAGGTACTGTTGTGACAGTGCCAGACTTCCCACTCCCTTTTGTTATGCACCATTGGACTTTTCCTCTGGTGCAGAAGTTACCCCATCTGAAAATACCTCCACTGGACCTCCACTTCTTTCAGAATATCCTCCAGCAGGTATCTGAGCAGGCCTCAAGTGCAAAGTGACAACAGTAAGGACGTGCTGGCTCCAGGGGTCCTGTGCCTTGCAGACAGTATGGTATTAAGAGTAGACTCTCTTTGGGAAATGTGTTCATGAATAGGGGCTAGTCAGGAGTGTGAAGGACAGGGCGG
Organism: Anser anser; assembly: GCF_964211835.1. NCBI lineage: Eukaryota > Metazoa > Chordata > Aves > Anseriformes > Anatidae > Anser > Anser anser. The sequence continues at coordinate 32,123,161 of NC_139723.1, read as the reverse complement.
CCTTGGCTGTGACCATGTGACCATGAGATAGTGAAAAATCCTGCAAGGCCCAAGCTGAGCAAAAAGCAAGACCACAGTCCTCAAGTTAAGGAGAGCAGACTTTAACCTTTTCAGGGATCTGCTTGGAAGAATTCCAAGGCACGTGGGTGGCCATGGATGGAAGAAAGGTCCATGACAGCTGGTTACTATACGAGGGCCACCTCCCTGAAGTTTAAGCAAGGTCCATCCTGACAAGTGCAAAATGAAACAAAGGCAGCAGGAGGCCTGCATGTGTAAGTAAGGAACCCCTGACTGAACTCATATATACTCAAGAAGTATACAAGAGATGAAGTGGGTGCAGACAAGTCAGGAAGGTTATAGAAATGCTGCCTGATTGTGTAGGGATGGGGTCAGGAAATCTAAAACCCACCTGGGGATGAACCTGGAAGTGAAGGGCAAAAGAAAGAAAAGAAAGGCCTACTGCAAGTACATGAGCAAGAAAAAAAAAAAAAAAAAAAAAAAAGACTAGGGAAAATACCGCTTTCCTGCTAAACAGAGTAAGGACTCACAAGTACATGGAAAAGACTGAGGTATTTAATGAATTCTCTGCTCCAGGAGTGTCAGACCCTTAGGATAAGAAGGGAAGTCTGCAGCAATGAAGATTTACCCTTGTTGAAGGAGGATCAGGTTGAAAAGCACTTAAACTAGATCTGCAGGTCCATGAGGCGTGAAAGGATGCACACACGAGTGCTGGGGACCTGTCTGATGTAACTGCAAGGTGACTTTCAGCAATCTCTGAAAAGTCCTGGTGAATGGGAGAGGTTCCTGAGGACTGGAAGAAGGCGAATGTCACTCCCATAACGAAGAAGGGCAAGAAGAAGGATCCAGTGAATGAAATGTGAACATTTTCATCAGGAGAAACACCACTGGAAAACTCAAAAAGGAGTCCACAAATATCCTTTCCTATACATTCTTTTAAGGAAAGGGTTGCAACTTTCAAAAAAATACATTGTCATGACTCCTGCCTCAGAACCTTCCCCAAGGTCTAGGTGGAAGCTGTTCAGGTTGTTGGAAGAATTGGTGGTACTGAGCTCTTGGATAACTCAAGTTAAAGCAACATGCACATAGCTTCAGACACAGAAAAAAAATATATATTATTTTGTGTTACTTGCACCAGTAACAATGTTTCATGACACTCATGCTATATGTTGTTATATACTACTTATATTAAGTAGTATATATTGCATGTGCACATTCTACATCAATGCAATACATAAAAAGCATTGATACATACACAGACTATGGTACTCCATATATATGTATCATATCTTATAAGAAATAAATAGAGTATCTCTTATATACATAAATGATAACTGTGTTTTTCATGCGTGAGCAAGCCTTGCTCAGCACAGTCATATCACTCTAAATACCTTTATGATCAGTTTGCTTTTGAAGCTTTCAATTTCCACATATAAACTAGCTGACAGCCTGCTGGGAAGAAAGTTGATATGCACGTACTTGCCCACCTATTAATGATACTAAAGAACATAAATGTGTAAAATATTTAGATGAAATATGTACCTTCTACTTTTTTTTTTTAAATCTATCTTGGTGAAAGCCTAAATTAATTTAAATTAAACAACAAAGAAAAAGGAAATATTAAATATTGACTTTGACACACTCAAGCACAAGTAGCTTCAAATTCTAGTTATAGGCAGCAGTCTTGTCTTTCTCCATCATAGATGAGCACAAATTAAAGGAAGGAAAGGCAGACACAGATGATATGATCTCTCTGAAGATAGATAGAATAACATTGAATGTTACATAGCATCAGCCTTAAGCAATGCTAATGAAGGGCAGTTTCATTTTAACCATTTCTAGGATGTCTGTCTTTCATGCAAAACATTCTTCATGCCCAAATTAAGGTCAAGATAAAAAGTTCAGATAAAAGCGAAATAAAGTTCAAACCTATCTTTCTCTAAAAATTCAGTCCAAATGTTTTGACTAATTTAATGACAAGATCCATACCATGAGCTCAGTTACCATGTAATAAGGCATTCAAGTGTTATTTGTGCCAAATCAGGTTGGATGTGGTCTGTAAGCTTGGACAAAAGAGTGAGGAAAACACATGAAAAGTAACCAGGTATTGATTGGGCCATGTGTGAATGCTCACACTTGTTGACTGTGCTAAAGGACTAGCTACAATACTTTCAAGTCAGGAACGAGATCATAAAACTTTTGTATGTACTTTCAAAGATAACATACAGAACTGACTTAAAGATATTGTACAGGACAGCTGTTAATGTGGAGATTCTAAATAACTTTTTTTTTTTCTTAAATTTAACAACAATAAGATTAGTTTAATTCTGGAGAATGGGTTGTGTGTGAAAAAGAAATAGAGAAAAAGAAAGCTTGAACAATTTCAAGACTAGGTTCGGGAAGTCCAAAAAGCTTGTCTAATCATTTTACTTGATTCAGATGAAATATCACTCCTAAACCAGCCTTGTCTATGTTTTTGTGAATCAAATGTAAATGGTGACCACATACAGCTATTGAAATTGCCCTGGCTTTGGCTGTCTTTTGTAAAGGTAAAAGTGCAAGAACTCATGGGCTGAGAGAAAGACTTTGGGTAACTCTGATGTGTACCTCAAGGGGATTTGATTTTGGGTGAGAATAGCCAATGCTTTGAATTGCATGATATTTAGTTGCTATATAATACCGTATGTCATCACTACTATAGTTGCTATAGGCCATATCAACAGTATTACAGTAAGAGTTGCCCAGGTTAATGAAGAATGAATTTTGATGGAACTGAGCAAAGCACAGCAATAATAGAACCAGACAAGCAGTGATAAAACTGGACAAGTGATGGAACCAGAACTGGCTTCAGCATGCAACAATGCATCACCACACACCATCTCTCCTGCCCTGAAGGACTGTAATGACAGATGGAGCCCAAAGTCATAGATTAAATGAACTCAATGGACATTTTATAGGGATGGCCCATAGACTGGGAATATCTGTGTGTATATATCAAAAGACAGGAAAGATGGTGGTGATTAATTGGGATGCACTGGAAAGTGCATGAGACCTGAGCATGATATTGATGATATAGAATAAGGAGTGGATATTGCCCTCATTTTGGCTGGAATAGAGTTAATTTTCTTCCTAGTGGCTGGCATGGTGCTGTGTTTTGGATTTAGAATGAGAATAACATTGATAACACCTGATGCTTTAATTGTTGCAGAGCAGAGCTCACACAGAGCCCAGGACTTTCCAGCTCCTGGTGCAGCCCTGCCAGCAAAGAGGCTGGGAGTGGACCAGGAGTTAGGAGGGTACACAGACAGGACAGCTGGCCCAGTCTGGCCAAAGGGGTATTCCATACCATACAGCATCATGCTCAGCAATAAAAGCTGAAGGAGGAGGAAAGAAAGGAGGAATTGGAGCAATGTCATTTGTCTTCCCAAGAAACCATTACCCAGTGAATTAACTGCTTGTTTTGCTTTGCTTGTGTGTGCAGCTTTTGCTTTACCTAGTTAACTGTCTTTATTTCAACCCACGAGTTCTTGCACTTTTACGTTTCTGATTCTCTCCCCCATCCCATCTGGGTAGAGTGAGTGAGCAGCTGTGTGGTACTTAGCTGCCTGCTGGGATTAAACAACAATAGAAATCCAGTGCTTTCTGTTGCAGCTGAGGTGATCAGTTTCAGTTTTGGAAGCATCAGTGTAGACAACCAAGCACCAATCAAGGTGTGAGGATCCCAGATGTCAATGCATCACAAATCTCTGACAAGGTTGTTATGAGTCATGAACACAAATTCATTACAGGTAAGCTAGTTGTGGCTTATATGTACATCGCTAGGTTTGAGACAGAAGGCAAATTTGCTGGATCAAGTGTTTGCTGGAGTTCATTCATTCAGTTCCTGCTAAATATCTGAAAAACACACTTTATAATAGGAAAGCTGACAAGGTCTTAATTAGCACAGCAGAGCTAGGTACTGCAGCAATAAATTATATCCCCACTCAATTTCAAAGACAGGAGAAGCAGCTTTGTGTCCTGTGTTTACGCATTAGCTGTTGGTGCCTGAATGTTTATTGATGGCAACTGTTGCAAAACAGCACCCACAGCACCCACAGCACCTGTAATACAGCCAGCAAGTGCCTCTGCTTTAGGTGGAGTTCTGCAAAGGTCCCAGTTTATTGTACTCCTATTTTCTTTGATGCTTACATTTTGTTGTTGTTGTTGTTGTCGTTTGTTTGTTTATTTGTTTGTTGTTGTTGTTGTCGGTTTTTTACAGAGAAGCATTGTTTTTCCAATGGTGTCATAGGGAACTGAAGGAAGTAATTTAGTCTGGGCTGTTTCTGGGGAGTGGGAGGCTAAGGGCCTCATGACACATGAAGGGCCTCAAGTGACACATGAAGTGTCACTGTAGTTCCCCCTCAGGAGCTCGCTGGCTATGTAGAATAGAATTGGCAACAGAAAACTTGAAGTTCAGACTACCACAGAGTTCTCCAAATCCTTTCCTCCACCTGATTCTCATTTCAATAAGGCCTCTTTACTTTGGTCTGATAGCATTGTTTATTTTACCGTGGGATGTTTTCGGATCCCAGGCATTTGTCACAGCCATGTTGAGACACTCCTAAAACTGAGCTGGATACTTGCCCTGACAAAGCAACAGCAGAGAGTCTCTATCACCAAACGTGACTATGGACCAACTATCACTACGACAAGGTCTACAGATGACAGAAATCCTTTGACAAATTGGGTCAGTATTGCTGCCAGGAAGGGGGGGGAAAGTCCCAGTCCTGATCCAGTCCTAGTCCACTGTGTTAGATCTTTGTCACTGATAGTTCCTTTGATGAAGCTGCCTCTTTTTTTGGATGTTTAATATCATGTACTGCTTTCTCTTCCTTAACAGGCTACCTAGAAAAGTTCAGCACATCTATACGAACCACAGTAAGAAGGCTGATTAAAGCTTTAAAGCATTTCTCGACTCCTACTCCCACCCTCATAGCTGTGAAAATAGTCATTTTTCAGAATGAAAAAAAGTCAATAATCAGCTGTAGAACTGGTGCTGGCAACAATCTTTAGTTTCTATGACCTCGGTCCCTGTTTGCAGATTAGCATCTGCTTAAGAGAGATGGGATCTTCCTCTCTAAGCAGAGCAAAGATATTTTCACCAATAAGATGGCTGACGTCATTAGAAGGGCTTTAGAATCATAGAATCATAGAATATTCAAGTTGGAAGGGACCCACACGGATCATCAAGTCCAACTCCTGGGTTCTCAAAGAACCACCCCACCCACAAAAAAAAAAAAAAAAAAAAAAAAAGATCAGGTGTTTGCATGTGTTTTCCAAATGCTTCCTGAACTCCAGCAGGCTCAGTGGTGTGAACACAGCCCTGGGGAGCCTGTTCCAGTGCCCTACCACCCCTTTGGTGTAAAACCTTTTCCTGATATCCAGCCTGAGCCTCCCCTGTCACAGCTTCAAGCTGTCCCCTCAGGTCCTGTCACTGGTCACCAGAGAGCAGAGATCAGCCCCTACCCTCTGCTACACCTCATGGGGAGACTGTAGACCACAATGAGGTCTCCCCTCAGTCTCTTCTTCTCTGGTCTGAATAATCCAAGTGACTTCAGCTGCTCCTCATATGTCTTCCCCTCCAGACCCTTCACCGTCTTTGTTGCTCTCCTTTGGACACTTTCTGACAGTTTTATGTCTTTCTTATACTGTGGTGCCCAAAACTGCACACAGTACTCAAGGTGATGCTGCACCAGTGCAGAGTAGAGCAGGACAATACTTCCCTTGACTCATTCTTAAACTAAGACTGACAGGGCAGGAAGAGAGCAACCAGAAGCCCTGGCCTGGGTTGATGTGACAGGAAGGGGTCAAAAAAATCAACAACATGGGGCTTAAGCATGGGCACCTCCTGCACTTGCCTGTAAGCAAGGAAGTACCTAAAAAGCACCGTTATGGGGAAATCCCCCAGGCCCCTTCCAGGAGCTCAACATTCTGAGGTACCTCCCTTATGCACCTTTACAGCAATGCTCCGTGCCATGGGGAATAAATGCAATGAGTTAAGAGACCTGCATGAAGATGCAGGGCTATGATCTTGCTGGCATATATACTGGTATGGCTCCCATGTCTGAACAGTTGCAATAGAGGGATACTCCACTGAGAAGGACAGATGGGGGATGGGAAAGAGGAGGAGGAGTTGTCCTCTATGTGAGAGAGCAGTCACAGTGCATGGAGCTCTGCCTGGGCGTGGATGAGAACTCGACTGAGAATTTAAGGGGTAAGGATTAAAGAGAGAACAGGGAAAGCTAACATTATAGTGGGTGTCTGCTACGGGCCATCTGTTCAGGGAGAACAAGTAGATGAGGCCCTCTACAGACAGATAGGAGAAGATTCATATTCACAGGCCATGGTCTTCATGGGTGGCTTCAAACACCCAGATATCTGTTGGTAGGACAAAATAGCAGGGCATAAAAAATCCAGGGGGTTCCTGAAGCACATTAATGATAACTTCCTCTTCCAAGTGATAGACGAGTCAATGAGGAAAGGTGCTCAACCTCATACTTCACCAACAATGAGGAGCTTGTTGGGAATGTGAAGGTCAAAGGCAGCTTTGGCTGCAGTAACCATGAGTTGGTGGAGTTCAGGATCCTGAGGGCAGGGAAGAGAGTGAAAAGCAAGTCCACAAACCTGGACTTCAGAATAGCAGACTTAGGCTTTTTCAAGGATCTTCTTGATACAGGCCTATGGGATAAAGGAAAGAAGGGCCCAAGAAAATTGGTTAATATTCAAGGATCAACTGCTCCAAGCTCAGGAACGGTCCATCTCAATGAAAAGGAAGGCAGGCAAAAATGCTGGGATGCCTGAGTAGATGAACCATATGTTCCTGACCAAACTAAAATGAAAAAAAGGAGGTCTTCAGAGGGTAGAAGTAAAGCCAGGTAACCTGGGAGGAATAGAGAGACATTGTCCATGCAACCAGGGTTGAAGAGGAAAGCTAAAGCCCAGTTGAACTGAATCTGTCCAGGGATGTCAAAACAAAACTCCTAAGCCTGGAAACCATTTACAGGCACACAAAGGGCAAGAAAATCATCAGGAGTAGTCAGCACAGATTCACCTAGGGGAAGTCATGCTTGACCAGCCTGATAAACTTGTACAACGAAGTGACAAGCCTGATGGATATGGGAGAGCTGTGTATACTGTCTACCTGGATTTCCGTAAGGCTTTTGACACTGTATCCCATTTGGTCCTCATAGGCAGGCTGTTGAAATACAGGTGGGTGAGCAGGTAGTGAGCTGGATTGAAAATTGGCTGAATGGCTGGGCCCAGAGGGTAGCTCTCACTGTTCAGTCTGGTTGTAGGCCAGTAACCAGAGGTGCACCCCAGGGGTCAGTACTGAGTCCAGTCCTGTTCAACATCTTCATCAGTAACCTGGACTATGCGGTAGAGTGCATGTAGTAACCTTACCCAGCTGGGCAGCTGAGCTCCACCACAGAGGCTCTCTCACTCCCCCTCCTTAAAGGAAAAGGGGGAGAAAATACGATGGAAAGGGCTCAAGGGTTGAGGTAAGGACGGGGAGATCACTCAGTAATTATCATCACAGACAAAACAGACTCAGCATAGGGAGATTAATAAAATGTATTACCTATTACTAACAAGATAGAGCAGTGAAAAAAAAATGTAAAAAAATAAAAATCAAATAATAATAATAATAAAAACACCTTTCCTCCACCCACCCTCTTCCACCTCCTCCTCTCAAGTGATGCAGGGCAATGCTTTGTCTCTGCTGCTCCCTCACAGTCCCTCTCTGCCCCTGCTCCCCGTGGGGTCCCTCCCACGGGATGCCGTCCTTCCCAAACTGAGCCTGCAGGGGCTGCCCACAGGCAGCAGCTCTTCAAGACCTGCTCCCACATGGCTCCGTACCACGGGGTCCATCCATCCCCCAGGAGCAAACTGCTCCAGCACGGGTCCCCAACAGATGGGTGGCAGCTCCCCCCATTTCCCCTGCTCCTGCATGGATTCCTCTCCACGGGCTGCAGCTCCGGCCCGGGGCCTGCTCCTGCGGGGGCTCTCCATGGGCCGCAGCCTCCTCCAGGCCACATCCACCTGCTCCAGCGGGGGCTCATCCATGGGCTGCAGCGTGGAGATCTGCTCCATGTGGGACCCACGGGCTGCAGGGGGACAGCCTGCTCCACCAGGGGCCTCTCCACGGGCCACAGGGAAACTGCTGTTGCATGCCTGGAGCACCTCCTGCCTTCCTGCTGCACCAACCTTGGTGTCTGTATGGCTCCTTCTCACTCCTCACTCTCCCAGCTGCTGTGGCACACCTGTTTTTTCCCCCTTTTTTAAATCTGCTCTCCCACAGACACAACCAGCATCACTTATTGGCTCGGCTCTGGCCAGCAGCAGGTCCCTTTGGAGCCATCTGAAACTGGCCCTTATCTAACATGGGGCAGCTTCTGTATTCTTCTCACAGAGGCTACCCCTGCAGCTCCCCACTACCAAGACCTTGCCACGTAAACCCAATACAGTGCACCCTCACCAAGTTTTCTGATGACACAAAACTGGGAGGAGTGGCTGACACAGCAAAGGTTTGTGCTACCATTCAGAGGGACCTCAAAAGTCTGGAGAGGCAGGCTGACAGAAACCTCCAAGCAACAAGGAGAATTGCAAAGTCCTGTACCAGGGGCAGCACCAACCCCATGCACCAGTGTATGTGGGAACCACCCAGTTGGAGAGTAGCCTGGCAGTGAAGGACCTAGGGGTTCTGGTGGACACAAAGTTGAATATGAGCTAGCAATGTGCCCTTGCATCAAAGAAGGCTAATGGTATTCTTGACTGCATTAGACAGAGTATTGCCAACAGGTCAAGGAAGATGATCCTTGATCTAGTCAGCAATCGTGAGGCCACACCTGGATACTGTGTCCAGTTCTGGACTCCCTGATAAAAGGGTGATGTGGATTTACTGGAGAGAACCAATGAAAAGCAAGAAATTTGATGAAGACAGTGGAGCATCTCTCCTATGAAGAAAGGCTGATAGACTAGAAGAGAAAGCTCAGGGAAGATTTTATCAATGTACCTGAATGGAGGTCGCAAAGAGGATGGAGCCAGACTCTTTTCAGTGGTCTCCATTGACAGGACAAGAAGCGATGGGCACAGACTGAAACAGGGTTTCCTCCTGAACATAAGGAAACATGGTTTCACTGTGCGGGTCACTGGCACTGGCACAAGTTGCCCAGAGAGGCTGTGATGTCTTCATCCTTGGAGATTTTCAAAAAATGCCTGGACACAGTCCTAGGCAATGAGCTCTAAGTGATCCTACTTGTGCAGGGTGGTTGGACCGGATGGCTTCTAGTGGTTCTTTCCAAACTCAGCTAGTCCATGGTTTTGTGCTTCTGTGATATCTTGTTTGACTTTCCAAAGACCATATTAAAATGACCAGACTAATCATTTGAATCCACTCTTAACACCAGTTCCTAAGTTGGAGTACATTAGTAAGGAAGAAATCTTTTGAGTCTAGTTTTGTATTTCATGTTTGAAGCAAGTGCCAGAATAGGCTACTCATATCAGGAAAGTGAGCCCCCCTTAAATTGGACTGGTTTTTGGTGTTTGTTTCAAATGGTTACTATCATGGTCTTCTGCAAGCCACTCACCAACCTGGAACATTGTCTGAATGATGGGGATGCCTGCTTACAGTCCATCTCCCATGCAGATGAACTGCTTTGGAGGGCCACTCACCATCTCTGACTTACAGGAAATAACTTGAGTATCAGCTGATGAATGATGCTACTTAACCCATTGTTTGCTCATTCTGTGAGGGATGCTGGCCCACAGTCTTGATGATGTAAATGCCTCCCATTCCACCCCATTTCCCTTCTTCTAGAGACCCGAGTGTTTTTCTCTGCCCTTGCCTAAGCTTTGCTTCAGTCACCATTGTGTCCCTGGTGAGGATTTGGAATTGTTGGCTACCTGCTTCAACAACGGGAATGTCTGGCCAAAGCCTCATGTGGGCCTGGAGCACCCTAGCCACAGCAGGTCATTAAACATGCTGCTGCTGAGTCTGGTTCCTTACTCATGGCTCCAACTAAATGCCTCCATAATCCACTCTACTGGCTCACCTCTGTCCATCATGAAGAATCTTCAGTATCCTCTAGAATCTATGTTACTTTCTTGTGCAAAAATAGCCTCTTGATTCCTTTCTTTCTTCTACTAATATCATTTCTGGTTATTGAATAATCTATCTGCTCCACTCCCACATATATTTTTTTCTCTCATCTGTGAAAATGAGGTGTTAAGGCTTTCCAGCTGAAATACACACAGTTTCTGCCTCCTTCTTTTCATTGTTAATCCCCACATCATGAGACCAATGCCTTCTTAAAGTGGTATTGCAAGTGGTGAGTTATGATTTCTGTTAGCTGAGAAATGAGTCTGAAAGCTGTGCCCAAATATCTAAGTGCTGGTTCATCTCATTGTGTGTGCTCACCTCAGCTGTCTGGGTGAAGACTGCTATTACTGCTTTTGTTTGCCATGCTACTTGTGTCATGGGTTGAACTCTCTAGTCCTTTTGCTAGGTTTATATTAATGTAAGACTTTAACCACCAGCCTATTCAGGAGCTTCCTAGTATACCCATCTCTAGTGAGAAATGTTGGCAGATCAAAACTGGAACTTCCACAGATTTTTCCCATGTCCAATATATTTTTTCAGGTTTTTCAGGTTCTCGTTTCTACAAGGAGTCTGATTCTGAAAACACGAGTATTGATGTGATAATCAGGAAATGACTAACAGCTCATGGGCCAGCTCGTGGGCAGTGATTGCTGTCTTGGTCTGCTTTACTAATGCCAGGAATAAAACTTTGTCTTCACCAGTATCCCAGTGAACAGAACATATATTCCAAGGAGAAACTCTTGCTTTTTGCTGTAGTTCTTTCATCTGGTGTTACAAATTGTCCAAAAGAAGCCAATATGAACATTAATGCTGTAACCCATTACACTCACTGAAGATGGGGCAGACTGAAAGTTGAAGCACAAAGTATACTGTAATTGCCTGGGGGAGGGTATAGATAAGGGTGGGAAGGAAGCCAAGTTGTTTAAGTGAGAAGGTTTTATGTACTGTTTTTGTCTTGGTGTGACAGGACAAAGACTGAAGTAACAAACATTCCCACATCCAGCCCTGTCCACGCAATAACACAATAGAGGCACACACACAGGAAAAACTGTCAGTGACAAAACACAGTTTTTAGTAGTGTAGAATTTCTGCAGAGTGCTGAAAACAGAGGATTGGTCTGTGGCAGGTTCCTTCTGATTACAGTGATGTTTACCCCACTGTAAATTGGTTTGCTGTGATTAGCAGACTTTAACGCCTACCCGGTAGGTGCTATATTTGAAAGCTGCACTTGAACATGATTAGAGCCTCCTACAGTGCTTGGTGAGTTGGGGGGGGAGGGAAGCAGAACAGTTTGTCACTGCTGGGAGAAGAGGATGAAGGCTGTGGGCGCTCTCCTTGCAGCTAGCTGTGTAATGCAAGGCATTGGAGAGCATAAGAAAGGGAGTTGGGGGAGTAGTTTGGATACTCAGAATGACGTAGAGGACAAGTTGGGCTCTTGACTTCCTTCTCCATCTCTAGAAGTACAGAAAGCCCTCCATAGCTGCTTATTGTGTGCTGCTGTCCACGGGACAGTGTCAGTGTCTGCCACAGTGCAGTTCAACTGTCTTCCTACGTGTTCACATTGCTTGAAAGGAAGATGAGATGCAGGGCTTCTTTTCTTCCCTGATGTGTGGTGCCTCCTGCTGACCTTCCTCTGCTCTGGTACGTGAACCTAGGACCTTGAACAATCCAAGTATTTCCTTTCTCTGGGAATCAAATGAGTCACACACTGGAAAACCAGTTAAACCCTTATGATTCTGGATTCCTTTAGTAGACCCTGGATGGCACAAGTCAGGCATGTTACCTCAAGACCATCACTTCAGGGTGTTAGCTAATGCTTCCTGCCATTTGTGGCTTGTGGGCTTGACTTGCATTGCCTGAGACAGACAACAGCCCTTCCTGGCAAGTCAGGGTTTCTCAGGGTTCTTCCTTGACTGGTCTTTCTGAAGTTGAGCCACTGAAACAGTGTGTTTTCTTTAGCTAACTGGGGAAAGGTGCTCCCCTAGTCAACTTCAGGATCCTTTTGTGGGTAAAACATTAGCCCAATAACATGATGATCTGGATTTAAGCTCTGCTGCAGACTCCCTGGCAAGGATAGATTTAATCTGAATTAAGCATGGCTATTTATCTGACAACCAGTGGTCCCAGTATACATCCCAATGATTCCCTCACAGTGGACCACAGTGCCCTTTTGTGGGAAGAGTAAGCAGGGTGATTTTTTTCTACTCTGCTCCTCCTGGCCTGAAGCTGTTAAGTCTAGAGCCTGGGACTGCACCTATGGTTTGCAAACAAGGATGCTGCCTGAATCTGGTACACATAACTTGAGTAGCATACCTAGGAAGCACCTGAATTTTCCTGAATTTCTTGCATGAACAAACAACTTGATATTTCAATGGCTGTCCCTCAGACCTTGCTGTTAAGATTCTACAACAGTAAATACTATGGACATACAGTATCCCCCACTCTGTGGAGACCCTGTGATGAACAGATCTTGGCAGGAGCAACTGGAACAGGCACAGGCACTTTCTTTTCCACTTGTAACACCCCTGTTTGCTTGCAAAGAGAAGGCAAGCAGCTCTGCATGGCCAAGATCACTGCTTTGGTGCCCTTTTGGAGAAGCACCTTGCCCTCAGACAGCAATGGATGTCAGTCTTTCCTGCACAGAGTAGTTTTCCTCTCTGAGTTGCTGATTTTCAGGATCTCTGGCAGCCATTTATCCACAGACCTTACAAAAGAAGGAGCTCACCCCAGCCTGACACTCGTCCACCTCAATGTACCACGAGTGTTCTGCCAAGAGCAGAGGACCACAGCTAGATAAACAAAGGGAGGGAGTGCCAGCCTTCCAGATCTATTGTACAACACATATTTGAAAAGGGTCTTCATATTTGACTGGTCTTTGCGTACTAGTCACCACTGTGCATTGGATGGTAGGCTGTAATTACACAGGAGTCAAACTCCTGTTTCAGTGTCATTATACTAAATACATATTTTTGATAATGTACGGCTAATTAATCCAAACTAGAATAATTACATTTGCAAGACTGTTACCCCTTTGGTTTCATACTCGATAAATATGGCTGGGACTTTCACTGGAGCTTAAAACATTTAAGAGCCTGGAGGGCCAATGCAAATCAGCCTTTTTTTTTTCTTTTTTTTTTTTTTTTGACTCGGGACTATTAACTGCACTGTATTGACACAGAAATAGATCTCCATCATGCAGTTAATCTCCTGGTTGTGTGAAACCATTAGTAACTGTAACTATCAAAAACCAGGTTGCAGTATAATTAGTCACTCTCTTGTAGAGCACAAACAGAAATTTACAGTAACTCTGTATTTCTTCTGCCACTGTCTGTGTGACACCAAGTTCCCTCACCACTGAAACGCAACAGAATGCAGATGCTTTTAAATTCCATTGTACAGATATAGATTTGGTGACAAGCAATCACTTTCAAAGTCTTTCTAGATGAAGAGAGTTAAGTTTGAAATGAAAACGGGGGGAAAAAAGGAAAAAAAAAAAAAGCGGGTCAAGACTACAAGCTCCTAAAAGGCCTGCAGTGACAGAGCCGTGGATTTTCAGCCTCAGCTTAGCCACTGAAGAGGAAAGGCAAGCCAAAGAAGTTCTGATTTGGACAGGATTGTCTTCAGTTTTCTCATAATTTGCTTTTGCTCATAGTCTGTGCAAGGCTGAGAAGAGAAACCCATGGAAGACACTGGTGTGGGCTCTGTGGTAGCTCCTTGACAGCAGCAGATGTGCATGACAGTGTGTAGTGGAAGCCAGCTTTCCATGGGTATAGGCTGTGGGTATCTGAGGAGCAGGAAGACAAACTAGAAATACAGCCTTGCATGTGGGCTACTTGGGGCTCCTTGTCTTGTTCTTCTACAGATAATGTTCTTTTCTTCTAAGGAATGACTTTCTCAATCATGCTTATTAAAAGAAAGAATGCAAAGAAAAATCCCTTGAACAAACACAAGAACAAACAAGCAAACAAGCTTACGTAGTGCTGCTGTTTCTCTGCAGCTCATTCTTTCTCCTCAGAGAAGCCATTCCTTCTTTTGCTTTTGTCTGATATGGGATGCTGGGCGACTCCTGGAGGGACACTAGCAGCTTATTTCTGCTGTCAGCTCAGCCACGACCAAAACCTAGCTGCTCAGCTTGTCTGTAATGTGGATGGAAGTATTTGCCCAGCACCTGTAACAGCACAGAGGATAAAAAATGTCACCCTAAATGCTGGCTGTATTTTCTCCTCCGAAGAGGCAAGGGATTGAACAAATGGTTCTGCTTCAGGCCAGGTGATGACCACACCTCTCAGGGCCCCTTCCAATTCCATTTTCCATCACAGATTCTACAGAGATCAGTGAAGGCTGAATAAGATTTTCAGTGAAAGGGCTTTCCAGTGAAGTCATAAACGATTGAAGCTTAAATTTTTTGGTAGTGAGCCAGCAAGAACTCTCAGCACTTGGATTTTCCCCCACTCTAAATAGGTCCTTTGGCACGAAGACACCCACAGGGATGAATGCTTTGTGGTCTGGTCTGACATGAGGCTTGGGAAGACTGGCAGGGAAAAGGATTTTCTTACACAAGTCTCATATGTTTCCAGGTATCATATATCTTAAGTTCCTTTTACACTTCAGCAGCAGTATTTTTGATGTCTCACAGGCTATTTCTAACCCAGCTTAAATATCCAACTTCCCAAGAAGTTTAATTATGTTTATCATGGGACACTGTAAAATAAAATTCCCTGAAAGGATGGAGTCTTTAATTAGGATCATGTTCTCCTTGACAGCACATTTGTGTATTGTATGTATTCCAGTTATTGTTTTAACTACAAGAATAGAGGATTAAACCATTTTTACACGAGTGAATTAAAGCTTCCCTGAGGCTATTGAGTTCTGGTTATTTATTTTCTAACTAAGTAGATCACTTGGTAATGCTAAGCTTCTAACAGTAATCAAATTGTCCTCTTGCCCTGCCATAATTAACATGAAATGCATACTCCTAATGTTCTCCCAATTAGCCCACAAAGCTGAGACACAGTATGGAGTGAAAAAGTACTACATAGCTTTCTATCCTCTCTTATAGCTGTCTGCTTCATAAACCTTACCACACTGTTTGGTTCACACAACTGTAGTCTGATTGCTCCTTGTACTTCCCTGAAGATCAGGGTAGGCTGCTGATCGGGATGAAAGAAACTGCTGCTGCACTCCATCAGGATCCAGAAAATGAGGATTTTGCACAGTTTGTTTTGGGGGACAAAGGACCCACTGAAGAGTTTTAAAAACAAGTTGCACGATGGAACTTAGAGCAACACTATATTTGCCATCAGGGAGTTTCTCTTAATTCTTCTTGAATTTTCCTTCTGGCTTTTTAAATCGATTTCTAGTTCTTCATTGCCATTGAACAAAGGGAACAGCTTATTCCTTTACTCTGTTCATCAGTCTTCCTTTTCTAAAAAATAGGTGAAGACCTTACCTCCACGCTAAAACCTAGAGGTGAGCAATCTCCAGCTTAGGTGGCAGCATATTCCTAGTTCTGAAGAACTACCTGAGACTGAGCCTATATTACACTTGTTGGACTCCTGCAGAAGTGTTAAATTAAAGGAAAATCAGGAGGGGGACTGTGAGCATGAAGACCAGAGGACGTGCTGCAGGGTTGGTAAGATTTTAGAGAAAGATGCCAGCAAAATGTTTTAAAAATAGCAATAGACTTATGTGTGCCAATCTGCTGGTTACCTGTTTGAGGTGTCTACATTTTATCTGAGTTACCACAGAAAAATACAATGTTCTCTGGCTGCCCATTGCTCAAGAAAGGAAAACAAATCCCTCCTGGACACAGCAACATCTCTCAGGGAATCAGAGAGGGAAAAAAATGTGAAAGGTACCAGGAAAGAAAATAGACTCGTCAGACAAAATGACCCTAGAAATAATTCACTCATGTGAAGGAAAGCTGCAGGATCAGCATCTAACCTGCAGTACCAAATGATCCCCTTTCTCCCACAGGACCTGTCCCAGAGGAACATGTCCAGGACAGAACTCTGTCCAGGATATTTCCTTCATAATTCTTAACAGAGACCAGAGAAAAGCTGTTTCTGGAGCCTGGTCATCTATTTCCTCTTCGCTTGAGACAGCAGTTGCTGACATGCATCTGTGTCTGCATGAAAGGTCCATGAAAAGGAGTCAGCCTCCAGATAAACTCCCTTCTTGTTAAACAGGCATCAGGTAGAGAAAGAAGACATGCCAAGTAAGCAGAAAAAGAGGAAAGGGGCCCGTCTGATTGTGTTTGCTTGAGCTGGTACAGGAGATATTAACTCCACAGCAGAGATGGCAGAGGTGTTCCAAATGCCACCTCTTTCCTTGAGGTAACATCTTTCAAACCATGGACCGTGTGAGGTGGTGCATCTGCTCTGAGCAGACGGTCGAGAGCAGAGAAAACAGCTGAGTGGGCTGGTGCATATGTGTGCATCTGTCCATCTGCAGGTGAGCAGATGAGCTCATGGTGGGAACACGGGAGAGAAAATTCTTGGCAACAGAAAAGCATGTCCTGGAATTTCACAATCTGTCACCTCCAGACTGACATGGCAAAGCAGGAGAGAGTGTTTGCTGATCGCTCTGCTGACTCTCTCCTGCAAAGTCAGTTGAGGAAAGAAAACCAACAGGAATGCTGGGAAAGAGGAAAAGAACTAGACAAAGACAGATACTTTTTTTTTTTTTTTTTTCCTCCTAAAGCCTTTTGTCTAGTGATGAGAAAAGTGAGAGGCCTTGGTCTTTAAATCATTAAAATTTCCAAGTTCCAAGCAAGCAGGAGCTAAGCACAGCTCAAAGGACATAGCTAGCTGAGGACAGTGGAGTGAAGAGAGATTCATGGAAGTATTTAGGGTGCCCTTGTGATAATGTGGGTGCCCTTGTGACAAGAATACTAAGAAAGCAAAGTTACTGAAAGCCTTCTTTGCTTCAGTCTTTACTGCTAAGGCCAGCACTCAGGAATCCCAGGCCTTGGAGACAAGAGATAAGTCTGGAGAAAGGAGGACTTTCCCTTGGTTGAGGAGGATTGGGTCAGAGATCATTTAGTCAAACCTGATATGCACAAGTCCGTGGGTCCTGATGGGATGCACCCATGGATGCTGAGGGAGCTGGCAGATGTTACTGCTAGGCGACTGTCCATCATCTTTGAAAGGTCATGGAGAAAGTGGGAGGTGGAAGGACTGGAAGAAAGCCAATCCAGTCTTCAAAAAGGGCAAAAGGGACCTGGGAAACTGCAGGATAGTCAGCCTCATCTCATCCCGGGAAAGGTGATGGAACAGCTCAAAAGGAAAAGAGGAGAAGAAGGTGATCAGGAGTAGTCAGCATGCATTTGCCTAGGGGGAAATCATGCTTAACCAATCTGATAGCCTTCTATGATGAGATGACTAGCTGGGTAGATGAAGGGAGATCCGTAGATGTTGTCTGCCTTCACACAAGCAAGGCTTTTGACACTGTCTCCCAAAACAACCTCATAGGCAAGCTCAGGAAGTGTGGGATGGATGAGTGAACAGTGAGGTGGATTAAGAACTGGCTGGATGGCAGAGCTCAGAGGGTTGTGAGCAGCAGCACAGACTAGTTGGAGGCCTGTACCTAGTGGTGTCCCCCAGGGGTCAGTACTCAATCCAGCTTTGTTCAATGTATTCATAAGTGACCTGCATGAAGGGTCAGAGTGCAGCAGGCACACACTCCATACAGGAAGTTCCATCTGAATACGAGAGGACACTTATTTACTGTGAAGGTGACAGGGCGCTGGAACAGGCTGCCCACGGAGGCTGTGGAGTCTCCTTCTCTAGAGATATTCAAAACACTCCTGGACACAATCCTGGGCAGCATGCTCTAGGTGACCCTGCTTAGCAGGGAGGTTGGACTAGATGATCTCCAGAGGCCCCTTCCAACCTCAACCATTCAGTAATTCTGTGTGATTTCTAACGATGCTTATGCTTACCTTCAGAGGGAAACACCAGTTCATTGTAACTGGGTTCTTTGACTACACCAGGAGAAATAAGGCCTGAAAGATGAACCCCTCAAGGACGGGGTACTAGCAAGGCTTTGACAGTGTGCACTGGGAATCAGTGTAATACTTTGTCTGTTCTGACCCAGCCCACCTTGATGACCCACGTACTTCCACGTCAGGCCAATCCAGGCCAATAACGTTTTTTCCTTGCTGGGTAACAGCCTCTGGCCATCTGGCAGAAAACTTCCTCCCATTTCTAAACAAGATCTGAGACAGCTTTTCATCCAAGAAGGCAGAACTGAATTTTTTCCCATTTTCTTGTGAACAAGCAAAGAAAAGAGGGTCGAGGAAGGGACACGTCATGGTGTCATGGGAAACAGCAGGGAAGAGGAAGGCTCCTTTATTACTGACTCCTCTCCCCTTCAGACGCTGAGATATCTCCATTGAAGACTGGTTGGGACAAGGTTGTGGCAGTAGTATGGCAACAAGGTGCTTCCCAGCCAAGCAAAAAGGTTTAACCTGAAGCAGGCCAGCCTGGCCTCAATCCCAAGCATGTGGCCCACACTCAAAGAGAAGAGGACTTCAGAAAACCTCCCAAGTATAAGACACATAATTAATCAACAACCCACAACAGCTTCTAACAGCCAGTACTTCTTTGTCTGACATCACTAAACACGAGGCAGCTAGAGCATTCTCAAATCCTAAATCAGTTGTTTTATCTACTGTGTAGCTAAGAGACTGCCCCTGGGAAGAAAGGTGTATTTTTCTTCTAATAGGTGGTTATTTTCAAGTCAAACAACAAAGTTCAGAGCTCTTCCCCTTAGCGTGCAAAGATTTTTAAAACAACAGTTTTGTGTATTATTAACGGGAAAAATGGATTCTTTTTATTTTCCTCACAGACTTTTGCAATATATAAAAGTATATATGTATAGATGTCTGTATGGGCAAAAGTCAAGCTTATTAAAAGTTCAGCCCAATAGAGATACATTTTACAAGTTAGTTCTATTAGCATGGAGGGGTTCATACAGGAACATACTAATGTGTACTATCTCCACCTGCCACTGCAGTACTAAATATTCTCTTGTCCTTGAAATTTTCTTGTCAGAACATCCTTAGATTGCCTTTCTTTACTGGAATTACTTGCTTCTCCATGACATAGCTCAAGTTCTATCCTCAGAAAGACCTTTGCAGACAATTTAGGCTGTGGGTGAGAAAATAGATGTTACTGAGGTCAGAGCAGTCCATACTTAACATCACACCAGGACAGTTTAAAAGCATTGTGAACTTATTTCACAACATTGGTTAGCTGACCAGAACAGTCTAATGGCTAGCACAGCTATAAAAGAAGGCAGTTCATGGGAAAGGGCTATTCTAGAAATGCACAGCAAATATATTTCCTTTGCAGGCAAACTTAGAGAGAAATCAGCTTTGAGAATGGTTGTTTAATAATTTAATTGCTCGTTTATAAAGCAGAAGGAAAAAAAAAAAAAACTCTTCAAGCCATCAGGTGGTTTGTGGTGTTAGAGTACATTATGAATTCCCAAATGTGTGCCATTAAGATGGAGTTAAAGGGCAGAGTACATATTGGTAAATTAAATTGCACAGATCGTGTAATTCCCCAGAAATAAGCATCAGAAACACAGAGAAGTTAGTGTTGTGCTGAAAATGAAATCTTAATATATGGAAATGCACAGTTAAATCACTCAAAGAGTCTTAACTCTGCCTTACAGTGACACTCTGAGGGAAAGGAAAGGAAACAAACAAACAAACAAACAAAACAGTAAATTAAATGTGACTTTAATATCACTTGCAGAACCTACAGATCCAGCTTTTCATTTCCAGTACTTTACAGACTTAACTCTTTCTCTTTTTTGGGGGGGACGGCTTGTAAGATCTACAAGTCTTATACAAGGGATTAACTCTTCTTCCTAGTGCTGAGTCCCAATGCTTGGCTCATGGGCATTCAGCAGGAAGACACCTGCATTTCTAAACTTCATGACACTGCTTTTTTGAGTCATGTTATCTGCACCAAGCACAGGAAATTACAAACAAGGAGCTACTGGTATCCCTCAAGAGAGTGAAAAATATGGTACTGGAGACAAAGAAA
The DNA here is from genome assembly GCF_964211835.1 of Anser anser. NCBI lineage: Eukaryota > Metazoa > Chordata > Aves > Anseriformes > Anatidae > Anser > Anser anser. Next base: position 32,102,947 of record NC_139723.1, on the reverse strand, counting down.
CTGCCTGGGAATATGAGTATGACATAAGGAAGGCAGGGTCACAATTAGCCCTCTGCAACTTTGTAACAGAGGTTACTGTTTGAGACTCTTCCAGAATTATGTAGCTGAAGGCCTGAGATGAAGAGCAGCATCAGCTCTGCAGAGTGTTAATGTCCAGGCTGCTCTTTTGAAAGAGAGTAAATTGTGATGTCTGAATCACTGGAGATTAAGAGCCCTGGAGTTTTGTTAAACTGATCAAAACTACCAAAAGTGTCCAGCAGAAGCCAGATGAAACAATAATTCTTGGTGCTGAGAGGAGAAGGAAAGTTATACGCCTTGCTAAGTGCTGTCAGTGCTTGGATATCTAGAGTTGTACCATCAGAGATTATGTGTGGTTTTGTTCACATCTGCCAGCTAGCCAGGCTTCCTTACAACCCTACTTATGAAGAAGTTTCAAACTTCTAACTGTGTAGAGGAGTTACAACAATATAGACTACCTTATCTTGCAAAAAGAAAGACAGAATGAAGTCTACAAGCAGACTGTTCACAATCAGGCCTCCAGTGAGATTATATAGGATAAATGGGAGGTTAATGGAAGACATTAGAAAGATGGCTTCCTTCTCAGCTCATCACCCTCCACAGCTCCTGCCCCTTCATGGAAAAATCTTAGCAGGGTGGCAGTGTCTCATGGTACTCCAAGCCTTTCCTTTACATAACTAATAATTTAAACAATATCACCTCTTCCTGTATGCATCCAGCTAGCATCTCTCTGTCTCCAATACTCTCAAACAATGTGAGGTCTGTCCTGTTTTTGGAAGACCTCTGATGAAAACAGAGGTACTGGGAAAAGCCAGGGAGTGGCCAATAAATCCGCAGGTTTTGCACTCCCTGCCAAGCTGAGTGCAGCATTGAGAAAGGAATTATGTCCACATAAGTACAAGCCATTGGACCTTCAGAGCCACAGAGGCATTTTTGTTGACACACTGAGTCTTAAGTCAATTTCTGCTCACCTGATTCTGTCTATATCTGATTTACACGACAGCTTGCACGTCCAGTTTTCATCTGTCTCAAAGCTGTTTCTTCTCCCACTGTAGCCAAAACAGCTGGAGCATATACTTTCACTTCCTTCCATTTGTGAATTGTCTCTTGTTCCAGTGTCTCATCCAGCGGTGGGACTTGAGATACCTTTAAGAGAAGGTAATAGGTTGTGCCTCTAGAAGAGTGAGAGACATAATCTATCAGACATATCAAGACACACATCCTCGCAATTGTTTGCTGATGAGGGCATCTTCCAATCTGGGAGGTGGCTGTTGTGTGTCCCACACTCTTTGAAGTACACGATATATCTTGCACCCCCCTTCAAGCAGCCTTCAAGCAATTCTGGGTGCCAAGACCTGATCACTTGGATACTTTACTTCTAAATGTCTTGGAGAAGTTGGCCTTCATCTTTCTGAACCTTGGTTCTCACCTGCAGATAGAGTTAATAGCACTCCATCTTTTGTGGAGGAGTAAATTCATTTGTGAAGGAAGCAAATGTGTTGGAATAGATCAGGTAAAAGCCTCCCTATAATCAAGTGTGCAAAGCATGTGCAACAACCTTGACCTCCCCAGAAAACAGATAAGACAAAGATTTGAGTGGCAGTCTCACATGAAAATGTAATAAACACCACTGATGAAAGGGTGAGGGCACCTTTTGTTAAACAGTACCGCTGTCTTTATTCATTTCAGCAGTGAAAAGAACTAATAATAATCAAAGCTCAGTTTTAAGGGGGAAAAAAAAAAAAAACCTCCAGTTGACAGCTGCCACCCTTTCACAAGACTAGGCCTTTCTTTGAATGCTAAATATGAGGACTTTTCATGTGCATTCATTGACCTTATCAAACTGTCTGGATGAAGGGAAGGGAATACGATGATTAGCTGGTGAATATTCTGAAGCCGGGGTGAGAGTAAATTGTGGGTGATCTGAAATGGGTTTTCGACATTTTGAGTTTCTAATTTCATTTTCGTTTAACACATCAGAAATACAATTTGTCCTGCAAGCTGTGGTTTCAGTAATGTCAATTAACCAGCCTCAGGGCATGTGTGATTATCGAGAGATGGCCATAACTTTTGGAAGATGGGAAGGTTTTTGTCTGCTTCTTGCACCACTTCTATGACATAATCATCTCTCTACAAGAATATCTTTTGCTATTAGTGCTCCTTATTAGTATTTTTGCAGAGTTCAGCAGAGAGAGTACATGCAGAGTGAGACATAGCCACAGGCACAAATCAATTTAAGCTACAATAGAAAATTAATTTTATTCCTAGTGCCTCAATACAGTAAAATAAATGGTGCATTAGAGATCACACAGATAACATGAATCTCTGCTTAAGAAAAGGAATTTGGCTATTACTAGTGCAGTCACCAAGGCTGGCAATTTCTTCAGCAATCAGAATTTGCACCTGAGCCAGCACAGAAAGACCTTCTTACTTCTCCCACAAACCTTGGATCATTCTCAGCATAGTGGCCACTACTGGAAAAAGAAGATGAGAACTATCCTCAGTGCTATATGCTTTGGTGGAAGAGTGGGAGTCAGACAAGATTGCGGGTATACACATCCTTCCTCAGGTCTGAAGCAGAATTAATAAAGTCAGAAGTAGTGCCACAAGCTGATCTGCTCTACAGGAAGTAGTTTTTTGTTTGGTTGGTTTGTTTGTTTCTTTTTTGTTTTTTTTTTGCAAAAGCATACCCTGGCCCTGAAATTCATCTCACACAAGCCCCTCAAAATACTAGCCTGACATCAAAAACCCTGTACTTAGTTGGCCACAAAAGTCTGCAGGCTCTGTGCAAATACAGGTGTCATGTCAGGTGTTTTATTCATTTTCTGCTTTAATTGAAACTCTGCATTTAACAGACTTTTCCATAAGGACCGGCTCTCAACTTTCTTCTGTCTTAGCTGGAGTCCATAGCATGGACATGGAGTGCTGTGTTGGAGTTCTGAACTAGAAGGACTAACGTGATGAAACCTGCAAAGTCTTCTGCTTCTATAAAGTTTTGTTCCTACAGGATCTGTGGATTACATCCAGGGACATACACAGGGTCCGAAAGTCTAGAAGCAGAGAACTCCAGTTGGTAAATACGTACACACAGCAACCCTTCTCAGATTAATGGCATCTTATTTCAAAGACAGTTGAATTTCTTCTGTCTTACCTAGTGCTAATTGTAACATTTGTTGGTGCTGCCTGTTGCATGGGTTGAGGTGATGACTGCTTCTCAACTACCTGGCACAAGACTTTGCATCTTCCTTAACTGGCAATTACTATATTCTAGTAATTCTACCCCACATCACAGTGAGAGATTCAGACTGAACCAGCAACATAACTGCTTCTCGGGAGAAAAGGTGATTGCACTTGTCAACATCTCAAAAGGCTGGCTTCCCATGCATCCCAGACTTTAATTCTTGACTCTTAAGCAACTCTTAATGTGTGTCGTGTTCCTTGACAGATAGATAGCTGCAAATTATAACCTTCTTTTTCTTGACCTTCTAAAGAAATGAATCCTTGCTACATTTCTTGAAGAGTCATGAAGGACACTCTGCTCTGGAAGCCATACAGCAAGACAAAATGGACTGTGAAAACAGGATGCTAGGAGCTTCCCAGCGGGCAGGGCTTTTCTTGGTTTTAAGGCACTTCAAATAAGTCGGCAAACTACCTCAGAGACAGGTGGCACCAACCCACTCATTGCTACTTTGTTTCTCTGTTAATGAGTGATTGATTTCTGAAGTCCAAGCAACATTTCCACGTTTTTGTTTTAATTAGTGCCAAGATTCTCAACTCCAGCAAGTGTTCATGTCTCCCAGCTACTAGCTTGCAGGACTTCAGGGAGCATACATTTAATGTTTCTGTGCTTATAAGCACACTGAATTAAGATATATCTCAAGAAAGCGTGATGTGTCATGAAAACTTCAAACACGTTGGGCCTAGGCTTTATCACAGTTGTTCATCTGAGACACTGAGGTCAGACTGACATTAGCAACCTCTCTGGAAAGAGGAGACAAAATTAGGGAGTTAAAACCTGGAATCAAAATCATCTTTGCCTTCTCTCCCTGGGCCTGACAGACCCACCAAAGATATAGTGCTTTCTCACACTTAGCCTTTTCCACGTGCAAATGAACTTGCAACCAGCAGCAGAAAAGATGATAATGAGTAAATTCATTAATTAAAGGCAGCAAATGAAAATTGACTGGTGTCTTGTGAAATCTGATCACTGAGTATTGATAAAAAATGTGTGTTAGGCCACTCAGCAGTCTGAAACTGCACAACAAGAGTTAATACCTCTTGACTTATGCAACTTAGAGAAGGTTTAGACCTCAGATAAATGCTGGTTGTTATGTTTAAGTCTCTATGGATTCATAACCATCTCCTCTCTCAGGGAGAATCTCAGTCAGGACTGGAAGATTAATTTGAGAAAATAAATCCATATTATTGTACATGGTATTGTTTTTGTTTTGTTTTCTTTCTTAATTTTCAAGAGAAGTTGGAAGAAAAAGTAATCGTTTTGATGAAGACACTTCTCAGAAGAGAAAAGAGCATTTTTCACAGTCAGCTGGTAGAGGAGGACACAAGGAAGAACTGACATGAAACATTTCACCTAATTAGTATCCTTATTTAGGACGTGACCAGTCAAATCCAATGCACCTGATTTCGGAGACATATGAAAGGCCTCACAAGCACCAGGGAACAACAAAATGATAAACACAAATGTAAGCTTAGGGATCTTAAGCCTGTTCCCGGGTAGCAGGTCTTACACTAAGGTTATGTTAGAGAAAGTGAACAATAAGACAGCTTGTGAACAATGGCCCAACATGTCTGATCTGGTACAGTAACAGCAGAAAGCTTTCTTGTTATCCTAAGAGCTGTACAAACAGAAAAGAAGTCAGACAGTTAAATTAATGTCACAGACAAAGAAAGATCTAAAAATAAAAATAAAATAAAAAAATTCTCCTACGAGTAGAAAAACATGAGCTTTTTCATAAATGTATTTACAGCTGGCACAAGATTCATCCCATATGCAAATATGCAAATGCAAGCCCCTTTCATGCCTCTCAGACCCCTAGGGGGATTTAGGTAGTCAACAAAATTTGAGTACCAGGGGCACAGATGGGTGTCTTTTGTGTGGCAGTCTCAGCACAGTGTTTTTATGGCTTGCCAACAGGCCTTTGTTAAGTGCTGATGTGCTTAGTCAAAACCAAAGCCAAGGATAATGCTTTTAAAGATTTAAAACGTTTTTGAAGCCATTTTTGCTGAGTCCCCTTCATGTCCAAGCTTCCTCTTGAGATGAATGTTTTTAGATTGTTAAAAAAAAAATCTTAAAAAATTGCTCTTCAGAGAGATAAGGTGAAAGGAAATAGTCTTGAGTGAGAGAACTCAAAAGCTTACAAAATGCTGCTAATGTCAGTGGGAATGCTGCATTGAGATTGTTTGACTGTCCCACTAGCAGGAACCTATTCACAAAGGGTTAATGGCATTGAGTTGGAATTACATGCTTTGAGGTGCAATAAGAAAATGGAACATGATTTTTACGGCATAATAATCCTTCATAGTACCTGTACAATTTATGATACAAGGAAAAGATACCCTTCCCCTTTTGGGGAACAGACACGTTGATTCAGAAACTTCTGGCTCACTATTGTTGTGAGCGATTAGATCAGAGACACTGGAATTTTACAGCCAGTCAACAGGATGCAGATTTATTTTTTCCAAGAGAATGACCATTTTTGCTAAGCTCCAAGAATCCTGTTGTCCTGACACAGAAAAAAGTCAATCTTAATTTTGGGCAGCTGAGAAACTGCTCTGGATCCAGGCCTGGATGCAGCACTCCAGATGGGGCCTCACAAGAGCAGAGCAGAGGGGCACAATCCCCTCCCTCCACCTGCTGGCCACCCCTCTGTTGATGCAGCCCAGGATGCAGTTGGCCTTCTGAGCTGCAAGCACACACTGCTGGCTCAGGTCGAGCTTCTCATCCACCAGAACCCCCAAGCCCTTCTCTGCAGGGATGCTCTCATTTTCAGGGTGTATATTAACATGGAACAGCCATGATTGTAGACATTTCTTTGTGTTTTAAATCTGACCCTTTATGCCATCTTGACCTAGTTTCTTTATCATGATTATTGAAAAAAAAATAAATAAAAGTCAGAACAGGTTCCTAGTAACTATCTAGAAATGAAAGGCTACCTAAAAATTAAATGCAAGGATTTTGCCTGCCATTATATGAACCCACTGGAGAGAGAGTGAATTCCAATTACCTAGAGTAGTGCCTTCAAAATACTGCTTCACTATGCTTGGTTGACAGTTTTGATAGCAACTTTGGTTGCCAGTTGGTTTGATCTCGAGGCACAGAGCATACCACAGACAAATATCATTGGTTCACAGAGAAAAAAAAAAAAAGAAAAAAAAAAAGAAAAAAAAAAAGGAGAAAGGATGCATGGGCTCATGGACCTTGGAAACAAGACAGCTTTGGTTTATATTTTCTTCTTTAAAGAGAACCACTTGTGAATGTCTACAGAAAAAGATGGTTTTCAAAGGACCCCAGCAGTCTGAAAGGCTGTCAAACATGCAAAGATGGATTGCATTAGTTGTTCAGCTTATTCAGATGAGCTAGCTTATTTCTTGAACTTGTTCCTGAATTTATTCTGAATGTGTCTGGCAGCTCTGATGAATGACTGTGGCCCTGACCACACTGCAAAATCCATGAAGAAATTGCATAGGATTGCATCTGGCTACTTGATTTGTGAAGCTGACAAAAGGCTGATAAAATACGTCCAACTACTCATACACATCAGCACAGGTTCTGACTGCCTGTTGTCCCCTTAGAGATGGTTAGATACGGTATGCCAACTCCATGCAATAGAGAGCAATGCCTGTTGCTCTGAGCTAAGCTGGCATGTGTGTACAGTATAGTGTAGACATACTAGCTGGAGACCTAAAAGGACCAATGTACTACTGACAGCTCTGGAGCTGGACAGGCCACAGATCTACTGCATGTCTTCCTTTGGTTGTCTCTGGAGAGACATACACCTCAGTCACTCTTTGTTCTTAGGCTAGAAAAAGAGCTGTTCCCTTAAGGATACTTACTGTTAATACTTCACTTACTATTGTTGTTTTGCTTAATTTAATTGCCCCAAGGAGTAACTGCCTAGGGAATGAAGGTAAATGTGTTTTTAACATTGTGTATTGGGTTTATATGGGAAGGTTTTTGTAGCGGGGGGGCGGGCTGCAGGGGTGGCTTCTGTGAGAATAGCCCAGCGGCTGCCCCACGTCAGAACAGAGCCAGCTCCAGACAGCCCCAAAGGGACCTGCTGCTGGCCAGAGCTCAGCCAGGGAGTGACACTGGTTTGGCCTCTGGGAAACCAGATTGAAGGAAGGAAAAAAAAATGCTACGCAACAGCAGCTGAGAGAGAGAGGATTGTGAAAGTGTGAGAGAAGCAGCCCTGCAGCACCCAGGTGAGTGCAGCAGGAGGGCAGGAGGTTCTCCAGGCAGGCAGCAGCAGTTCCCCTGCGGCCTGTGCAGGGAAAGGCCCCTGGTGGAGCAGGCTGTCCCCCTGCAGCCCATGGGTCCCACATGGAGCAGATCTCCACGCTGCAGCCCCCCCGTGGAGGTGCCCCCGGTGGAGCAGGTGGATGTTGCCTGGAGGAGGCTGCGGCCCATGGAGAGCCCCCGCAGGAGCAGGCCCCGGGCCGGAGCTGCAGCCCGTGGACAGGAGCCCACGCAGGAGCAGGGGGTCTGGGGGGAGCTGCCACCCACCCGTGGGCGACCCGTGCTGGAGCAGTTTGCTCCTGGGGGATGGATGGACCCCATGGTACGGAGCCATGTGGGAGCTGTTCTTGAAGAGCTACTGCCTGTGGGCAGCCCCCGCAGGCTCAGTTCGGGAAGGACGGCATCCCGTGGGAGGGACCCCACGGGGAGCAGGGGCAGAGAGGGACCGAGAAGGAGTGGCAGAGACAAAGCATCAGGGATGGACCACAGCCTTTCCCCCCACCCCCTCCACCCCCCCATCACCTGGCCCATGGCAGGCGTGTTGGAATTAGATGATCTGTAAGGTCCCTTCCAACCCAAACCATTCCATTATGCTATAAAACATCATTCATCTGCTTTTTAGGCAACAAGTCTGCCCTTAGTTGTCCAGACATAATGGTCGAAGAGTTGTGACTCAGGAAGACAACACTTTCTGACACAAAATTTGGGTAGGGACAGGTTTTGTTAGAGTCATGCAGCTTCCCTTTCAATACGGTTCAAACTAGACTGTCTGATTTATTACTGACGTTACTGCTGGATTCTGGACCCTGTCCTTAGTCCCTGTCCAGACCCTCTCACGTGGCTGATAGGCCTTACGCTGCGCTGTGATTTCAGTCACCAGAACACCAGTACATCAACACACCAGCTCTGGATATCCTTGTAAAATCTCTATTTTCTAATGAGGTCAGCACAGTTACTTCTGCATTCCGACAGTAAGCATTATCCTACAACATGTCTACATGAGTTCATACAGTGTGACAGAACTGAAACGCTATTAATCATTTAGGCAGTTAGACACAGGCAGTAACTCATCAATAGACCTACATAAGAGTAACTTTATTTCCATTACTGTTGCTCACCCTTCAGGATTCCTTCTGCCAAGCATTTGCCCAGTATAAATATTTATGGCTGAGTCAAGATCCTGAAAATAAGCCTTTGCGATGGAAATGCTGACAGAACTGAAGCTCTAAAAATGTGGCAGGGATCACTGTAACATTATTTCAAATCAAACTGAACTAAAAATTGACTCTCAAAACGTGTAATAATCACAGTTTCTTGTTGTCCCTAGCCAAGTAGCTTGTACACCTAGGTTGATTTTCAACACAGTCAACACACAAGGACTACAAACACTGTTCTCATGAAATACACATTTAGAAAAGCCCTGAGAACATGCTGTCAAGCAGTCAGACAAAAAATGATATTTTTTAATTCCATGAGTACTACAGTTTCTTCATTACATAATTCTTTAGCGTTCCTGGTTCTTGTTCACAACTTTCTTGTTGTGAACGGAGACTTTCTTGATTTCTCAACAATTGGTTTGGCATTCTCACCTTTTGCTTTTATTTTTGATTTTCCCTTTCACTGTTTCATTACAGCAGTGCACAGTAACCTAAAAGGCTTGCTGGTGCCAGTTACTGCCGGTTTAGCTTAGTTTATTCCAAAGGCAGAACTTCCTCAGCAGTTCTCTTACCTTCCCACTGCAGGAAGAATTACTGAGTCACTCCCAAGCAAACCTTCTCATCAAGTGCATGAAAACCCTGACATGGACCTGGTGAATCTCTGGAGCCTGTGGAAACTGAGGACCCTCCAGTGGGAGGAAAAGAATAGTCTTTATTACCACAATTACTTTAAAAGGAAAACATACAACTATTTTTATCAGTCCTGCTTTAGTAACTCTTTGGGTACCTCTCCAATCCCTGTCATTGCATCTGGGCACTCTTCCATATCAAATGCCAGTTCTTCTAATAAGGGCACTGTGAAGTATTCTCCTGAACCAGACGTAACAGGACTGATGCAGAATGCTGAGGCATATGGGTAGCCAGCCTTCCAGAAGCATCCAAATGCTAGAGTTGAAAACACCTGTGTAGTTATATGGAGGATATAAGTTTTGAAGTGACATGTCCAATGTTGTATAAAAGTCTTGCAGTGGAGGAGATGTGAACCTACCTTTTTTGGTAAGTCATGACTTTTCTTCCTGTGGTCTGTAAACCTTACAGAACCATAGGCAGCAGCTCAGGTTTGTGCTGGCACATTGACACAGTCTCTAACTGGTATGGAGAGGGAAAAAAAGTCACTGAGTCTCCTAGAAGCTTTCTTATATCATGAAATCTCTGCTGAAACAAACCCATTTCTCATCCTACTATCTGAAAAGGTACTCTTCCTGTAACATATGCAGCAACTTCCTAGGCCCCACAGTGTCTCCTTGTTGCTCAAACACATCCATGACGTGGGCTGGTCATCCTCCTCAAAGCATTACCAGATTGAATTTGATTGTGAAGAGTGGAAGTGGCTCTGCAGGGCTGGGGGAGAGACACAGACCCAGTTCTCTCCACGGAGACCACCCAAGTCCATGAAGAAAGCCATGGAATCCCCATGGGCTCAATCGATCAGAGTGCAAATGAATGCACTTAGTCAAAAGCCTGTCGTGGCAGAGGCACGAACACCTACAGGAATCAACCTCACCACACAGAAGCAGTTAAGGTTTCATATTTAGTTTTCTAAGGCATGGCACCAAGAGATGGGATTTATCTGCAACTTTCTCTCCCTAAAAAGGAGTGTTCCAGTTTCAAAGACACATCAGCATTCACTGGGGGAGGAGGTTCATGCCTCCATCCTAAGAAAAGTGAGTTGAATCGCTTCCTGGATCCTCAAAAACAACTCTGGAGGACACTCACCTCTTTTAGAGAGCTGAAGTCTGTCATGACCTTCTGAGGGCATCCAAACGTATACCAGGAGGAGCTGACTCAACAGAAGTGTCTGCACCCCCATGTCCTGCTATTCTGAAGTTAATTTCTTTCATTCACAAGTCACCCTGCTTTCACAAAAGGGAGCACTTCCCTCCTTTCCTGTATCCTTTTCAGCATCACAGGTATCAGCATCTTCACATGAAACAATTCCCCTTTTGTGTGACTCTTCCACACGCATTTCCTGCATACTTCTTTGTGGAGATGAGGAGTGAGGTCTCTTCAGGAAGTAGTGGATGGTAGGTGTGGTTACAATTAAGAGTGCTTAGAGAATATGTGCAGGACATGGTTGGTCTGAGAGACAGATCTTCCAATTATGTTCAGAAGGAAGTAATTTAACCTTCCAACTGAAGTATGAATGTGTATTCAAAGTTCAATACTCAAGAAATTAAAAAATTTTTGACATACACAACGCTTGTGCTACAGAAATACTGTAAAGAGAGACGTGGGCATTGTGACTGGCTCTCTCCCACTCTGAACTCATCACAGGTCTGGCTTTACTTGTGCCATTTCTCTGAAAGATATATATCTCTACTGAAGAGCCAGCATGCTCTTCAGTAGGACTTTTATTATCTTTTCACTACTCCATGCCAGTACTCCACCATCCTTGCTGTTCCCAGGTCTAGGCTTCTCTTTTTGCAAAATAAGCCATTCATCATAATATTAAATAAATTACAGTATTTCAAACTGAATTCCTAGCTGTGGTTTTGGACAAACCGTCTTGGCTAAATACACTGTGGAACAAAGGAAGATTTAGGCTCTAAGATCATTTAGCTATTCCCTTTGAATTGGGTCAAGCATAACAGAGCAGAAAATTTTGGATCAGGAAACAGGACACAAAGATGTAAATAAGCACCAACTCTATTTTCCGTGTATAATGATGTTAGTTTCTGGAACTAGTTGCCTTTTTTTTTTTCCCCAGCAATTTTAATGTAATACTTGGTGGTAATCAGAAAGCTATGGCAATTACATGACATATATATTTGGAGTCTTAATTTTATTTAGTACAAATGCATCATACATCATTTTCTTAACATGAATCAGTTTTTTAGTTATGCCATTATGTCAAGTTGCATTTGAACAGAAATTGAAATTAATTAGGTCTGCAAAACAGCCTTTAAAATCTGCTTTTATTTATTTTATCTGCCGGAAGTCTGCTGAATTTACAAAGAAAAAAAAAAGTTAATCAGAACATGTTTTGCATTCTGAAAATGCTTTTTTAAACAAAAGATACACAACCAATAAGCAAATTGATTTAATTACCCATTTACAATCATGATGCTTTCACTGTCTCAAATTCAGTTCCCACTTAAATTACACAGGAAAAAAATATATTCTGCTGCTCTTTCTCCCAGCCTCAGGTGGTTTCTTCAACTCCCTCCCAGTAAAACAGTCTCTGAAATAAGTTCATGAATAAAGAAAAAACACAAGGCTATTCTTGCTGCAGCAAAGTACACGGCTGTCAGGCTGTCTGCCTTCCCACACTAATATTGCCAGATTTTTCAGCAAAGCCTTTCAAAATTGAGGTTTAGCTATTGTTTTTTTTTTTTCCCTGAAAATGCACAATAGAGTTAAATGGTTATATCAAATGCTAGTAATGGCACATGCCTCCAGAGTTTATTATGAAATCACATTTATTTTCAATGAGTGAGTTCTCTAAATTTATATTTAGTATTTTCAGTTAAATTTCTAAGAAAAATTGCACACTTAGGGCCAGAAAGCAAGATAATAACCCAAGGAACACAACAGAGAAACACTACAGAGAACATCTTTTCTGCAGTCGGGATTACCTGTCTTTCTCTGCAGATGTAGAGGTTACTTGCCAATTGCACATAAATAAGATAACCAAAAGAGATTCTGCAGTGATAGAACATTTTTCTGGTACCTTTATCTTTCTTGTAGATGTTATTATCATGAAGTCACGACTCCTTTTTAGCAAGCCTTGGACTACTAGAATCAGAATCTGCAGAGTCACTAAAAAAAAATCCCATCTTGGTTCACGTGTCTTTCAGTTGCCATTTTCCAGTGGACTCTCTTCTCATTCTGCTAACACCAGCTGCATGTCTCTTTTAGGATCTCTCTGTGCTTAGCTGAGAGCACAGCTGCTTTCAGTTTCCAAATGACCTTGTGAAAACCATTAGCTAGTCAAGCAAGAGAGAAGATAAGAGAGCATCTGAACAGCCTTAGGGTTTCTTGACAGTGAAGGCCAAAAATAGTTACACTTCTTTTTCTAAGTATCTGCACTTCCAGACTTGTTAACGTGACTATGTATTTCAGGAAAAAGTCACCTTCAGCTGGAGGAGTCCTCTATATCCTGCTTCCCTTTAGCAACTCAGAGAGGAAGCAAGCTCTAGACAGGTACAAGTATGGGATTCCTAAGAGTTATTAGATGTTCTTTGGAGGATCCAGTTTCTTGCCTACGACATTGTGGTGCTTTAACACTGCTAGGCAGCTAAACTGTCAATCCTTCTCTTCGGAAGGACAGGGGAAGAAAATATGATGAAAAAAAGCTTGTTGGCTGAGATAAGGACAGGGAGGTCACTCACCAGCTACAGTCACTGATCCCACTTGGGGAAGATTAATTTAATCTATTGCCTATTATTAACAGACTGGAGCAATGAGAACTAAAAACAAACTAAAACCACCTTCCTCTCCATCTACCCTCTTCTACCTCCTCGCTATGAGTGGCACAGGGGAAAGGGAAGTGTGCGCTGTGGCCAGTCCATAGGGCTTCATCACCTGCTGCTCCTACACCCTCAGTCTTTTCCCCTGCTCCAGTGGGGTCCCTTCCCAAACTGATCCTGCTTGGGTTTCCCAGAGACTCCAATATGGCTCCGTACCACGGGGTCCATCCATCCCCCAGGAGCAAACTGCTCCAGCACGGGTCCCCCACGGGTGGGTGGCAGCTCCCCCCAGACCCCTTGCTCCTGCATGGGCTCCTGTCCACGGGCTGCAGCTCCGGCCCAGGGCCTGCTCCTGCAGGGGCTCTCCATGGACTGCAGCCTCCTCCAGGCCACATCCACCTGCTCCACCGGGGGCTCCTCCACGGGGGGGCTGCAGCATGGAGACCTGCTCCATGTGGGACCCCTGGACTGCATACACACACCAAGCCTGCGTATGAGCCATGTTTCTCTGCACACAGGAATGGAACTGTTGCCCAGCTGTGCAAAGTTTCACAGGTTTGCTGCTTTGCAAAATTGCTTGTCACAGCAAAATCAAAGCAGGATGTGCTGCAACGCCATAAGCCTTTCAGCTCTGGTGGTAGCACCCAAGGCAAGTTCAAGATCACTGAGTCCTCTAGCCCTGCTCCACACCTTTTTCAAGTGTCGTGAGAGATGATAGTGAGGCTGCTGAGAATAAACATTCTCCAATGTTCCTGCTTCACTTCAACCTCAAAATGCTCTCAAAAGAACAAAGAATATAAATTGTAGAGAAGCCAGGGCTGGTGCTCCTGTCCACTATGTAAGTCATGTAAGTCTATGTAAATCATGCAAAAGTCCTTGCTAGTCAGCAGTGTGGCACCAAGCCCTCTTCTCCCACTGCACTGCCAATGGGTAGCCTTCAGCTCATACATCATCAACATCTTGGGTACACCCCACATAAAATATTAGCCAGTGAACAAGCCAAGCCTCAAATGCTGGAGACCAAATGCAAAAGTTCATATGGCTCAGAATAATCTACGTGTATGTTCCTACAGGAGTCAGTTTGTACTTCAGAGACAAGGCTCTCTAATGTTTAGGATACAATTTTATCTCCAAAGCCACAGAAATCCAGTGTTTGTGCCAGATAGTTTAGAAACCATCAGAACGAGAAAACACACAGGCAGCATCTGAGGAAACAGGAAACCAGGGTGTATCCTGGCAATAAAAACTGGTGTCCCAGGTCAAGCCTGCTCTTGAGTTTCTATTCAACAGCAAAGTGTATGTGCATATGAATTCACACATATGTACATAGATACAGATTCAGAAGCACAAAAAGGTTTAGATGACAGTAAAGATAAAGGTGAAAATGAAGATAGATAGATTGATAAATTGCACACATAAATTCCTGCCTCTTTGTGAAAGACACCAGCTGAAAATGTGTGCCTCCATGAAAGGAGAAATAAATCAGTATTACATCTTTTTCACCTTATGAACATGGTACTGTTGGTATTTACCGTACAGGGTCTCTCAGTTTGAGAAGATTGCCCTTAGGTTTCCTTTGAAATTCTCTTGAACTCCAAGGGTACAGGGATTTTTCTTCTCACAGTAGGTATGAAGAGAAACAATGCCACACTCTCCTCAGAGAATGAGTCCACCTCTTCCAAGTGGTGGATGGAGACAGTTCAACAGATAAGTCAGACAATTGCTTTTCTCCTTACTGAAACACTGAAGGACTGATACATTCAAATATAAGGCAACTGAAATTGTTTCTGGGCAACTCTGAATTCTCTTACATTGTACATGCACACAAAGAGGACAAAGAAACATCAGCATGATGAACTAAAAAAAATCTCGTTTGTTCTGATGCGAGTCTGAGGTTTTTCTGCAACAGTGACTTTCTTCACAAATAGAAAGTTCCGTTTCCAAGCCATTAGTGACAAAAACTGCCACAGATTCAAAATATCACAGAAAGCTGGACATAGCGTGTTGAATTCCTGTGAAACAAGCACCAACTCCCTATCGTATGGTTAGTATTCAGTGTACCAGAGATTGACTTTACAGTTAAAAAGACAGAATGTAGAATCTTAAAGACTTTTTTTTTTAACTGCAAGCAAAGTCTTCAATACACAGACGACAAATAAATGAGTGTTTTTTCTTATAAAACGAGGACTTGGCAGAAGAAATTGATTTTAGTGAAGTTCTTTTATTTTTTACAGATTTCAGTAAGGCAATGTGATATTTCCTTCTTTGAGTTTGGTCACAGACATGTCAGATTTTGACTTTCAAATCCTAAAAAACACTTTTCAATGGATTTATGAAGAATGAACACCTGGCAGGTTGCATTTATCAACCAACTCTGATAGGGGGTTTCTATGCACTTTGTTCTCACCGTTGGCTTGCAGTTATGTCAAGTAACAATTTACAAGGTCTTTCAGTACTGTGAGAAATTCAATGTTAGTGAATGCTTTTTAAAATTTTACCTGATTTTTTTCTTCACTTTTCAGCTTTAGAAACATAGTAAAGTTTTCTGTGTTGATGAGTCTCTCCTGACACCAGATCACAAATCTTCTGGAGGCAGTAATGATGAAACCCAACACATGTTATATATTAAGCTCTGTGCCTATGATATTTGGTTTTTTTTATTAGAATTAGTTTTTAAGGTTATGACATTTTAATAAAAATTATGAGAGAGAGATAGAAAGATGTATACATTGAAGAATCCCAGGATATTTTCCATCACAGTGAAAATAAAAATCAGAAAAAATATTCAGAAAACACTGGGTTTTGCTATCAATATACAACTTCCCATTAAAAAAAAAAAAAAAAGTTTTCTTTTTTGTGGGGGGTTCCGTGTAATGTGCAAATATTCTGGCTTGATTAAACCAGTCCAAATGTTCTGGTCTGAGCCAGTACTCTTTGATTTGTTTTTGTTTGAATATGGAATCTCTTCTTCAGACTTCTAGTTTGCTTGCAGTTTGTGACTCTGCCCTGTCTCTCTTCCAACTTCTCTTCTCTGACCTGGGCTCCTTGCAGAGATTGTGGCTAGTCTACTCTGAGAAAAGGTTGTTATTTACCTTGGGAATCTGTATTTGCAAAGAAGTGGTGTTTGCACAACATTACTCTGAGAGAGGTCTGAGAGTATGAGGACTGTATTTAGACTTTATACAACTCAAATTCAAATATCAGAGAATCAGCTTCGTAAAACAAGACTGAAGATATTTTGCCCCGTCACTCTTGTCCCCTTCTCTCCTCAGACATCTCTCCAAGCCTGTCCTCATCTCAGGTGCCTACACCGACTTACCAAGGGAATTACAAGACATCTTCCTACTTTTCTGTTTTTTTTCCAGCTAGCATTTATTAATGGCGATTTCTGTCCCTGTACCTGGAGACCCTTGTTACCAACCTCTCATATGATGAGAGCTCAATTTTAAGCCCTGGGAATGTGAAACCGCTGGCCACGTATAGCTCTCCTGAGTACTCCAGTATCTGCTCATTACTTTTGCCACTCCCTAGTAAGTGAAGCACTTAGCATTTCTTATCTCAGAGAGGCAATTTAACTCTGAATAAGGTTGAAGGTTTAAAATGTATTTTACACTGTCGAAATGAGGTTTATATCAGACATTTGCACCAGATGGGTACAGACACAAAAGAAAGTTGATAAAAAGATCCAAATCATAAGGAAAATCTTTTAACTCACCATAAGCTAATTCCTGTGTTATCCTGCTACTATTAGACAGCCTTCCATCCCTCCTGCAGGAGCAGGAGTGGTAAGAATCACCTAGCTCTACCTCTTCACTCTGTACCTGGCCATGATATCACTTCTTTTCATTTCCTTGCAGAGTTTTGACTTCAGGTTGCTGGTGACTGGTGTGGGCTGCCACATGGCAATACATACAATTCTACTTTTTCCTTTTTCATTCTTGTTGAAGTTTCTTCATTTGTACACTCACTGTATGCTTGTAATCATTTTTTCTTCCCCTGCTGTGGCTTTTTGCTGGATTATCTTGTAACAATGTCTGAAGACAGAGTAGCAAAACATGACTTATGATTAAAAAAATAAAACAAGAAACAATCCTTTTATTACTCTCAGGCATTTTGTAAGCATTCTTTAAAGAGGTGTCACAAACAAAACCATGGCAAGCTCAGTAAAGGAGTATTTTCAAGGTGTCATACCTTCCCCTGCTTTGTGTTTGCCATATGTTTTAGCAGTATACTTGTGAAGGTGGAGAGCTTGAAGCTGACCATGGAACTGATAATAAAAACAGTGTTTTCAGGCATGGACTGCTTCTCCATAAGTACAAGTTAAACTGTCTGGGTTGTAAAGAGCTGGCAACCAAATCTGATGTGGAATCCAAAGCAGTTATGCAATTAGTCCTGCAAACCATTGAATGTGGGTGTAAGCTCAAGGCTAAAAGGACTTGTTCCAACATGAAGAACCTGAGCAGATCTTTGAAATCAAGGCTTTCATAATAGGCAGAGCACATCTGAAGTCCGCCTGCACTGCTTTGTTTGTTACAGATTTGTTCTTACTAAAAAAAGAAAATGTTTCTCAGAGCTGACCACAGCGTCAGAGACAGGCACAGTTTTCATGTCTCGGCTTTCATGCTCTGTCTCCAAAATGCCAGTGACACTTGACATTTGACAGATATTTAATCTGCTGACGTATGTCAGAATAAATAAATTGATGAGTGGGAAGGGGAAATTAGGCTGGAAGCCATGCTTTATGGAAAATAGCTCTTTGAGGCTTCATCAGAAATCTGGGAAACTGTACAGAAAGACCACTGAGTGAAGGAAAACAGCAACTAAAAAAGCAGCACCCACCATCATAATAAAATTAACAATATTTTGCATTTCATTGTCCTAAACCCAATTGCCAGCTCCTGTAATGAGGAACTCAAAGCAAGACCGACTTTCTTGGGAGCAGTCTGGGGTCAAGTGAAGTCACTGACATCAAAGCTGTCTGAGGTGGAATCTGGTCTAGTACAACAGGGACTGAAGTGAGGCAGGAAATCAGATTTTCCAAAATGTAGTACAGCGCCCCTGGCATGAGACAGAATGGGATAACAATACAGCTGCAACAGCTGTACGCAGATAATTCTGTGCTGACCAGAAACAATCTAGGTCAATAAGCATTTTCAAAATGAACTCGAGGACAATGCCAAAGATCCTTCAAACTAGGCATCACTTACAGAAATATTGAGCCTTTTCTTGTGAATACGACGCTCTCATGAGTCACTTACAGAAAGCTGGTATGGGGAAGTTCACTGAAAAGTTCAAAGTAGGAGGAGACTGTCTATCTCATTGCCTAAAACTGCTGTTCAATGTCTGTGGCAAGTAAAGCATTTTTATTGCTATACAAAGTCTTGATCTATTGAAATCTATTGCAAGGAAAACATTCCTCAGTTTCAAAGAAGTCAGTCAGTTCCTTCCCCCTTCCTCACCCAGAGACCAGCAGACTTCACAAGCGAATTACAGCTTGGCATCAAAACATACTGCTCCTACGCCATCCTGACTATCAGCTAAGCCACTGGCTGGGCAAGGCAAGACAGGTAACAGTCCTGTGTGAGGGAGGGCTGCTGTACTCTGTTTGCTTTTCTTACAGCTGCTTCTACAAGTATCATTAGAACAAACATGCATAATATGTATGTTCTGTCTTGTAAAGGCAAAACAAGGGGCACAGGCA
Organism: Anser anser; assembly: GCF_964211835.1. Classification (NCBI taxonomy): domain Eukaryota; kingdom Metazoa; phylum Chordata; class Aves; order Anseriformes; family Anatidae; genus Anser; species Anser anser. Next base: position 32,084,125 of record NC_139723.1, on the reverse strand, counting down.
GATGACTGTAACACCAGCAACCACAAGGCATGAGAGGCCTACAGCTGAGCTGTTCAGCATCAACAGCAGTATGGATTTTCTGGCATGGACCCAAATGTATTTATTTGCACTCTTAAAGCCAAGGCAACCATATCTAGCCAGTTCATAGACAGATCTGAGCCAGGAAAGGAAAGGATATGAAACCCCACGTAAAACCTAGAGTTTCCTCATTAAAAATAGCAATTACTGTTTCATTAAGAAGGCTAATGACACGCTGGTGGAAAAATAGAACACCTTCCCTAAGTCAGCAATAGTCCTGGCAGCAGCACAGCTATGAGCACGATGAAAGTCAAAAAGGGTTCCCAAAGGCATGCTGCTGTTTAGCAGAGTTCATCTGTTGTCTGTGCTTATGAGCAGTAGTAGTGCAGATCTTTCTCTGAGCAAGCAGCTTGGGATCCCAGCTCGCATCTTGGCAGCCAAAGAGAAAACAGGAAGAACTGTGAAGGAGGTTAGTGATGACAGATTCAATCAGTCGTCCAGCTTGGCAAGCGGTGACACAGCTATGCCATACACAGCTATTTTCCCACGTACAGACAGCTTTTTGTGGATGCCTGGATTTCTCCCGTTTCATTTGCCTTCTGATTCCGAGCCCAGAGAGTTTTATTCTCATAATTCAGTCCAAATTTTCTTGTTATTTTTGATAGTTCTGTGCCAGAACTATCACTGCCAATCCTTTCCATTAACTCTTGTAAGCCAGCACTTCCAGCTTTGCAGTGCTTTACAGCTTTCAGCATATGCAGAGTCCCTTTCAAAAAGCCAGAAGAGAGGCCTATATGCATCCAGCAGACTTACCAGTAGAGTCCACTCTCATCTTAACACAAGAAGCATTGGTCCAGAGCTACCTGAAGCTGGATCCCCGTTGTCCAGTCCTGGAGATGGGTATTTACACTCATCCAGGTTGCATCCCACCAGTGTAGAGATCTGCACAAGCATCAGGGAGTTGGATAACCAGGCCGTAACGCACAAATCTCCAGGTCTTCCAAACTCATTGGGAGTTACTGGAGTGTTAAAAGACCTTCCTGTGTTCCCAGCCCATGGCCTTCACACTGAGAACCAAGCTTCTTTCAGTTTTGTTGGGCAATGTCATCTCAGCTCTGGGTGCTCCTACACAGAATGCGCACTCTTCCTTAACCCAGTTCAGTCACATGCTGCTAGCAAACCGCCTCTCCTGTGAAGCAGAAGGGTAGGAGAGCAGTGACAGTCAGCATAACGTCCTCTCAGCAGCCAAGCTGTGGATACAGCCTGTGAAGGACAAGCAAGGGGACACAGAGAGAAAGGGAAGAAGGAGGTATTTCAGCAGGACATTTTCCAACCAAGAGGTTTTCAACCGGGAAATGTCATTAAGTACCAGAAGCAAAAATGTAATGTGCAGACATGTAATTTCAGGGAGGGAAATTAACAGTCTAAAGCCTTTGTGTAGCTGTAAGATGTTTACCTTTGACCATTCTGAAATTAAGAATCTAACATTTCCAACTGGGACACCTTTTTACAGAAGAATCATTTGCAATACTTCTACATGTTCAAAATAAAAGCTTATTTCCTTTTTTTTTCAGTGATGTTTACATTGCTGGGTGAGGGAAGAAGTGTCTCTGTCATAAAAAGCATTAGTTGCTTATGGAGAATTGAACACTAAGAACAATTTGTAGGAATACAGTGAAGCAGAAAGAAAGAGGATGACATCCCTGAAGGTGGTAAACCTCAGTTTTTAACCTTTTTGCTCAATTTTGGTACAGAAAACAAACAAAAGAAAATAAAATTTAAGAAAAAAATTATTCTTGCCCAGTCAAATGGTCCACAGATTCAGTTCCTTCCCAGCAATCCTACCAAAAACAAGCAGTATATGGGAGGAAGAATTACAATGAATTTCTGATTCCAAAGAATAGAAGACAGGATGGTGGGAGGAAGACTATGAAATGACTGGAGGTTTCCTGTGAGCCCACAGCACAGCCATACCCCTTCTCCCCACACAGAGCAACCAACAAAATTCTTTTATGACACCACTCCTTCTGCCTGGCAGTACAGGTGTTAGAGGCACCAGGGTGAGAAGTGATATGTAAATTATATATTTTTTTAATTAAAAACAAATAAAAAATATTTGACACCCTTATTATTACCATCACCACAGTCATCATTATAACCATTACCATTTTCTGATAGTAAAATCTTCCTGGGGAAGTATACAAGGTGCTGGGCTTTCTGTCCTGAATCCTTGGACTTCTGTTTTTCCCTGGTGTTGGAAGAATTAAGCATCAGACCAGACTTAGCAAGATAATTCTGAGAAGCAACTTCCATGTACCTATATAGTTTTCAGCTTCCTGGCAATTCCACTTGATGTGAGGGTCTGAGTAATGATGGAGAGGGTGACATATCTCATTATTTCCCTTGCATTCTTTCTTTGCACTGCAACCAAATTCACAGTGGGAGAAAATTTCCCCTTTGCCAGCTGATCGTTTGTGAGGAAAGAGAAGTACAGCCATTCCCTCTGCTTTGAAGGCAGTAATATCCGAATACCACTGCTCCTGTTTGGACAAAGAAAGTTCTCTGATTCGATGCACTAGTAAATACCCGCACAACAATGAAAGAATCTATATCCACAGCATTGAGAGAACCTAATATAAAACTTTAAACACTGAGACTGCATCCTGAATATCTTTTTAATATCCAAAGCTTCTAGGAAACAGAGACAATTCTTTCTAGTGTCTGATCAGACTACATAGCTATAGGGTATCCAACACAGGAAAGGAATATATTATAATGAAGATTCAAGGGCTGCCATCACCCAATTGTGAACACACAGCCTTTCTGGATCCAAATAAAACTCCCCTGATTCTGTTTTGCATCTCCAGTGGCAGCTTACAACAGATGTGTAGGTGAAGTAAAAAGTGACTGTTTTTTTTTTTTTTATTATACATCCAAAACATCCACCAAATGCAGCCTTAAAAGCTTCGTGCACTGAGATATCTGGACTATCATCAAAATTTCACTTGTTAAAGTACCCAGAAATAAATATATGCTTCACTATGGTATTTAATCCCTTTCAGAGTCAAATTATACATTTAATTCTGTGGCAATGAGTTCCACAGCTGAAGAATGAATCAAAACAGTTCTTCGGATACATGTTCCTTTCATTTAACATAGTGTAAAAATAAGTAACTGAAATACAAGGAAGAAAGGTTTTGATAGCTTTGCCATGATTTTAATAACATTAATAAAAGAGTATTTTTTAACTATAGGTGTTAGATATTTCCATGTTCAAGTCAGCTAAATATCTGCTGTGTCTTTGTAATAGTCTTCCTGAAAAGTAATCAGCTCTGCATTAATAATTCAGGTTCTGATGAACTTTTAAAAATTAGTGTAGTTAGTCTGAAATTGACTATGGGAGACAAACCAAGGAAGTTCCATTTGGGATGGAAAAAAAAAAATCCTAAAAAAATGTTTTTAATACATTGCTACACTTTTTTTTTCTTTTTAAGCACAGCATGTTCTGAAGTAACATTTTATTTTGAGCTGCATTAATGCTGATAATGATTTATATGGCTTTTTTTTTTTTTTTTAGAATTTTTTGTCAGTTTTCTTCCTGGTAAAAATGGAGCCAGAAACAACTTACATTTTTGGTGACTCTCAAAATTATTTTTACCCCCCCAAAAAAAAAAAAGTGACCTAGAATTTCACCTAGCTTCATATTTTCTTTTTCTCTGCAGTGAGGAGTTATTCTTTGTTTTCCATTGCCTTACATTCTGCATTAAAATGTTGTGCTAACAAAACATGGTTGGAATATGTTCTTTCCACAAGATCCTTTCTTTCTCTTTCTCCAGGTTTCCCAGTCTTTTTGCTGATTTATTTTTTGGTCAATGAATAACAGAGCCTGTCTCCATGTCCATTTTATTTTTCCTGCATATCTAAGAGCTAATATCTTCTTCACTTACAGTGGTGTCTAATATTGCTTGAGGGGCCTCCAAGGTGTTTTGTTGAATTACGGAGAGAAATTGTTCAGGATTAAACCATTATACCAAAGAATTAATCTTTTCCATAATCCCAGGATGTCTCATTTAAAAATCAGTGCTCATCAGTGCCAATCAAAAACAAGTCACAAAGATAGGCCAGTGAAAATTGCTCCTGGATGTGCATCCCATGTGGGACTAGACCCACACTGCTTAGCAATCACCCATGGAGCAGTACACCGTTTGTGTGCAAACCTCACCCTCGGTGGCAGTACTGGAGTAAGTAGAGTAAGTACTGGCAGTAAAAGTCCAATTCTCTGTTGATACCAATTGACAGCTCACTCAATCCACAAGCGAAGGGGATGGTTTGGTTGGTTTTCCTCATCTTGCTTCCAAGATCTCAGTAAGCCCAGAGAAAGTATCTGCCAAGTGGACTGTTCCTCATTTCCCTTCCCATCTCCATCTTTTTTTTTTCTTTTTTTCTTTTTTTTTTTTGAGGAGGAGGAGGAAGATGAGGAAAGTAATATCATAAAGCAACTTTTCTCTTGGAGGAAACCCAATCAGATTTCATCTGGTTGTCCTCTAATCCTCACACTTTCCAAAGACAAGCTGTCATCTTGAAAAAAATTCACCATGTTCACCAGCAGAGGTGCGTGAACCAGCTCCAAGCAGAATCACAGCATCTTACATGTCTTCCTCGACAGGAAGTTCCTTCCCCCTGTAGCTTCAAGGAATCCGCAGTGTTGGCAGCAAATCTCGAATGGCAGTTCTGCTGGATGCCTGCTCTGCAAACTGACAGCTCCCGGTTGGAGCTCCGAGATCTGGAGTGTCATCCTGAAGACAGAAAACCCAAGAGTACTCTGCATCCTGTGGGTGTGCTCAGGCCAGACTCAAGGGTGCTCCGATCGCCTCCATGTCTGTTCAGCAGCACAGGAGGCAAAGCCCTTCCTCTGGGGCTGCACAGCAGGATTAGCGCCAGTAGCCAGGCCCACCAAAGGTGTCAAAGAACAGGAACAGAAACAGGAACATCATCAGAAGCTGCCAGAAAAGTGACATAACCGGAGATAAAGGGTATCTGCCAGTCTTCCTGATCAGGATGCAGGATCTTCTGTGTCAGTCTCTCGTCTGCAGTAGGGCAGGCAGTAGGCACACAACAGGGTCTGAGGGACTGTGGGAAATGCACCAAAAGAAGGTCTGAGACTTCTGTGTTTTGGATGGAGAGAAGACTTCAGCTTCATGCATGCGAACTATGCAGCAAGGCCTGAGAGGCAGGCATCTTTTTTATAGAGATGTAGTCTAAAACTCCTTGTGAGAAAAAGAGCTGTCTTTTTACAGACAATATAAGCAAAATAGTTAGAAACATCTGTCCAAAATTATCATTCAAGGCACTGAAGACTTCTCTGAGGAAATTGTTTTCAACGATAAATGGGTGTCCTGTTGAAGGAATACTTGAGAGCAGTGATAGCTAAAGTAATTCATTTAGTGTGTCTTTTTTTCCCCTGGATTAAATGGAAGAGGGAAGAAGCTGTCAGAATAAAATAAATAAATAAATAAATAAATAATAGAACAAAAACCCCACACCTGTTGAAAAGTATTGATAAACCAGAGGAAATGTCCATATGATGGCTTAAAAAAGTGCTAGTCGGCCCAAGTGTGAAGAATAATTTTGTCTGTCACTGACTCACTCAGGTGACTCAAACAGGGTAAAAGTGAATCAGAGTTTGCCTGCTTTAACGTTGCACACCACCCACCAGCAATAAAAAGGAATTGCCAGATTGACCCACTCATATTTTCTGACCCAACTGGCAACTTTGGATACCCAAATAATATATCAGTGTAGGGTACAGCAAATTTTCTGGTTCAACAGTATGGACACCGGAGTCTTTGTAGAACTGAATGATCTATTTCTCATGTGCAGCCATGGGTTAGCCACATGGTTGGAAACTGGGTAGAAATCAGCCTGTAGCAGCCAGTCTGTGGAGTGAATAAACAACCTCCCTGTGCTACAAGGTGTATTTTTTTTTCCAGCAGAGTACCCAAACAGATTCTGATAAGGGCACATAGACAGATACCACTAGTGTACTTAAGCCTGCAGACAAGAGAATGCAGTTTCCTCCAAGGCCTTGGAATCTGTGCTAAGGAATCTGCTCTCTGGTTTATGGGAAGAACTAAAACTTTGCTAGGGGCATGTGTTGACAGCAGCATCCTGCATCAGGTATCATTACTCAGCTTCACATTGTATTAGTCACCTACCACACAGTGAAAGGTATCTTCCACATCTCTCTCCCTTGCTTATCTTTTTCCTCCAGGCTATCTTCCCTGCTTTCTTCTTTCCACCTCCTCTTTGTCTTTACATGCCTGCTTTTATGCCTTGCTCCAACTCTTACCCAAATTCCAGAACATTTCCCAGCCACCTAATTCTTAGCCTCAACCCTCCAGCATCAGCCAAGGAAGACAATTTAATTGTTGTTTGATATTGGACCCAAATCCCAGCACCTCATTGCTACTCTTCAGTTTGTTCCATCCAAAATTATAGCAAGAAAAATGTGACAATCAGTTTCCTTCCTGGAACACTACATGGTCCCTCTGCCTGTTTACTTAAAAAGTAAGGCATGTCCAATCTTCTTTTGTTGAACTCCATTTTGCTAATGATCTCATTAGGCTGTAACTATTTTGAGTTGACAGAAGTGCAGAAGACATTACTCCTGTTCAGATCTGGCTGATCTAATTAGAGTGCCCACATATTTCTTCCTGGTATTTCTCATTGCATCTGGGAATTTATGTTTTGAAAACCTTTCCACCAAACAAAGGGGAAATTTTGACTTCTCTACCTTAAAGCAGTGAAGCTGCCTTTTGAACAACATTTTCATCCTTCTTTCACAGAGGTATTGCCAAGCTTTAAAGCAGTTTTTAAATGGCTGAACTTCACAGTAATACAGACAATAAAAAGGTCCATTTGTCTGTGACAAGCAGTTTCTGTAATTTTAGAGAAGTTTCATAAAATGCTTGTGATGGAGTTTGCTAGACTAAATAAATAAATAAATAAATAAAAGGCTTTTGTTTTTACTTACCTTACATTGCAAAGTATGCTCGGTGGATGTGACAAGGTGTTGGCAGCAGAGGAGCTGCAGGGTTCCTCCTGTGAGGAGAGGCTGTGGCTGCCCCGTGCCCGGCACAGCTGCTTCCAGATGGATCCCGTGGCCCTGCCACAGGGCACAGTGTGAGGGAGAGGTGTGGAGTCTGCAAAGCAGGGGAATGGAATTGTCTTCCCTAAGTGTGTAAACGTTTGTTTCTTTTCTGTTTTGTTTCCTAATGTCCAAAGCAGTAATTTTATACACACACACACACACACACATCTGTATACATGTATATATATATATATATATACATATATATGTGTGTGTGTACGTATATGTAAGTGGAAATAAATTAGGGTAATTTCCCCAGGTCTTCCACTAGAGTCTGGCCACCAGCCTGATACTACTCCATTTAGTACAACTCGTTGAGACTGACTCTTCAGCCAATTATTTGTCCATTGTATTGCACAGGTTTGTAGCTGTATGCTGAACGCTGGTCCAGAATTATACTTTGAGATACAGTATCACAAGCTTTGCTAAAATCAAAAAAAAAAAAAAAAAGAAAAAAACCTATCCACTACCTTCCCTTCAATTCACTGAGCAGGTTACCTTGTCATAAAAGGATACCAAGTTAGTAAGGCATGACTTTCCCTTTGTGAACCCATGTTAGCTTTGAGAGGTGACTGCTTTCTCATTCCTGTCCTTCCTGTTCTCTCACCTCCATCCCACTAGGGTAGTGGGGGTGAGCAAGTAGCTGGGTGGGAGTTTGGCTCCAGCGGCAAACCACTACACAATGAAAACTAATAATCATCATCCCCTGATCAGTCTCAGGAAAAAAAAGTGTGACTTGGAGCACTGGAGCTTAAACAGCTTCTTCTGTATTAACTTTAAAAAATAACTTTTCTTGCGGAATTTCGAATAGACATAATTTTCTCCCATTTAGTTCCTTCCCTTCAGCTCTGATAGCATCAGGGGAACAATAAAAAATCCACTGTGTCTAGGCCCAGGAGATTTGTTGTCACTTTAGTTAGATGCATCAGAGGAAAAAATGTTTTCCCTGCTTTACAGACAACATCAAGTCCGATGGGTTTTCTCCACACTTGTTCTCAGAATGTCAATATCACAAGACCACTTTTTTGGTAGGCAGAAATCACTAAAAATACATTTTACAACAGAGGAAGATCAAATGTTCTCAAGAAGCTTCTTTCAGCTTGAACTTGCTCAGATATAAGCTTATCATGACTCTAATATTTTTTATAAGCAAAAGTGTTTCTGTGGACCATCTGTCTATCAATGCTTCCTCCTGCCTGTTCATTTCGAAGCCAGTCAGTCAGCCACCTTCAAATGAATCTGAGAATGATGTGGCAGCCTGAAAGACATGCACTACACCAAGTGTTTGTGAAAACCCATGCTTTATTGAACGGATTACCAGCATTTAGTAGCCAACTGTTGCTCCCATAGTGAGGAACAACAGGGGGACAACACAAATAAAACTGAGCTGGACAGAGAAGAGGCAGGTAACCTTCAGTGCAGACAGATATACTGTAACACCTACAGGGAAACATAATCCAGACTCAGACCCATGATTCTCCATGGCTGAAAAGGAATGCTTGTGAGCTCCCAATGGCACTGGTATCTCAGGACTGAGAGCTGCAATGAGATATGCATCTCCCTTGGAGACAGTGGCAATAGTAGTCACAGGCAGCCAGGCCCCATGCAAAAGCAAGTCTCACTGATGTGATGAACATCACAGCTAAATGGGTTGATGTGGGATTGACCCTTCTTGCAGGTGGCATGCCACTACGAAAGGATCAAGAACAGAGCTGTAAGCAAAGAGTGTTATTTCCCTGCCAGACCAGCCTGCTTTCACTGTTCACACGAGGGTGAAGGCCTCCCTGTCTTCTATATCTCTTACTTCTTATGAACTGAAGGTAGCTGTCACTGTAACTGAACATTTCTGCAATGCTTTGAGTACACAGCTGGGAATATTTCTTCAGAGCCACACTACACTGGGGTCAGAAATGATATCATAGATGGAGATCAGATATTTCCCCAGTAGACATGCTGATAAATTCTAAATTGACAGTCTTCCTTGGGAATTTGCTCATGTAACAAAAATTCCAGAGCACAGAGCTCCTTCATGTTTGCAAGAGAGGTGCACAGATTCAGCTAGTAAGTGCTCAGAACAGGACTTGATCAAGATTCCCCTGCTCCATCAGTCATGTTACAGTAGTTGTGAATTCTAAGGAAAAAGGTAAAATGAGGCTGGTGGAGAAGTATGCAGCTTTTCTAAGACCATCTGACAACACTAACTTGATAGTATCAGTGTTCCTTTTCATCTGTGCTTTTCAGTTCCACCACTTAGTCTAATAAGACACTTTCTCTCTCCATACACAGTTTGTCTACTTCTTCAGATAGGCAAGATGTTTTACTAGGGATCTCCCCATTTCTTAGGAAGCTGTATACTTGTTAATCAAATAATCCGGTAAGCTGAAGCCAGCCCTGCTGATAACGTGGAGTTTAGAGTCCTAGAATCAAAACCTGTTGAAAAATATCCACAACACCTCTGGATAGGTAGATCTTAAGAAATATGCATACTTATGTCAAGTTCCTTCTTAAGTTTTAGAACTGTTATAAACATATTTATTAAATAGGCATGTGAAGGTGCAGGCCTATGTCAGAATCATAGAATCATAGAATGGATTGAGCTGGAAGTGACCTTAAAAATCATCTTAGACCAGGTTGCTCAAAGGCCCGTACAGCCTGACCTTGAACACCTCCAGGGACGTTACCTCTAGAAGATGTAAATTCGAGTACACACAGCCTTTTCATGCCATGTTCACCAGCTCGGAATTGAGCTGGTTTCGCTCTTTAAGTGGCATAAGTTTAGTGGGGAAAAAATGCTTTACTCACTGCATCCACCAAAGTCCATAACCAAGCAAAAGAAGGATGGCTCCAGTAGGCTTTTCTGGGAATTTGCTCCCCTTTCCACGCATGATTAGAGGGCAACTGGGTTCACAGAATCTGGAAATCTCATCTTAGTGCAATATGAATAGATTTTACTCTGTCTTAAAATAAATGACCCAAGAAACAAGCCATCCGTGCAATTTATGATTACTTCCTAGAGTACTGAAATAAGATCAGAATAAACCCTGTAAAGCTGCAAGTCATTTCTTAGTCTTCACCCTGCAAGCACAATGGGAGACAAATTCCACCCAGTTATTAGTTGACCCTCCATTTACACAAGGGGGAAGGCAAAGTTAGACACTGAGGAAAATGAGTCAAGTTTACAGTTTTCTATGACATTCCAGCAGTATGATAGTGACTCAAACAGCGTCTCCATTTTATAGTTGAGAATAGGAGCTGGAATTGGAACCAGACTTGCTTCAGACCATAGGCAGGGCTGGGATGAGAAACCAGGTATCCTGCCTAGGCTTTAAACCACTTCTGAAGGAAGATCTCCCTGACAAATATACCCTGCCAAGCATGTGCTAAAACCGTGGGATACTGGCATGGTTGCTACTGGGCTTTGAAAAGGCAGCAGCAGCCCTCAAATGACAAGGTGAGGAGGGAAAAAAAGCAGGACTTACAAATGAGAGCAAGTTCAAGCTTCTGAGAAGGTTGGAAACCATGGCTTTAAGCCTCAGTGCTTTAGCCCTTACTAAGAAGGAAGAAGCCACATAAATTCTGGATGGAGAAATATTGCAAGTCTTTACACACAGGATTCTAGCTAGATTCCCTACCCTATAGGGATTGCATAGTATTTTATTTCCCTATCATCCCTTACATATATAGCTGCTAAAAACATCAGCACAAATACTTGATGTCTGCTGTCTTTGCTAGCCCAGACAGTACTCCTAGGCAACAAGAAGACCTGCACTTTCCAGAGGATGGTTCAATGAGACTACAATCACCCTTCTACCTCACTTGGGAGCCCACAACTGGCAATATTTAAGCATGCACACTTAAAGGATAGAGGAAAACACGAGGACTGTTTCAGTGCATTCTGTAAGCATAGTCTGTTTCCATGTACTCACAGGACAGGGTCACTCTCTGCAAACACAGACAGCCGGAGGTACTGGAACTGTTTTGCATAAGGAGGGCAGCTGCACAGAGCTAGTACAGTGGTGCACCTGGTGTGAGATTTGCTGTATGGGCTGCAAAAAGACCTTGATAAAAGAGATTTCAAACATCAAGACATCAAGAGAGCATCATGAGGAGATTCATTTAAGTTTGTCCCTGATTTCTTGGATCATGGTATCATGGCGGGCTTATATTCCTCTTGCAACACAAGTGGGATTAGGCTATTGCAAAGCTGCAGAACTGCATGTTGCAATACAAGCTAGCAGGTAAAAGATCAAATTCAGTTTTCATGTGAGATACTTCTTTCCAACTCATGCTGTTTTTTATTGTGCCTGTCTCTAACACCTCTGATATTTCTCTGGGAAGGCAAAATGCTGATGTGTCATTTAATCTGTTCCATACCATGGCCTCCACACCTTCAGTGTCTTTACAAAAGATTTGTATCAACCTATAAAAAGAGAAATGGAGTAATCCCAAAAGCAGGCATAGGTGTCCTCTCTTCAGGTCACTCTGTCCAGTTTTTATGGACTACCTGGGAGCTGCAGACTATGAACCAGTCCTCTAAGTAGTCTAAGCTGTTTTGTGTCAACTTGATTTATGAGCTAGAGCAAAGATCCATTGGGTCCATGTGGTGGTTGTACCCTGCTGTGCAGCTGAATTCTGCCACAGCTGCTCTCTCATTCCCCCTCCTCAAAGATCAAGGGGGAGGAAATATTATGGAAAGGGCTCAAGGGTTGAGATAAGGACAGGGAAATCATACAACAATTATCATCACACGCAAAACAGACATAGCATAGGGAGATTATTCCAATTTATTGCCTATCACTAGCAGACTAGCACAGTGAGAACTGAAAGCAAACCAAAAACACCTTCATCCAATTGATCCTCCTCTATCTCCTCCCCCCTGAGCAGCACAGGGGAACGGGGAACGGGGGCTGCGGTCAGTCCCTGACACTTCGTCTCCACACCTCACGCTCCCTCCCTGCCCCTGCTCCACGTGGGGTCCCTCCCACGGGATGCCGTCCTTCCCAAACTGAGCCTGCGGGGGCTGCCCGCAGGCAGCAGCTCTTCAAGAACTGCTCCCACATGGCTCCGTACCACGGGGTCCATCCATCCCCCAGGAGCAAACTGCTCCAGCACGGGCCCCCACGGGTGGGCGGCAGCTCCCCCCAGACCCCCTGCTCCTGCGTGGGCTCCTGTCCACGTGCTCTGGCCCGGGGCCTGCTCCTGCGGGGGCTCTCCATGGGCCGCAGCCTCCTCCAGGCCACAGCCACCTGCTCCACCGGGGGCTCCTCCACGGGGGGGCTGCAGCGTGGAGATCTGCTCCGTGTGGGACCCATGGGTTGTAGGGGGACAGCCTGCTCCACCAGGGGCCTCTCCCTGCACAGGCCGCAGGGGAACTGCTGCTGCCTGCCTGGAGCACCTCCTGCCCTCCTGCTGCACTCACCTGGGGGGCTGCAGGGCTGCTTCTCTCTTCCATTTTCTCACTCCTCTCTCCCAGCTGCCGTTGCACAGTACATTTTTTTTCCCTTCTTTCAATCTGCTGTCCCTGTGGCCCACCCAGCATCACTCCCTGGCTCAGCTCTGGCCAGCAGCAGGTCCCTTTTGGAGCTGTCTGGAGCTGGCTCTGCTCTGACACGGGGCAGCTGCTGGGCTCTGCTCACAGAGGCCACCCCTGCAGCCCCTCTGCTACCAAAACCTTGTCAAGTAAACCTAATAAAAACATACGTTAACAAATTTGTTAAATTATATTCAAGGGTCAATCACAGACATTTTGATCAACCCTGAATATTCGATGTGCCATTCTTCAACTATAGGGGGGACTGTTTCAGCTCAAAAAAGAGTATTTTAGAAATATGATTATGCAGTCAAGTGTATGAACAGCAGTTTTTGCCATCTGCTACCAAGACCTAGGGGACAGACAGTTTCCTACCCTGCAAGGAGGAAGAGAACATTATGACCACGTAAATGAAACGTGCCAATTGTTTTGGTTTCAGATAGTGCTTATACAACATAGATGTTTTAAAATTGTGCTTAAAGTAGATGGTAATTCTCATAGAGCAAATTCTCATTTGCAGTGAGCTGAAATGACCATGACAAAAGAAGTTCTTCAACAAAAAAAATAGGAAGTGCATGAAAAGGAAAGGTACAATTGTGCTTAAAGAACATGTTCAACAAATGTCCTGCACACACAGACATAAGATTTTACCAAGGCAGCTACTTATGTTCCTCCTCCTTTCCTCAGCAAGACTCCACTATTTGCACCAACAGTCATAAACTATTCAACCTCTTTGTGTTGCAGTTACTGGATCCAGCGTCTCTGCAACCTACTGAGCTTAATGCTCTATTATCCTCTGGCTGTAGTAGATAATACTTGAACAGCTGGCTACCGTTTTGGCTAAGGGACCATTTAACCTGCTTTGTAAAGTAGGTTTATGCATTTAGTTTATTCATCTTGAGGAGAGAAGCAACTGTCTGCTAAAGGTAATCTCAGAGACTGCTTTCTTTCTGACAGCATGGTAGCGGGAGGTCACAAATTTTCATGGACTGACTGGTCCTTTTAGGCTACCCTGAAACATTGAGTTTTTCTTTAATGTCATGTTAGACTCTTGCCAGTACACTCATCTGTGATCCTCAAGGTAGGGAACAAGCCTTCACAGAAGATTTCCAGCTCTTTGATGATCTTGATGTATTCAGCCATCAGCAGCTATATAACGTCAGTGTTCTGTAGCATGGGGCACTGGGGAAATCACTTTTAAAGATGAGGTTTGCTGGAGCTGCTTGTAATGGAAAGCTCTGATCAGAAGACATCAGGGAGAAAGAGCTGCCACTCGTAACTGCAAGAGAAAGATAGATAAACTTTGTCGGAGTTTGAGACATGGGATGCCTATGTGGTTCTCTCGCTCTCACCCACAAGGCGTAGCTGATGATATGACCAAGCTACTGTTGCTGTTTGCTCCTTGAGCTAAGGTGCAGGACAGTAAGCAAAGGCCCATCACCTGTCCACCTTGCATCTGTCCGCAGGAGTGGCTTGGAAAGGCTTTTAACCAGCTCTGGCTTAAATATCCAGCCTAGGACAAATCAGCATTCTTGTGCTGTCAGCATTCACTGCTTTGCACAAAGGCTAGGAGTGTCTCCTTCTGTGATCTGGCTGGAGTCAGGATGAATATGTGGAGCTCCCCAACAAGTCCCATTCTCAAAAGTACAGCTTAATTCTATCGTATGTCTGAGAGCAGGCTGAACCTAAGTAAGTGTGAACTCTTTTTTTTGAAGGGTTTATTTGCTACTTATAATTGTCCTGCATAATAATTTGGCATAAGAGAGAATCTTTTCATTATTTGTACTTTGCTGTGAGTTCACTCTCAGTGTGAATACTCTCATGAATACCTACTACATCATTTTAGATTTATGATAATATCCTCATCTGTAAAGGCATGGTTACCTGCAAGGCTGTAGGTTTGCATGTATATGCAATACTGGTGAAACATCTGTGTACTGCTGTGTTTCAAAAATGCTCCTGTTAGTGTTTGGTCTTTTTGTTTTTATTTTTATTTTTATTTTTGTCCTCCAATTGCAAGCTCCCTCAGGCAGAGGACACTTCTACTACATCTTGTAAAAACACGATTTGCCCAGATCCAGGTTCCTTAGCAACCTGATGTTTCTCATATTTTTTGTTTGTTTGTTAAATCTTTATTAAGCTTCTCAGCAAAACATACAACTGCATGTGACAATAGTACTCACTCATCTAGTAAATACATTTTGGAACTCGGTGTTACTGTGTATTAAGTTCTAAATTCACGGATGGAAGAAAACAATAAAATAAATATGTAACAAATAGAAAGCCAACTCTTTTCAATTCAAGAGTTAAGGGCAGCACAGATCTTTAATGACAAGCTCACATCATCAGCTGATGGACATGGAGAGAGCTCTGCTGATTTTAGTTACTCCATGCTAATGTACAAATGCTATCCAGCTGCCCAAATGCATAGTCATGGAAATGACATCATACCCAGCCCTATCTAATATTGGGCATGTTTTTATGCCTTGGTAAATATAAACTAAAAAGGATTGTCATGAAAACTGAATCCCAGTCTGCTCCTAGTGGCAGAGACTGGGTACGGGTACATCTGAGCGTTCGAATCGTTCAAGCCTTTTGCATTGGCAATATATTAGAGGATGAGAATCAGAACATTTTGCTTATGTTTGTATCTGATCATCTGAAATATGACAGTAGAGACCTACACGTCTGTCTAAGTTCTAGGGTGTCTCTGTTCTGAACCCATCCCATGCGAGGACTTGTGTTTCTGATCAATGCAACGTTTGCTCTGTTTCTACACCAGACGTGCTCAGCCACATGCTGCAGTGCAGCTGTATCAGTGATTAGCTGCCTCTATCTGGGCAGCGGTTAACAAAGCTGTTCGCTGACAGACATACTGTAAAGCTACCATGTGCTTCTTGGTGGAGGGATTGTTTTCCTATTCACTTAAGCAGGCATGAAATAACAGGAGCAGTTGGATACCCAAGGTGCCATGGTAAAGCCCAGCATGGAATTTCCCAGGTCTCCTCTGTACTTGAGTAGAGGAAGATGACATGAGTAAATCCCTGGTGTTTAAAATGTATAGCAGAGCATTTTCCTTCCTTTATTGCAAGTTTTTTGCCACATCAGAAAGTACAAATAAATTCTTCTAAATTCAAAGCTGTTATCCTACACACACACACAAAGTCCTAACGTTATTCCTTTCATTTTAATGATTTATCCAGCATCTGCAGATGAAGCACTTGTTAATAAATTATGTGCAATCAATAGAGAGACTCTCTTTCATTGCATCTCTCCTGTATTCCACAGCCTGTAGGGAGACAGTAAATCAGTGACATGAGCGGTGTACTGTGTGCTTCTGGAACAACACACAAAAAAAAGAAGATAAAAAGAAAGAAAAAAGAAAAGAAGGAAAGGAAAGAAGGAGGGAAGGAGGGAAGGAAGGAAGGGGAAGGAGGGAAGGAAGGAAGGAAGGAAGGAAGGAAGGAAGGAAGGAAGGAAGGAAGGAAGGAAGGAAGGAAGGAAGGAAGGAAGGAAGGAAAGTATTTAGTAGAAGAAAATAACATTTGAATTTCAGTACATGACATTGAGAAATTTCACTCAACAAGTACCCAAATTGGGAAGACAGGTCCACAGGGTCCAATGAACTCTCTTTCAATTCTTCCCACAGGTCTTCCTCACATTCTCAATCCTGTGCTTGTGCTTCTGGGCCAAATTAATTAATTAGCCTTCAAATTAGCCTTCAAGTTATTTGGGCCTTCACGCCATCACAAAGGCGAAGGAAAAGGGTGACTAGAATCCAGCAGCTCAGATCTCAGTCCACATATGTTTAGAGACAGATAAAAGAAACAGTGAGGTGGTAATTCCAGTCTTACTGTGGAGTGTGGGCTACACTTCCCTATATCCCCGTATACAGCATGTCATCTCAGTATATAGGGCCAATATATGTGCTTAGCCCTAACTGTCCTCTTGTAGTCAGTAGCTGAACATCTTGGTGGGAAGAGTCTGGAGCTTTATCTCCAGTGGATTCCTTTGACATGAATTTAAACAGTTAGGCATACTTTCCCTTGTCTGAGCTATTTATTCTATTTAATGCAGCCTGGATCAGCTAGGCACTTCAGTGTTGTGAAATCATGGCCTGTATTATTGAGAACACAGTCCAGAAAGCAAGGCTGTTCTGTCTCACTCTGCTTCTGGGGATGTCTTGTTGCCAGTGCCTTGCAGTGGATAGCATTGTACTTTCTTTTCCCTCAAAGTCTCTGAATAGATGCTCAGATCCTTCTAGGTGTGGTTATCTGCAAATGCCACAGTGTTTCCCTTCCAAATAATTCAAAGCTTGACAGCAGTTAATTTACTACAGGAGACACATAGATGCCAAAGGAAGGGAAGATACCTCCTCTTCAACTGGCAAATGCTGTGCTGCCTACAGTCCTGTAGATCCACCTGAGCTTCATCATCATTCCATGTTATCTCCTGCTTATGGATATTGTTCCATGATCAGACTGGATATTAGGGAAAGGTTCTGCACCCAGAGGGTGGTCGGGCACTGGGACAGGCTCCCCAGGGCAGTGGTCACAGCACTGAGCCTATCACAGTTCAAGCAGCGTTTGGACAACACTCTCAGACACATGGGCTGATTTTTACATGATCCTTTGCAGAGCCAGGAGTTGGACTGAATGATCCTTGTGGGTCCCGTCCAACTCAGGATATTGTTTCATGATTCTGTGATATTTTGTGCTAAGTTTTACAGACAGTGGGGTTCAGGACAATATAAGTATTGTTCTTTGCAAGCACTTAACTACTTAAGTATCTCCATAGTACCTACTTGATTTTGATATTCTGGATAACATTAACATGGAGAAAATGTTCTTATAGTCAATAGCAACTTGAATTTTTCTGCAGGTGGAGTGTTTACCTTCATTCACAGTGAACGCTGGGAGAATGTATTACTGCTGGTGGTGATATCTTTTCTTATGTCAGGGCATATTTCAGGCTCTGTCTTCTGTAAGACACATCATCAGCCTGGTGATATTTATTGCTCCTTTCTTTGATCTAGATCCTGCAGTCGTGCTGCCAGATGAGACTATCTATGTCCATTTGACAAAGCCTGTTTCTAGCCCAGAGAGTCCTGGCATGGGTCCTGGGAGGCAGCAGCACAGGAATGAATACTTCATAGAGAACAGCTATGCCAGTAATCTTTTTTTTTTTTTTTTTTTTTTTTTAATAATACATCTTTTTCATGTCTTTGAGCCATGAGCTACAGTTTTCTGGGGACTTTAGTTATGATTTGGAGGCAGCTGGGATCAGTTCTGTCAGGTGGCCCATCATACTGATGTCACTCTCTGCTCAGCTAGCTGGCCTCTGCCTGAAATCATACCGGTCTGCAAATGGCTTATTAAGGAAGCCACACAATATTTCTTGTTGGACACATGAAATTTCTGTCAATATATATTAGTAATTGTTAAAAGCCACATCCTCACTACTCCTCAGTCTCCACACGTTTGTTTGCACAAGATTTTCATATTTGATCTTTTTATTTTATTTCAAATCCTCTTGCAAGCAAGAGAACATGTCATAGACCTTTCTCCCCCTTTCTTTGTCATTTGTCCTGATTTTGGCTGTATCCCCACAGACAGAAAATCTCTTTGTTTTCCCATAGGTCTTCTGCTACAACGTCTTCCTAGCACTGCTAGAATTCATCTGAAAGCATCTGGTGAT
Source organism: Anser anser (assembly GCF_964211835.1). Lineage (NCBI taxonomy): Eukaryota > Metazoa > Chordata > Aves > Anseriformes > Anatidae > Anser > Anser anser. Next base: position 32,065,730 of record NC_139723.1, on the reverse strand, counting down.
TTACAGGAAGATGTGTTTCATTAGCCATGCCATAGTGAGTGCCATGTAGAAACAGATTTTCATTGCCAGTATATCCACTAAAAAAGTCCTGTTGGTTAAAAATTGAAGCACAAGGATGCATCTGAAAGCAGAACATAATCTCTGGGAAGGAGCCACGTGTCCTGAATTTCTCCCAGGTAATGCAAGAGAGCAGGTGTTTTAATATCAGTATATTTCTGTGTAACAGATGGACAGTTGCAGAACTGTGACCATTCAAATAAATGAGCATAATTAGCTACAAGGGGAAAGGCAAGTATGAAGTAGGTCATAAGAAAGCTATCCAGGACACAGCCAGGGAAAATATGGACTGCAGCATGTTCTCTTCCAGCAGAAATTACGTTGACAGGTCCTATCACAGGGCCCAGTCCTTTCAAGCTGGATACAGAAGCCCTGCAAGTGACCCACCCCAGCCCGACTGCATTCAGCTGATGATCAGCATCAGAGCAGTAGGTTCTGCCAGGAGTATCCACCTCTTCCAGCCAAGGCAACAGAGTGAGTGTACTTCTTTTCAGCACCTGCAACAAGTAAAAGTCAGCCCAGCCCAACCCATCCCTCACCAGATCTGAGCCACAGCAAAGTGTCTAAATGGTAGTAGCTTCTCCAATATTTCCTTGACCAATCTGCATGCTCATTTTTCTTTCCATAGCTCCTATGGGTCTTTCCATCCTCTTTCCTGAGATGCATTGGTAAGAGAGGCAGGGAAGAAGGCTGGAGACAGAAATAGAGACAGGATATTCTGTGCCTTCCCATGTTCAAGTCATGTAGCTGCAAATTTTAACAGCCCTGTCCCCGACACTCTATAGTGTAGATATTAATTTCCAACTTTCTTAGCCCCTTACTCAATCAGGGTCAGATGACATTTGTCATCTAAGCACTGAATTTGGACTGCTTCACCACCAATCCACATAGTATCCATCAAGATCCAACTACTGGTGAAAACAAGTTTGCATTAGTGTGTGTTAAGGCAAGCTTTGGGTAATAAGGAGAGAAGCAAGACCCCTGATTTGCACTGAGGGCCTTAGGCTCACCCACTGCTGTGAACCTTTTACATCTTTGCCATTGGTCCCATCACAGATTTTTTTTGCCTGCTTAGATCTTTATCACATCATTTCTGAAGACGAAAGACTCTTCTCTGTAACAGCATTTCATCACCTAACATTTTGTGTGTGTGTGTGTGTATGTTGTGATGAAGAACTCCATCAGAAAGTTTTTTGCTTCCACATAAAACCTCTTCCCTCTCCTCTTTCCTTCTAGTTTTCCATAATGCCACCAGCCCTCCAGGCAAATGGGGCAATAATAAGTTCTTTGTTGCCAAAATGATGTGATATTCACAGAAAGGTGACACCAAGGAAGCTAGTGGAAACAGCACAAAATAAGTCATGTTCACACCTCCCTCAGTTTTGGTGGCAGCACCTGCACTCCCCAAACAGCAGCCCAGGTCCCAGAGCACTGTATAGTCGCTGCCAAGGAGTGCCCTCAACTAGGGAAAACAAGAAGTAAAGACAAAAGCTAACATTAGAGTTTAGATGAAGAAAAATCAGGACAGCACAGAATAATCCAGGACTGAGTTGTATCTAAAAAGTCTCTGTCATGGAGAATTTGATGGCTCTGCATGCCACTGGTTACTCTTTTCAATTGTCTTAGCTCATGCCTAACTCAAATATTGCAAGAGGCCTTTTGCACCAACAAAACCTGAGTAAAGTCAGGCCACCTAAGCTCCTTTTCTGGCAAAATCCCACTGCTTGACTGCAGAGGCTTTCCATGCTCTCCAGAGTTGTGGCTGTGGAGGACAGGTGGAAGCATCGTGTGAGTGATGAGAATGCAAGGATGACACGGGAAGAGAGGGGACAAAGGCCTCTCCTTACACAGACTTCCTCGTACACAGATGGCCCAACATCGAGTAGGAAAGCTATTGGATTGGCTCTGTATTCACGTGATGAGGCTTGGTGTCAGGCTTATGGAATAGCATCAGTTTGTCCAGACCTGATTTCCAAATTAAGGGCAAATGAAAGCTGTGAACACAACACAACTGGGGAACAAGTGTTCGAACAGCAGTGGCAGGAATTCAGCACTTCACAGGATCAAAGTACCACAGACACCTCCACCTCCACTGGCTCCAGTGAGTTAATTACTGCTGCTAATGAGATCCGATTCTGCCAATTGTTTGTGTTGGAGGAGTACCTGTTCCTCTTACCTGAGTGACAGCAGCAACTTTTTTGGCAATTATTCCATAGTGCACTAATTACTCTGAGCTGCAGCACCTACCCTTTGCCCTCCAGTCTCTTTGTACATCTTCGGTTGACCCAAGGTGACACAGCCTGGTAGCAGCCCACTGTGCTTCTCAGATCACACAATACTCAGTTTGCATTTTCACTTCTTTGCTCCTTGCTGCCCACTCCAGCTGGCTCAGTCTGTGTTCAGAGGCACCGACTGGTTTCTCTTTACTTCGCCCCAGTCCCCACCCTGGAGCAAGCTAAATAGTTTTCTACCACCTCATCTTCGTTCTCTGAAGTGGAATGCACACGCTTTCTAAGCAAAGAAAAAGCTTGCCTTAACTGCTACTCCTCCTTGTGGGCAAATCCTGCTCTCTGCTCTATCATTGCCTGCTGGCGGTGTGTCAAGCAGGGATTACCCAAGCACTGCCATAGCTCACCATGGCTGGTGTCTCACTAAATAATTTACATTTAGGGAGGAGATTACAATTGTTTTCTTCCTTTTTTTTTGCATCAGACCTGGTCTGATCATTTCAAAGTCTGGTCATTTTTAAGATCACAGCCTGATCAGTGACCTGCAAGCAACACACAGTTCTTGTTGATTGACAGAAGTGTGACGTATGTGCTGAATCAAGCAGATGTATTCTAATATCTGAAAACAAAGACTGTCAAAAAAGTACCACGGGTTCCTTTAGTGTGCTTGCCAAGAATGGTCTTTTTCTTTGTATTGGCCTGTTGAGAATAGTTTGGTCAGCTGTCAGTCACACACCTTCATGTTGAATTCATTCCTGAACACCGCTTCTAAAATTTCCTCACCTGTTCCTGCACCGAGTTCCCTTTTATCTTTGCAGTCACTTGGGAAACACTCCATGGCATAACACAAACATGGGGACAGTTCCACAGCAACACTGTAGTGACCCATGAGCTTCACGAGCTTCGGGGAGGCATTACATCATCATGAGGAAAGAACATTTTCACAAAGCATAATGTATATTAAAAAGGTAACCTGAAAAACAGCAGCAGCAGATGTCTGCTGGGCTCTTAACAGTGACTGAATCAGGGTGGGTCACGCAGGAATGCAGCAGCATAACCCCGGACTAGCATAGCTAGTGGGGCTGACCCCCAAACCTAGCAACAATGTACCCAGGCAGTTTGCACTTCAGCAAGCACTGATCTTTCCTGCGACCTTCTTCCTACCTCTACTCCTAATTTCTTCCCCCTACACAGCCCAAGTGTAAATGGGGAGCTACCCGTTGTGGGGTCAAATGACTTTCCCATTTGAAGGCTCCCTCCTGTAGAGAACCCAGATGACTTTTGAATACTTCCGAGGAAGGAAACTCCACAACTTCTCTGGGCAACCTGTGCCTCACACTCCGGGTTAGGCTGTTCAAAGAGTTTTCAGTCCATCTCACTGTCTGGTCATCCGGCCCATACTTCATCAACTTCACTTTGAAAATCTAATGGGAGACAGTGTCAAATGCCTTACTGAAGTCAAGGTAGAAAATGTCTACTGCTCTCCTTTCATATACCCAGCCACTCATTTCATCACAGAAATTTATCAAGTTGGTCAAGCACAATTTCTCCTTCATAAATCCATGCTGACTACTCTAAAACACATCTTTGCCCTTCGTGCACCTGGAAATGGTTTCCAGGATTAGCTTCTCCATCACCTTCCCAGAGATCAAGGTGAGACTGGCCTGTAGCTCCCTGGCTCCTTCTTGCCCTTCTTGGAGATAGGAGTGACATTTGTTTTCCTTCAGTCTTCAGGCACTTCTCCCAGTCACTCTGATTTTTCAAAGATAATTGAGGGTGGCCTCACAATGACATTGGGCAGCTCCCTCAGCACTGATGAGTGCTTCCCACCAGGGCCCATGGACTTAGTTATGTCCAGTTTGCTTAAGTATTCCCTAATCTGAATCTCTTCCAACAGGAAGAGAACCAAGTTCTCTTTGCTCTAGACTTTCTCCCTCTCTGGGTCTGTTGATTTCTGAAGGTCAGCCTTACTAGTAAAGACTGAGGTGAAAAGCGTATTCAGTACCTCAGACTTTTCCAAATCCAACATCACCAGGCACCCTATATTGTTCAGCAGTGGGCCCACATTTTATCTAGCCTTCCATTTGATGTTTTTGTACTTGTAGAAGCCCTTCTTGTCACCTTTGGCGTTCCCAACCAGACACATCTCTAGTTGGATTTTGGCTTTCCTGTGCCTCTGCATGCTCAGACAGTGTCTCTGCATTCCTCCCTGGTTAGCTGACCCAGTTTCCACATTCTGTATGCTTCCTTTTTACGTCTGGGTTTTGCCAGGAGCTCCTTGTCCATCTATGCAGCCTCCTGTTATCTTTGCTTAACTTCCCTTTCACCAGGATGTTTATTCGTGTCATTGGAGGAGGTGATCCTTGAATACCAAATGGCTTTCTTGGATCTTATTCCCTGTAGGGCCATTTCCCATGGGACTGTTTCACAAAGATCCCTTTGGAGAGGCCAAAGTTTGCTCTCATAAAATCTAAGATTGTGATCTTGCATTTTGCCTTGCTCTCTCCTCTCAAGATCCTGGACTCCACTGTCTTCTGGTGACTGTAGGTTAAGACTGCCTGCAGCCTTCACATCCCAAATGAACTCTTCCTTATTTGTAAGTATCAGGTTCAGCAGAGCACCTCTTCTCATTGGCTTTTCTATCACTTGTGTCGGGAATTTGTCATTGATGCTCTCCAGAAACCTGCTGGACTGCTGGGCAGGGTGGTTATTAGGGTGGTTAAAGTACACAGCAAGGACCAGGACCTGAAAGCCAGAAGCTACTTTTAGATGTCTGTAGAAAACTTCATCCACTTGTTCATCCTGGTCAGGTAGCCTGTAAGAGACACCTACTATGATATCACCCATATTGGTCAGCTGCTTAGTCAATACTGATAAGCTCTCCTTTGTCACATCATCCACCCCTAGACAGATCTCCATGACAGAGTTATCCTCTAAAACGTTTGTCTCTTAAAAAGGCAAATTCCAACTCTGATATAAAACTTTAGTGAAGATCAGAGGCCTAGTGGCCACTTCTCTGTACCATGCATTCCTCAGTAGCTCTGCAGTACTGTCCCAAACACAGGTGCCTGCCCTGTATTTGGAGAGGTGCTGCCTTCATTTCTGGAAACTTGAATCAGCAGCACTGACTGGTACTTACAAAGCCATACAGTGCAAAATTTTGGTTGTCTTCTGTATTGGTCCGATGAAGTCCTCCTGATAACAAAAACACGTCTCAACAGTAAATAGTGGCTAGGCATGTGGTCTTTTCTGGGCCCTGGGTGACTGCAGATGTTCAATGAGGGTATAAGAACAAGAGTCTCTTGGTATAATGTGCTGTTGCACCACACAAATGAGGATGGGTACACATGATACAGGGCATGATGTAAATGGACAGAGAGGTATAAAGTCTGCCAAACTACTCGGGGATGATGGTAGTGAACTGAAGACACCAAATTCAGTACAAGATGCATCCAACTTGTATGCCTGAATCCTCTTGGCTCACACTATGCACACAGTCCCAGCTAAAGAGCAGTTTGGTTCACTCTGATTCAGAGGTCAGGATCAACAATACACACTGTGTGGGTAATGCAGAGTGGTGATTTCCAAGACAAATAAAATCCCCACATGAATCGGAGAGAGAATCACCTTCAGAGTGGACACAACCCATGCTGTTAATCGGCTGAGTCATGATGCAAAACAATCATCCTGACTCCCTTTTCTTTCTGATTTTCTACCAGGTTTGACAACTGCTATTGAATTGAAGGGCATCCAGTCATTTTTAGGCTATAAACTGAAGCTAAAAATGTCCCTGTCTTTCCTGAGCCTGAGACTGGTGTGATACAGGTTGTCCTAGAAATTCAGTGGCTATAAAAAGTCACCCTAGTTAGTCTCTCCCATTAAGTCTTTCTACCTAATCATTGAGCAGGACATTAAAATACTGTGAACAAGTTGGGGGGAGGGGAGAGAAGAGGACCCCTTGCATTATAAGGGACACTTACAGTGAAGAATAAAACTCAAAACAATTGGTAAGAACCCATGGCAGTGTAAATAATCATAGCCCTGTTGTACCAAACAGGATCTATCCATGTTTACAAATATCTGAGAAAAGCAGGGACCTGATTAGGTCACAAGTTAGATTTGCATGAAAATTATAATGATTTAACAAGCCCCAATGTCACACCTCAAGTCCATACTCAGTCATCTAAATGCACAAGGTTATAGACACCCATACTACAAAATAGCTCTTGACTTTGCACCAGGCAGCTGTGATTTAATCCCTGGGATTCAGCAATTGTTATCCCAGGTCCCTGATCACCGTGCAAGTCTCATGTTTTATAACACCATGTAGGTATCAGCAGGAAAACTGTGTCCTGCTCCTGTTGCATTTTTTCTCTGCAGCATCTTAATATGCTAAAAAACATCTTGCACTTTTCTGCTCTTCAGAATTTGTTTTATTCTCCACTTCCAAGGGAAGATAGATCTGAACCACAGAGGACAGCAGAACAAGGATGAGCACCATGTGTGTAATGATGAACTGTAACAGCTACCACGGTGACTTTGAGATGATTCTGCAGCAATCAGCCCTGCTCTTCACAATACGAGGGTTCAGGATGAAGCCACAAGATTTAATTTGCTATTTATATCAGCCTTGTTAAATCAGTGAGTCTTGACTATTCTTGTTTTGGCATTGCACTGTCTCCAGCCCATGGAATCTTAATATCTTAGTCCTTTTATCGACTGTCTTGTTTACTACCCATCCCCAAACAGCTCATAGGCCCCACAGCATATGGAGCTGCAATGGGATATGTAACTTAGAAGTGATTATACAAAGGAAAGAGAAGTTGGTGTAAGGTTTGTCTGGCAGCTTCAGACTCTAAGAATTTGGGTTTATATATTTGTTCGGGCAAATGCTTTGCTCAATATCTTTCCAGACCAGATTTCTACAGGGATTTGGTGGCCTAGCAGGGATTTTTGGAGACCCCTGGGGAACCTGAGAAGCTGCTATTTTCTCGCAAGGAGGTAGCTCAATATTGGGAGAACATAGCAAGAGAAGGTGACAGTCAAGTCTCTCATGCGCTTTGGGGAAGTCATGGCAAATCCTTCATTTTAATCAGAATCCTAGATTCTTGATGGACAACCATGTCAAAGCATTACTGTATTACCCATGAAGGAAAATCAGACAAAATTCCAAGTTCCTGTTCATAGGGTCCCAGGAACAACCTGATTCCAAGACTACCTGGGTCCTCACAAACATAACTGCTTCTCTTGGAGATCATTACTCCAGACTTCTGAGGAAAGTAAATCTGATCTGCTCTTGCAATGGGTAACATCCAAAACCCTTTAGGAAGAACCAAGTGTGTCTGTCAAGAGAGAATATTCATCAGCTTTCATGATGAATATCAGCAGCTGAGGAGCAGATAGTGCAGCTGGAGACTGAAAGGAGCTAGCACCTGTTGATATATTACTGTGAATGGGCTTCGTGGAAGCAAGGTTTCCAAGCTCCAGGTGCCCCAAGATCTAATGCCAGCAAGTGTAACCCCACTTCTGCAGTTGGCCAGTGGGTGATAAGGAGATCATTTTGCCTCAAGGATGCCTGGAGGAAATACTCTACATGGCAATGCAGTTGCAGCCTTACAGAGCTAGGAGAAACAGTGGAAGCAACCTAGAGAGACAGACAACATCAAGCTGCAAACTAGGGATTTCCTTCCTGACCTTTATCCGAATGTGATGCCCTTTGCCATATGTTCTGTGCCTTGATATGGCCAATATGTTCTGGTTAAGCACATGTAAATTTGCAAGTGCCACAAGGGATCATGAAATTCACCCTTACCATGGCCACAGAATCCTGAGTGATTCTCTCTCTTAATAAATTGCATGCTATTTACCATTGTTTCTGAGGTTTCTTTAACTTACATAAAACACTCAATGAGTCCATTCAAATGACATTATAAAACATATTTCATAATCTGTGGGGTTCTATGACAGCCTAATTATACTCCTTGGAATTCCAAGGCAATATATTAGGTTAGCTTTCACTCTGGCTGACACAACATATGATTTCTCATTTAGAAAAGAATAACATATGAAAAATAGACTAAAGTAACTGAAGTCATCACCAAATTTTTCCTTTTGCATCATTTAAAGTTTTTCCCTTAAAGCAGTTTGAAGAGAAGATTCTTCATGCAGGTATGGACACAAATCTCCTGTGAAGTCCAGTCTGACTAATGTTGCTATGACCTCTCTACAGCAATTTTCCTTCTCTTGCTTTCTTTTTTCCTTCATCTCTCTGTAAAAGCTAAAATTACAACATAGCAAAACAAACATTCAGTCTTTATTAAAGCCTTTCTTGAATAAGGACAATATGCAGCATGTAAATCACTCCTTACTTCAGATTTCCTCTTTAGAAGAAAATATAAACTTTTCGTAAACTTTGTATTTAAATATCCAGCATTCTTGCTCTCTCTGACATCACACAGAATCCTTTTAGCACACATAAGCACTGAACAGTGCTAAAATTTTGGCAGAGCCTTCCAGTTCTGCCTGGGAAATGGCCCTAAATGAATGTTTGGGACAGCCCACAATAGCTCTTGCAGCCCATTGTTTAGCATGTGGGAATGATGTTGATTTCTGTGCAAAGAACTAGCTTACTTATAGGTTGGCTGGTGAATTTACCTCCACATCTGAACAGATAAATAGCCAAATAATTAGATGTGATCACCTAGTGATTTTCACGGTTGAGCCTTCACTCTAGGCAAATGAACACGTCAGTGTTTCTAAAGTTTCTAACACTACTGGGAAGAATCTCATTCCTCCTATGTCATGTGCAAATACTTGGGTTGTATTGCTTTATGTAATACATCACCTCAGCTACGTGTGTGACACAGTCTGTTTCCTGAACACCACAGCCAAGGTGGGAAAAGACAGGTCAGGGAAGCAAGGAAACACTGTTATTTCCCACCCTTATTTCCCACTATTTTCGGCACTTTAAAGTGCCACAGAGATGCCTGATCCCAAAACCATGTTTGCATACCCAGCCATCACAAAATAAGAGGTTTGTCCTTAAGGACATACAGGCAATTGCCGTTATCATGTTTTATTGTCCTCATTCCGGAGTTGAGGCATTTTCCTTAATAGCATTTGTAAATTATCAAAAAATGCTCAAGCTGATGATGATTTATAGGTGACTTGTGGAGCTTCAGTCCAGCTCCCTGCTTTATTAACTGGATGTCCCTGTGTTCCTGTGCTGTTCTACCATGGCCTTCTTCTTACACTGTAAACCTCAGTGAAATCACATTTCTGTATCTGAATAAGTATTCTGTTTTACAACAGTGTTGATGAACTTAAGCTACCTTATTAACATAAGAGAACGGATAAAATTTTGTAAAGAGGATATGCACTACCAAATAACCTCTTAAGGATACAAAACTTTTCTGAGACTTTTTGTGAAGTACAGGTTGAAATTTTATTATGATTTCAGCTGAAAATGTCACCGTACTACTTTGCTCATTTTCTAAAGAATACATTCCAGATGTTGATTCTGAGATAACAATTTTGGTTTTAAAATAAATCTGAATTATAAGAAGGAAGAGGTACCAGGAAAGTAGGACTGAATATGCAGAAAAAGGAAATAGAATGGTACATTTTATGATGAATAAGATGTTTACATTTCCCAGAAAATATTTATTTTTCAATTTTTGCTTTTGCCATCAGAACAAAATAATCCATTACTCCAAGAGGCATAAAATTTTGAGACACTAAATGTTTGAATATCACAATAAAAATCAGGAGTCACATAAGAAGAAAAAAATTAACCAATTTTAATAGCATAGTATGCTTTAGTGAAAAACTTGCCCTAAAATCCTTGATCTAGCCAATAACATTTATCTATGGACTAGTAAGGTGGACAATATCCGTATACCTCTGGGGACCTGTAGATGGGTTTTTAGTTTCTCACCACTTTATTATGGATCTTGTATTTTTTGTTGCTTTCCTTTAGTCTCAACTCCTACATTTATGGGATTTAGAAATAATCTAACCTCACCATGTTGGAAGAAGTGCATTTTTCTTGTTGAACCATTGGAGATTGAAATGTGGCCGTAGAAAATCAAGGAAATAAAAACACATGCTTACCATAATTTTGAAGCTTCGCCCATGATTTCAAGAATATAACCAGATGATTGTTTTGAATCCAGTTATGAGTAGAAGTAAGATTTCATGGAAGAAGCAGCTTCCGGAGGCCAACAAGGCTGAGTGTTTACGGGTAAGAATCAGAGGGAAGGCCAACAAGGCAGATGTCATGGTGGGAGTCTGTTATAGACCACCCAACTAGGATGAAGAAGTAGACAAAATATTCTATAAGGAGCAGGGAGAAGTCTCACAGGCTTTAGCCCACATTCTCATTGGGGACTTCAATTTACCAGATGTCTGCTGGAAATACAACACAGCAGAGATGAAACAGTCTAGGAGATTTCTGAAGTATGTGAAAATAACTTCCTGACACAGGTGGTGAGTGAGCCAACCACGAACAGTGCCTCACT